>NW_026855813.1:0-358291 GCF_026571515.1 Ruditapes philippinarum
CGATATCATAAAAGATGTACGGTATTTGTACGATACATGAATTACGAGTAGTATGGACCAGTATGGATCGGTAATTCACGCATATATGGAACTACCGATTTCCCTCATTGATGCCTCAACAGGGGGCGGAGCGTTATCGATAATTGACAGGTTACGCGAATAGCAGATAAAAATGGTACAGGTACCGTTTTAAAACGTTTAAAAACACATTTTTTGGACTAGCTGCTTCCAAAATTAAATCACGAATGTGTCCAGAAAAGGTTGATAAATCTTCTAAGCAAAAAATCTCATTTTAGGTATTTTCAGTGATAATTGACTCGGTTGTCACCTTAATAGTCAACATCTCTTTTCAGCTCTAAACGGTTGGCTACCAGAGATATTGAAGTTTGACCTAACATGGAATAGGACTGTTAACCTGCACGGTGGTCGAAATAGAAATGATGAAATGGACTTGGTTAATGAATTTCTAAATAGGGAATTCAAAGGTTAGCATTGCAAATAATCATAAAGTAATTATTAAAACTAAATAGAAAATAAATTACACTTTTTGTTCAGATATCCTGCCTTTTTTCAATGATGAATACCAATCGCTGATAAAAATTACTTTAATTACCTTATTCTTTCTGCATATTGTTATTATTCCCTGCAGTCTTGAGACCGCAGGGTATTGGTACGCGTTTAACTTTTGAGGCATGGAGGAGCACGTGACCTGTTTTCGGTACATGGAGGAGCATGTGATCTGTAAACCGTACATGATTGGTTAATTGACCTTTTCGAAAACCTAGCTAAATACCGTTTGCCGGTACGTTACGGATAATCCTCTAGGGAATAAGTCAGAATTACACCTAATTAAGAACAAAAAACTATTACGTGATATTTTTAATTTTCTATAATTATAATACCGTTTAAGGTGGAAAAACTTGAATGATGTGTTTGAAAATTATCACTGTTTTCTTTAATATGTATCTCAAAATGTTACAAACAATAAATGTTTATACTGAAAATGTACAAAATTAAAATATTCGTAGTGGCATCTGCCATAATAAATAGAGATGTTTTCTGCGAAAACTTGTGTGTTTGCTTTTTTTTTTTTTTTTTTTTTTTTTTTTTTTTGATCGGGATTATTCATAATATGGTAGGCCTATTTAATCATTTTCTTTAAAAGAAAGAATTGTTTTATGTTCGACCTTCTTCGGTCATTAACGGTCACCAGTTTCCAAAGACCTTCTTCTATATTGATCGATTATTGTCAACTATATTCCTGATACAAACGTTTATTTATCCACCCACCCAAACAGTGTTGAAGATAGTTAAATGAAATATCTTCATATCACCAAAAATGTTCCCCGCAGGAAACCATTTCACTTGTACATTTCCTGTATATTTTTGGATATATTACAGTTATGGTGATGTATCAATAACATTTCTTGACAGATAGTATAAAGACGGCCGGATCTAAATATTCAAAGGCAACTTTGGATAGGCACGGAAGGCTTGCCGGTGGTCTCGGGACAGCCATTCAGGAAATATATAGTTCTTTGGTTGGTGGATCTGGAGAAGGAATCCATACTAGAAAAGAAGACACATTTCTGGAACATGTCATAATCTGTATAATCTTTGTAATTACATAAATAGCAGAATTTAAAAGAATCGTTTAAAAAAAAAAAAAAAAAAAAAAAAAAAAACAAACACACGTTCTATTTAACAGACGCGAACTTCAACATTACCGGTTAAACACCCTGAATTATACTACCAATTTTCACGATATCAAATTTTTACGAGTGACGTCATCCGCCATTTGTATTGGGAAATGTTTTGGTAACAATTGAGAAATAAATTGCTTAATAATTGATACGTTATTTTTATAATGACAATTGTGTGAAAGTGTGTTTACTGTGTATATGTAGCAAAAATTAGAACAATTATTGCTATTTTAAATGAAAAAAATCTAATAAAACTACCGATGGTGTTGCCGGTAAATTTTCCGTGCATAAAAATGACAGTTAAAATTAGGCGTAACGGTTTGACAGTAAAAAAAAAAGTCTGTAAAATGGGTCAAACCGTTCACGCCGAATTAATTAGACAAGGCACGTTTAGTCTTAGATTGTCGTCACATTAATTTAGAACTTTTTAAGTACAAGTTTTGCTTTGAAGACCAGTCTGTGGCAAAAAATATGTTTGAAAAGGGAGATTACCTTTTTTCCTTTGATATAAGAAGTGCATATCATCATATAATGATCTATCCTGAACACAGAACTTATGTAGGGTTTTCATGGGAAGTAAATAATGTGCTTCATTTTTACGTTTTTAACGTGCTTCCTTTCGGAATTGCGACTGCAGGTTTCATTTTCACGAAGGTATTAAGAGTTTTAGTTACTAAATGGCGTTCCCTTGGATACAGAATCATTCTTTTCTTAGACGATGGTTTTGCAGGTGATAGTAAGTATGAAAGTGCTATAAAATTGTCAGATTATGTGCACAATGATTTATTAAGTATTGGTTTCATACTCGCAGAAGATAAATGCCATTGGATTCCATGTCAAAGGTTAGTATGGTTAGGTTTATGTTTGGGATACTCTAAACGGTTATTTAAAAAAGTAACCGACGAACGCATATCTAGTACAGAGCTCTTGTTGCAAAAATTCATTGACGAAATTGGTCATGGGAAGACGTATGGTAGGCCAGTTTTAGTTGGTCAGTTGATTTCGCATGATACTGCTGTTCAGAAAAGTACGATTACGGAACCCGTTATATGACTGTGAGGTAAGTCGGACGCCCGGTTATGATTAGTGCAAGAGCATTTGATGAATTTTATTTTGGAAGAAAATTTGAAAAATATTAAAACAAATTTGCTCTAAAAGAGGCTGGAAGTTGCCAAAGTGGGAAAAATATTGAAAATGTCATTTGTGACGCCCCCCCCCAAAAAAAATGCTGGGTGGAGCTGGCTTTGCAGGTTTTATTGCAGGCGATGAAAACTAGTCATGTGATAGGTTGTTGGTCTGAATCCGGAAACGGGTATGAGTTCAACATGGAGAGAGCGTAGAGGCTATACACAGAGTTATAAATTACTTCATTAAAAGCCTGGAAGGGAAGATGTTAATTGTTAAATACTGACAACAAAAAATTGTAGTTTCAATTTTGAAATCTGGTAGTAAAAAAGCAGTATTTGCAACCCGGACGTTGCGGTTTTAACGTGCACGATACATGTTTCGCAACCACAGTATAAATTATAGTACCACCGAAATGGATTCCAAAGAGATGATAAACAAGGAAGCAGACTTTTATAGTAGAGATGGTTTACTGATAGTGACGATTTGGTCCCGATTGAAAAGTCAGTGTTTTTGAGGACACTTAAGATAAAAAAATGGGGTCCTCATACATTTGATTTGTTTTGCATGCAATTACAACACACAATGTAATAAGTTTTTTCTCAAAAGTACTGGTGCAGGGACTTCCGGCATAAATGCATTAGAACATAAATGGGTCAATGAAAACTTTTGAACTTGTACCGCCACCTAGATTAGTTATGTCAATTGTTTAGATAAAAATATTTTCAGATAAATGTACATGCACACTTGTAGTCCCAATATGGAAGTCGGCGCCATTTTGGCCTATCCTCTTCCCTGAAAGAGGATGAACAAACGGAAAGTGTTTTTGAGCATTTTATATTTTCTCCAGGAAAGCTGACAAAGCGAGGTCGGGGGAAAAAATGGCATTGTTTGACGGCAGAAATTTAGGATTCGGTTTAATTGCTGTCAGATTCGTGTAGTACATTGATATTTTATATTTTTGCAGGCCTGAATTTGAGGAGGTGTATAGATGCAGAAGTACATGAAAGTGGGTTGCGCTCATGGAAGTTTCAATGAACTGTCGTCTAAGATGTCTTTAGAGTTGGTTTAAGTCGAAGAGTGACAGCACAGTATCAAAGTATTATTCGTATTTTTAAAAAGTGGGAGGATTTTATTTCTTCTCTAAGGGCGGTGTAGCAAAACCCGCTGAGCCAATTCATGTTGCCCTGTATTTTACAGAATTAATTGACAAACAATCATCCAGTTCTATTGTTTCAAATGTTGTTTATAGTTTAAAGTGGGCTCATTCTTTGAGAAATTTTACACGACCCTACTGATAATTTGTTTGTGAAAAATTTGCTTGAAGCTTCAAAAAAGATTGTTGACAAAACCTAAGACAAGGAAGGATATTGTGACAACAGACAATTTAATAATGTTGTGTGATAAATACATTCAAAGTGACGAATATTCTTGTGTTACGTGATTTTAGCTATGATTTTTATAGCATTTGCAGGTTTTTAAGGTTTGATGAATTAAGTAGCCTTAGTGTGTAATGAATGCTATTTTTCATGATTCAAACATTTCTATTCGTAAAAGAAAAAGTAAAACTGACCAATATCGCCATAGAGACCGTATTGTTATTTCAAAAGGCAAGTAGATATACATGTACATGTATAAAGATGACATTTTATCAGTTATATTTGTATTGTAATTTAGAAATGTATTCATAGATCTTTTACTTTTAGATCTCGAGACATGTTTCTTAATGTTTCTCTTTTACATGTATAAATGTATGATGTAACCCGGCTGCATTTCTACTTATTATAATAAATAAAGTACTCGTCTGGAATTGCATTAGTTAGTTTAGTTTTGTATTCGTAACGTCTTTAGTCAAAAAAGACGAATACTAGTTTCCGTTTTGATTTAAGTTAATTTATATTATCATCGTAAAAACAGACACTAGATACTTGCCGTTATAAAAGCACGAAAATTACAAAATAAATGTTGATATATGTACTCGTATATGCAAAATCGAGCAGTAGAAATATGTCGATAAATACTGCCAAAAATCAGTCAATCATTGCATATGATATGTAAATCACTACTTGAAAAAAATCATTATTTGAAATGTGAATATTTTTTTTTTTCTTTAAAATCTTTATGTTTTCAAAGTTGATATTCTTTAAAAAGTTTTTGGCTTCTTGGGGCATGAAGCTTTATTCATATGATATAAAATAATAAAAGCCTCCTATTCCATGAAAATCTTTATGCGTAGCGTTTATTATTTTCAATAGGGATTTTATAAATCCGATCTCTGTTTCTAGTTTGTTTCAATGCCTTCCGATAGCGATAGTCTGCATATCTTTGCAAATTTTGTCTCAAAGGAGAATCTCATTTTAAGTCAGAAATAACATCTAGCGCACGTTTTTATACTGTTTATCTTTGTATTGTTTCCTTGTAATGCCTTGTAATACAGGATAAATTGTTTGTGCAAATAAACGAGAACGCCTACGACCTGATAAGTATCTCTAAGTTGATATATCTAAGGAATATGAATAAATTTCTGTTGAATTAAAATGTTTTCATAGTTTAAGAATTTGTTGTTTTTGTTGTTTGTTGTTGTTGTTTTTGTGTAGGATGCATTTGTACAAAAAGTTAAATACTTAACATATTAAACAAAAAATTTTCTCTTTCATTCAAGTTGTCGTTGAATTGTTACGGGTTTACAATATGTTGAATATTTGAATACGTTTTTGTCTATAATAAATGCTTCAAGGTTCCTTTTCTATTCCAATCGTATAAATTGGTGCTCTTTGCTATCGGCATTACCTATACGAAGATACAACAAATCAGTTAATTTAATCACGTTTGAAATGTGTCACTTTTGTCGATTGGAAACGTTCGCAGTACGTTTAAAATTAGTAACAAATTACCATTATTTTTTAGAAGAAGTTAAATGATCGAAGCATCAGAAAAAGATACTTATCATGAACAATAAAGAGAATTACGTATACTCACGTAACAGTACACTGATATAGGTCCAAAATCAAGTGTTCACATTTCTTTTTTATTTTCTAGTAACAAAGATTTATGCACAGAGCAATAGAACTGTTGCTCCTCAATTATGATTATCTAAGATTTAAACATAGCAATTTAAGGTATTAGAATAATAAAGAGAATGTCATTATTTTTCATGTAGATCAAAAAACGTAAAATAGAGAAACTACTCAATGCACACATTTTAAGCGCTTATTTATTTTATCATATATTATATAGTTATCAATTTTGTTTAAATGTATGCACGAATATTTTCAGATGTTATAAAGCTTTTCTTCTCTTTCATTTAAGTGTTCAATTGTAGAAATGTAACATTTAAGCAATCTTATAAAATTCTGGAAAGTGTTGAATAGTCTTCTTCATAATTTAATGACGCACTTCAAACCATAAAGTACTTCAGTATGCAATCTAAATAATCATTTTTGAATCAGTCGTCTGTTTTATCGGTTAGAATTGCAGTCAATTTGAATGTGATTTCTTCACTACATCATAAATATTCACAATACAACAAGTAGTCAAAATCACCATAAAAAACAATTACTCTTTAATTTCATTTACCAATAATAGGGAATTAATCTGCATTTATATGTTAAATTGATGTTTAATGATTTTACGAAATTCAAACAAAGCAATATATGTAAACATTGGTGCAAGTAATTAAAAACAAACTGTAATTTATCGTGCCAGTAATGTAAATAAATTAAAGTTAATGGAGAAATATCAGAAGTCTGCATATTTTGTTTGTGAAAGTAATTAGCGATAGATAATCTTGGATTTAGAAGAACATGCTGAAGTAGGCGGTGCGCCATCTGTAAAATTGTGTCGTTTTTTGATAATAGAATTCCTTACAGCGAAATAACGAAATGACGTTTCTTTGAATTTACGATTAAGTTGATGACATATACGCGAGTCAACTCTGCTGCAAATTCTTAACATTTAGTTAAGAAACGTTAAATCCTGTCTTGTATCATTTTGTACAACCACATTCCATGATGTTTCGAAATACAATCTTGTTTATTTACTGTTAAACAATTCTAACACGTAAACATATAAATTTTATAAATTCAATATCAATAAATAACTCGACGCATGATTTAACGCCTCAAAATCTATTATTCTGTCACTTTTATGTTAGGAAAAATTACATTCGTAAATATATTGATCGATAAATTGCAGAAGGAAAATTTCAATAACACGCACATACATTTTGATACATATTGTGAACCAAATTTGAATGCGCTTCTCGAACTAATGCATTAAATGTTCCTTAAATTAAAGAGTTAAATATTTTAATATGTATACAAAACTGGAAACTAAAGTGTGTTATATAATAAGGGACCCATTGTACATGTAAAACGTCCAACCCAACCCGACAGATTTGAAAAGATTTGCAGTTTCATGTCATTTAGTCACCTTAGCCGGTTGCAGAGTTAGACACATTAACCAATGTACTTGTATATCACATTTCAATGATCACATGTTTATTACTGATGACATTTATTTTGATTTGACAACAAAGTTATTTTATATAAATCATCTGTATAATAAGCTTGTATCAAATAACATATACATTGCTTATGCAAACGAATGACATGACATTTTAAATAAAATGCAACATCTACTCTGCTCGAATGAACAAAAATATAGCATGATTATATTTTGCATACTCTTTTAGTCTGATTATGTTTGGCATTTCTTCTATCTTAATGATAGATTTGTTTGCATACAATAAAAGCTATCGTTTCCGACATATATAAAGTCACAATAGGCACATCTTGTGATTACATGGATGAACCCCATCATGATGACTTAAACTGCAGACATTCCGATCATTAGTCGTGTTTTCTTGTCTTGAAGAAAAAGGTTGATTGTAAACAAATTGCATTTTGTTTTTTAATAATGTTGAATGGACCCCTTTATCTTTGCTCTTTGTTGAAACAATATTTATGGTAGATCAAAACAGTATCTGTTATACTATATAGACGTCATAATATTATAAACAAAACTTCTCAACCAATGACAGAATTTAATAAGTTCAACTAAAATTAAGTATTCACCCAATATCCCCATAGATTGAAATATAAAAAAAACTCGAGCAAAACTTTAACGCGTATACATCAAAATTATAAGGCACACATTATTTCACGCACATAATTATATATTACTGATATGGTATTAAAAATGATCTACAATAGTATAATCATAACTTAAAGATACATTTTATCAGTTATACTTTACAGCCATACGTGTGTGTCGTTATACTAATGTTTTATGTATATTGACATTGATTCTCCGGAGACATTACGTCAGCGGCTTTTATAATGACTTGTATCATATATTAAGTGTGCCCCATTAAATAAGAAAAGAAGATACTTAAATGTGAATTTGAGTCCAATTCTCATTATTATCATCAATCACGTCGTAAAAGGTCAAAGAGAAGTTAACAATTGATGTCACAGTATCAACAGTCAAACGGAATAATGATCTTTTATTGATTTTAATACTCATATCTGGCAATTCTTTTGTGAGGAAAAAATGTTAACGTTACTTCTTTAAAGTCACCTATAAATGTATAATACTGTTATAAGCTTTGGTTGATTATTAAAACAATATGTGCCCAATTTCCAGCAGATTCGGTTAGATTTACGTAATAACCTAGCTGTGTTTTAGTTCGACAGCTCGGTACTTATTTACCACATTCATCGAATCGCTATTGTAACAAAAATCACCTCTAAGAAATATTCAACAAGAAAATGCAAATTTATTGTTCGTTCATTGACAGAACTAATCTGCTATTCTAAGTAAAGAGAAGAAAGGTGGAAATAGATACATGTCAACCTCATCGAGGACATGTCTTGATTATTTGGGAGCACTTTTAATGCATTATAGAATACAGAGTTTATACACTGCATACAAAAATAATTTTTATCATTCACTTTTGATTACTTTACTAGCTTCGAGATTGAATGAAAATGTATATGAAAATCAAGAATCAAAGGATTACAAGCAGTACAAAAGTCCTAGCAACATTCTAGCTCCATGACCATTCAATTACAAATGTAGGTCATTGTGCAATACTTAATGAACTTCAATTTATAAGACCACCGCTTCGTGATGTTTGAAATGATACAGATCTCGTTTTTCGAGTATTAAGTGTTCGTATTGAGTGTATCAATTGGCTTAAAACCACTATTTTCTCGATCAAACTGCTAAAACACCATTTGTCTGATTCCTTTCAGGATTGACTTTTTATTAGTTTGGATTTTTTTCTTTGGGTAATAAAAGGCCCAAAGCAATTGCCCTAGGACAGTGTCCGGGATGTTTTTGCATTTCATTGTCCGTTTTGGACATCAACATTATGGAGACAAAACCCAAATGTAATTGAGATATATCATTCTGTATTATTTCGAATGATCACAAAGCAGTGGTCTAAAACTTTATGAAAATGTAATTTAGTGCTGTGTGACAAGAACGCGATTAATAGTACGTTCTTACAGAAACTGACGTAATGGACAGTTAGCCTTGGTAAAATAAACGCAACGTAAAAAAGAACAGTTAAAGTAATGTAAAGTAAAGTAATAGAAGAGGAAATCATACCTTTATATCTACGCGTATATAATGTGTTGTGTAAACAACAAACAGCATAGATAATTCACCTAAAACTTCACTTGTTCAAAAATGGGGATTTCAAATTTCTGAGACAAAAACAGTAGCAATTCTATTTGGAAATCAAAAAGAGCACACTTTGAACGTATCTTTAGGCAGTACACCAATTCAATTTGTTAAAGTTGCCCGATTTTTAGGCATACTTTTGGACAAAAAATTAACTTTCGGGCAACATATTCAAGATCTGGTCAACAGGTGTCAAAAGGATTTAAATGTCATGAGAATGTTAAAAGGCACAGATTTCGGCACTGATAAAAATAGCCTTTTACTACTATATAAATCCTTAATACGTTCAAAAATAGATTATGGAGCACAAATCTATTCTAGTGCATGCCCCAGCTTCCTTAATAAATTGGACCGTATCCAAAATGCTGCTCTCAGGTTGGCCCTGGGGGCCCTAGGATCCACCCCAGCCCGAGACCTGGAACTTGAGGCCGGTATACCACCATTACATTTAAGAAGACAGGAGCAGATCCTAAAATACTATGCACGGATTAAAAGTAATAAGACTAATAATCCCGTGCATGGTGTTTTAGGGGAAGGTTATTTTTGTAAATCCAAGTTTAAGGACCCTGCCCCTCCCTTTGGGGTCAGTACTGACCTTCTGGCGGAGGGGTGCGGCCTCAAAGGTATTGACATTGCTGAACGGCGGCCTGCTGCGGTTCCGCCCTGGACCCTTTCGCCACCCATAGTTGATACACACCTAACATCTATAGTGAACAAAACTGATCTTCCGCACCTCGCAAGATCAGAAGTACAGATATACTATGAAAAATACTCAGGTCAAAACACATATATACACAGATGGATCTAAAGACCCGGACTCTGGCAAAGTAGCTTCAGTCGTAGTAATCCCTTCCCAGCAATATGAAAAAATTGACAGGTTAACAAATAAAACATCCATCTATACGGCTGAGCTACTTGCAATTAGGAATGCTTTGTGCTGGATAAATGACAACAATCACAATAAAGTTGTCATTTTCTCTGATTCTCTATCTTCACTGGTCTCACTGAAATCAAATAATAGTCAGTCAAGACCAGAACTTTTACAGGAAATCTATATATTATACAATAAATGCCTAAATGTAGGTAAAATGGT
This sequence comes from Ruditapes philippinarum, assembly GCF_026571515.1. Taxonomy (NCBI): domain Eukaryota; kingdom Metazoa; phylum Mollusca; class Bivalvia; order Venerida; family Veneridae; genus Ruditapes; species Ruditapes philippinarum. The sequence continues at coordinate 10,612 of NW_026855813.1, forward strand.
AACCATTGTTTGGTGTCCAGCACATATAGGTATCTATGGCAACGAACAGGCGGACATGGCGGCCAAAGCAGGCCTTAAATTCAGCAGTGTAACAGAACCTATACCACTCTCCCCCACTGAAATATATTCCATAATACGCCAACATATTTTATCTAAGTGGCAAAAAGAAATAAATGATAATCTTCCTAAAATCAAACATATAAATACTACAGTCAACCTTAATCGACCAACAAAATATTCAAACAATTCCAAAATTGATAAAATCATTAGCCGGCTAAGACTGGGCTCAAGCTTATTACCTGGTAGTGTTGGTCAATACATTAAGAAAAGTGACCCGACCTGCCAACAATGTGGAGTGAGATATGGTTCTGACCACCTACTGATCGAATGTCCCCAATTTGCAGCCCAGCGGCAAGAATTGGTGGGTCGCATTGGATCAGTGGGGCTTGGATTTACTACAAAAAATATTTTAAATCCCCCAAAAATCATAATCATGTATATGGGGCTCTAGAGATATTTATCCTAGAGTGTAAACTAACAGATAAAATTTAAGAAATCAACTTGAATTGTGCCCGTGTCCCCCTCAGGTAACACAATTATTTAACCAAAATATATATAACCAAAATCAAATAACATAGATATATTACCAAATTATATATAACCATAATTATATGGTAATATAACTTTACAATAACAGGTTAATAGGGACCCAGTTTGCATACTTTAGTCCCTTGACACCTGTTTAGTAACAGATTTAAATATACCCAAAATAAAATGTAATAGAGTAGATAACTCATCCCAAATCATTTTTAATCATTAATAGATACATCCACATAACTTACAGAAAAATTCCTAAAAAAATTGACTAATAAATGAAAATATAACAGCAATCTACCTGTAATAGGTTATTAGTACAAAATCAACACCAAAGTACTAAAATAAAGAAAATTTTACATGAATCTTAACCTTCTATGATCTGAAATCTAATTTACTAATCAAAATTAAACCACAGTATTTATTAAGAGACATATCTGATTGAATAAAATAAGTAAACCCCAAAAGAATTTATTAAAAACTAAAAAAGATATAGTAATTTTCCTATGATGGGTAACTTTTCCAAAATCAAACCAAAATATTCCAAAATTTGATAATTTTATACTAATATAACTCCCCAATAATTAAGATAGAGTAAGATAACTATCATAAACTCTATTTTTTAAATAACAGATACATATAATGGACTAAAAAAAGAAAACCCCAACAAAATCCATTGAGAAATAAAAAATTTATAGTCATTTTCCTATGATATATAATTCCATAATGATTTACAATAATTCCTATATATTGGCTAATAACAGTCCAAGGGAGAGAACTTTAATTAATAATCTGATACTATATTTTTACTTTATTGACATTGCAATAGACAAATTTAACCTAAACACATTAAAATGTTCCAAATTTTATTAATATATTAACTTTTAAGGGCGTTTCGGAATAAAATATGAAAAACAAGATCAACAAGGAAAGGCGGCGTTCAATGAACGCAGCCATCAAACAATTAGTTAATATGCGCTATTTAAAAAAAATCTTCAGCCAATTTTATAAAAATCAACTAAATATCAGGAGTTATCTACTCTCCCCATGGCAATAAACAACAAACAGACTTTCAACCTTTACCTTACCTTAATTAATAATAGAAATGACTGTTTATGGTAAGACAGGGGTTCAGAGACAGCCTATTCTGTCCTTCAGGCCCATTCCATCAGGGGAAGGACGGCAGAAGACTGTCTCGGGCACCCCGGCGGCGCCCTGTTTCATCAGGGAGGGGGGATACTAGTGTCCTACGTTGCCGGGGAGGAGCTCTGGTTGACTCCAGGTTCCCTTGTCAACCAAATTTTAAATATATCTATTCATTGAACAATAAGTCCCAACTTTTTATAACATTTTTTGATAAATAACAGTTTTGTTGAGGGTTGACCTGAGCGTGTGGACTGGCCGTACCTCGGGGAAAATACCTGTTACAAGCTGTTTTCATAGCAAATTCCAACAGCAACTAATCTTTCGATTTAAATCTAAACTATACCCTTAAAAATTCTCAACCCAAATCAAATCAAACAAAATAATAAACCAAAATGACTTTAATTGTGTTACCAATATATCTATAAGGATTAGTGGCAATCATTTTTAATGTATTTTACTATTTATATCTTAAAAAAATCAAATTTTAAATGTAAACAAAGTCAAAATGCTCTACACAGTGTACAGCACAAAATTGTAAACAATACTTTGTTAATGCCACATTCTTGAGGGGGTCATAGGTCAAAGTCTTGAGCTTGAAGTCAGAATCGGATAGTAAATGGACCAATGGCCACATAGGAGACAAGTGCTCTCAACCAATGAGAGAGCACGTATTAAACCCCATGTTCGGCAGGAAATAACGATAAAAGTAGATTTTCGCGAAAAAAAAAAATTTTTATATTTTCTTCCATGGTATTTTCTAACAACCAATGAAAATGAAGTATTCTCTAAATAACAGAAATACAACAATATGATTGGTCACAATCATCGTGTACAGTAAAAGGTTTATTCTCTTCTATTTTCGTAAATTTAAAACACTTTTCGGCTCGTTTAACATCATTATATGTGGTGGTTGGTCCATCTATCCGATTCTGATAAAGGTTTGAATGATTTATCAGAGCGTGGTCCGCGAGCTCACATTTTCTCCAGCAAAAAGGTGAATGTATTAAAATATAATCAATGCCGTAAAATGAAACTTTATAAGATAAATACAAGGTAGTCTAACTAGACAAAACTATTTTGATGTATTAGGTTAAGACGCGAACATATTAACATTACGCGAGGGGTAGTTGCCTAAGTTATATACTACAGTATAAGATACTGTATGTAAGTTTCGACCATATATTTTTATGTTTTAAAGTTTTGAGTCAGTGCACAGCCATTTTATAAAGTGTACATAATCTATTTTAAGTGTTTATTTTAAAAGTGGCCCTAATAAGTGGCCGTGAAACGGTGCTATTGAGAAGTTTATTTATTTAATTTGTAATTTTATTGCCATGTAATTTTAATTGAATAATTTCTTAAATAGGCTGTGCACTAGACTATTTTTACCATACAGTCGCATGGTTATTTTCAAAATTGGGAGGTGCTGGCTACAGATTACCCATAAGGTCAAAAAAGACTCCATATTGTATATATCCCCTTGCCCCCCGCCCCGTGTTATTTATTATCTATCTTTTTTTATTCCTGTATATATAAACTAGTATCCTTAATACTAGTAAACGTGAACCCGTGCCCCCATATGGAGCAATACGTTTATCACGGGTTCACTCAAGCATGAGATTTTCTTAAATATGTTACAAAAAGACTATCTCATCACATTATGGGTAACCAAGTTATTATTATTAGCCATATTTGGGACTTAGATTTTTTTTTCTTATTCTTCTATGAATTGTTTAAGTAATAGAAGATTAATTATTATGTGTGATATCTAGATGCATAATAATTTATAGACCATGAGACAGTGATAAATAGATAAGGCCGTTACCACCACATTTATTATTATATTTGTTTTAATTTAGAAATAAAGTTGGTAAAAACTCGTATACATTGGAATGCAACGGGCACCCGCAAAATTTCTATCCAGTCCGCGCGACAAACTTGTCGAAATAGGTCAACAGAAAAACTTGCAGAACTTTCAAGAAAATCGGATTGACCTCCTTATTTAGAAAGAAGAAATTTTAGACCAATGAGAACAAAGGAGGCAATCCTCTCTAAACCAATCAAAATTAACTTTATAAAGCGGGTGTTCGGTAGAACTTACAAAATTTACAAAATTTAAAACAAACTCTGCTAATTACAAACATGTAATTAATTATATGCATCCCGATGTATACGGTTTATAACATTTAAATAGAAACCAACATAAATAACAGTTAGCCCACAATGAAATGGTCAGAAAACGTTCCTGACATGCCTTCTCGCACATGTATGCGAACTCTACAATTATAGGTAAATTTCTAAAAAATTTTAGTTATATTAAATATATATTAGTCCTGTTATAAAAGACGGTAACCTATATAAACGTCTTGGCCGATTTTAAATTAAGTGCTTTTAATTATTAAATTTTAGATTTCTCAAACTTAGTATGGGATTGCCCAATCTTCCTCCCATGGCAGAGGTTGTACGTAGAGACTACCCTGTCATGGGGGATATGGTATGCACATAAACACATGTACGGATATAATAATAAGTAAATAAACATTAGATCCCCATTTTTTTAAATGATTATAAATGAAGTATATGCTCGCCCATATGGTCTCTTTCCGGTGGCGAGGGTAAACAAACCCAAACACACACACACACAAACAGCATAGATAATTCACCTAAAACTTCACTTGTTCAAAAATCATATTTGGGCAACATTTAACCACTCAGAAACTGGACTTTCACATTTGCATGATCGTAAGTTACTAAAGTCAAAAAATAGATAAATACAGAATCCCTAAAGAAAGCCCAACACGGCAAAATTGAAAATGTTGCAGGCTCGGTTTGATTGAGCCTGTTCATGGACGGTACTGGAAAGTGCAAGTTACCGTCCACGCCCCCTAGCACCGGCTAAACAGAATTCAACATTTAACATGAACTGGTAAAATTTAGAATTTTGAAACATCCGCAGATGTGTTCATATGGCAGTTATCATGGAACCTTCAATGTGACACGGTAGTGCCATTCCATGAAAAAGGGCATATGGTCCCCAAGTAAAAAAATGCGTGTGCCCTAAACGAGAAAACAATGGGCGGAACTAAATAAAATGGAATTTTGAAAGGGGATCAGGGGTTATGAAGCCTGCGTATCACAGATAAGACGTCAAAAGACAAATTTAAAAAGCAGGCAACATATCCTAAGGGTGATTATACATTATTCAAGTAGGAATATTGGAACCACCCAACTAGAAAATGCCGAAAAGTTGAAACTAAAAATACCACAAGCACAACAATAATGTCGTGCTGAACGATCTTCAAGGATCGAAAATATAACATCATTGATTAAATGTACGGGGAGACTGAGTCTGTACATGAGGTATTATGAATAAGTGCAACATCCCTCAAGCCCCCTAGCGAGCGGTACTCTATTTATAACACTTAATAGTGCTGGTATCAATGATCGCGAAGGACCAGGATAATATAATAACACTGGAGTGAAGAACATTAATGAGCTGTGTATGAAAACATAGTAAAATGTTCCAAAACGAAATATTAAACGGTTATATATTTAGAAGGTTCATATATGAAGTCAGATAGCCAATCACAGATTTATACTATTTACTCACGCATTGAAACCATTATTATTTTCTTTGAAAGATACTAGGGTGGGTCAATAGTAAACAAAATGATTTTAAAATGACAAATAGCAGATATAAATTTTTCAATTTTCCCAAAAAATCCCAAGAAAAAACAAAGAGAAAAAGCAGGGGCCTTTTGAAACCCCAAAACCCAAAAAAACAAAAATGTTTTTAAGACTCCCCTTTCATGGGGGCCTTTCATGGGCGGAATGGAAAAGAAAAGGTTTTTAAATTAAAAACAAAACTGGTAAAATTTTTTAATTTAAAATATCCCCAATGTGTTTTATACGGCATTATTTTTGGAAAACCTTTAATGTGACACAGCAGGCCCTACCCCGGAAAGCGGTATTGGGCCCCAAGCAAAAGAAGCGCGAGATTTTTAAAGAGAAAAAATTGGGCAAAAAAAATTTAAAAGGAATTTTTACAGGGGATTAAAAAACAAAGTTTTTAAACGTTTAATTTTATTTTTTAAAATCTTTAGTAGTTCAAAGGTTTGCTTTCAAAAAACTAAAAATGGCCGGGGCCCTTTTACATAATATCATGTACCCGGGAAAATTTTTTTGTTAAAAAAGTCACAGGTTGCCAAAATTTAGGTTGTTACGTGCGAACTAGTTATTAACGCATTTTAATCCATTTTTTAAAAGTCTTTAGTATATTCGAAAGGTTTGCTTTTCAATAACTGAAATATGGCCGGCCTAACTACATTATACTCATGTACCTGGAAGATTCTTTTGTTAAAAGAGTCACAGGTTGCCAAAATTTAGGTTGTTACGTGCGAACTAGTTATTAACGCATGTCATTAGTATTTATGAAACAGTTTGATTTATTTATTTATTTAGGATCACGAAACATTAACGAACATGCTAAAAAGTACGTATCTATACATATCAATATGACCAAAGGTTCTACACGTCTAACAAAAAATTTTTAATTAGAATTTGAAATTACCACCAGATCTCGAGAGAATAGACTTTTACAATCATTACCCGCCAAACTCATAAACCGTGACAAACAAGTTTTATTGGTGATACCGGTGAGCGGCGTCGTCTCACATGGAATGCTTTTTTGCCTATGGAAGGAGCTGTTATTATAAGCAGTTAATGTCATGGTTTAATTATTTTTATTCTAAAAAATCAAGTAAACAAATATGTTGTTATATTTTTGTTTCATATGTTTATGTTAAAAGCATGTGAATCATTTTATTATTTTCATGAAATTGCAGGCTCAGTTAAACCAAAGTTATTCAACTTGACTAAGAATAATATCTGCTGTGGGATCAGAATAGTCATTCTAAGGATGCACCAACTAACACTGTAAAACAGATAAAGTTGCATTATTACATTTTCATTGATTCATAAGCTATGTTAAGCACATAAGCAATCGATCTAAGTTGTGCAGGTAAAGCAGTCAGGCCAAGAGTAACAGTACCTTTCAAAATAAAGGAAACAAGGACGATTTTGCCTACCTTTGATTGCATTGCCATTCTTTTCGTGATGCATACATGTAATCATGAGTGTATTACTGTCTATTTTACGTGTTTCTTATAACAATAAAAATTATAACATAATTTTTATGGTTTATTATTTATTATTAAAGCTAGCATGTCGAACGATAAATTTACCAAAACAACAATTATTTCTCTCACTGGAAGTGACGCAAAATCTTAATTTTCTATTTCTTTTATAAAAGATTTTCCATCAGCTTTGATTAACATTTGCCAAAACGGCACATTTTTCAATTTTCAGACAATAAATGTGCATTTCGCTTTTTTTTAACTGTATCTTTTTTATACAATCTGACACAAACCTCGATGGAGGAATTGACCAATTTATTGTATGACCTCAGTGCTTGGTAAAAGCATCTATTGCCTCTGTCCGAGGAACCAATCATCTAGAATTAAATCCTAAAAGTATTGTATTCAAGTTTTCGAAACGTTTTAATAAAAACATATACTTGGATAATAGCTTGTTTCATTTTCAAAGCGTGTGCCCTAAACGAGATAACAATAGGCGAAACTAAACAAAATGAATTGAAAGGGGGTCAGAGGTTATGAAGCCTGCATATCACTGATATGACGTCAAAGGACAAAGTTAAAAGCAGACAACATATCTTTAAGGTGATTCAACATTATTCAAGTAGGAATATTGAAACCACCCAAATTTAAAAGCCAAATAATTGACTAAAAACCAATCACAAACAAAACAATAATGTCGTATTGAATGATCGGAAATATAACATCTCTGCTGACATGTACGGTATTTAACAGCCTCTACACTACACAAACAACGCTGATGTGGCACAAACAACAGTGATTAACTCTCCTGCGCATAAGTCGAATAGTTCACTATCGTTTAACTTACTTACGAAGGTGTATTAACTGAGCTGCTAAGGGAGTGTACTCAATGTCAGACCTGATTATCTGATTCTAGGCTATAGGAAGCTATATTACTGTAATGTTTGGAACAATGACAATTCTGTGCTGTGAAGAATTTGAAACTTCCCTCTCCTTGGGACATGTAACCCCGATTTCAAGGATATCCTAAGGTCCTAAGTTTGAATCCACTCCCGAGGATATGATTTCATTCGAATGCAGAACCTTCGAGTTTATCGAATCAGAATTGTGTCTTAATGCGAAGAATGCTATTTTACCATTGGCAACTTTCGGTGGCTCAGAACAATTAACATATATTTAGTTGTTTATCTAACGTATATGGTGTAGTACTATTGTTTTACATAGCCACCATAACTGGGCTCACTTTATCATATCTGAACGGTATTCCATTTTTGTTAAGAAATTCTATATTTTGAAAACTAAAACCGTACTTGACATTTCGTTGTCTGTTATTACTACTTAAGCGTTTCAGCTCGCTCGTGAATACATTTGGATAAATATGTTTTAAGTAACCGTACCTTAAATCCTGAAACGCTTTGCATGGGAAATTAGTTTACTAGTTTTCTTACAAGTACCATACTATCTGGAGTTTTATGAATTAGAAACAACCCATAAAAATATATTTTTGTAGCCTTATATTTAATATATAAAATTATAAATGATAGAAATCAATGTCTAAAACGCGAAAAAGTCACTGCCATTTTTCGTCTGCAAAAAAAAAGCTTGCCTGGACTACTTCTCAAAAACTGCTGGTGCAATTTCATCCAAACTTTTCAGGAATGATTAGTACCAGATCTAGTTGTGCATATCATTGGCTTTTTATGGTTTAGTCAATTTTGTCAGAGTTATGGCCCTTTAATTATTTTTCATTTTTTAAAGTTTGTCCTGACTACTATTATTCAACTTAAGCAATTTCAATGAAACTTTACAGGGTTGATTGGTAGTGGTAGGACAAGTACTTGCGCATATTACGCTGGATTTCCGCTTGAATGATTTTTGGCCCATTTATTGCCCTTGAATGAAAAGGGTGTTGATTACGTTTTTCCGGACTACGCCTCATTAACCATGCCGCTTTTCGTAGAATGGCACTGACGTGTTACATGATAACCGCCGTATGAACTCATTTTCGGATGTTTCTAAATTTTAAAAAAAATCACCATTACCATGAATAAATGTTGAATTCTTCTTAAGCCCGTGCTAGAGGGCGTGGACGGTAAAATGCACTTTTCCCATTACGGTCCATGAACAGGCTTAATCAAACCGAGTCTGCAACATTTACAGTTTTGTTGTTCTTGTCATTCCCTATGAATTCTTTAATTCTCTCTAGTTTTTTTCCATTCACGATGTTGAAACGTAGAAAATCTCGTAAGAACTTATTTAAACAAGTAATACCCACAGAACAAAAATTCTTACGAACCGTGACAAGCATGTTTTATTGTATTATGTACGTAAGGCCAAACGTGCAAAAAATACAATGGAACAATAAGTACTTAAAATTCATATGACAATACATAATGACCAACCCAAATATTTAGCCGAATAATCTCAAAATTCTCACTTTAGATTGCATACCTGTTAAGACATATTTTGCTTTTATGTTTAGGGATGTACGTGGCCAAGTGGTTAAGGTCGTTGACTTCAAACCACTTGCCCGCCTTGTCATTGAACCACTCCGGCGACTTAAGATTGTGAGAATGCGTTGGTGCGACGTAAAACCCAACAACATGCATGTTTATACAAGAACATTGACTGTTCTAGGTGTTATGTTAAAAAGTGCTAATGTAACTGCAATATGATCATACTCTTCTAATGTTTCTTTAGCCTTCACGACCATGTCATCGACGTACGCCATTACTTTATCCAATCCTTTTTTGACTAGCAACTCTCTCTGCATATCAATAAAAACATTGGAAAATAAACGAGTTTACAAATTGTTATAAATTATCTTATTTCGAAAAGAAATGTATGATTTCGAAAAGAAAATATATAATGTTAAATTCAATATCGTTTTAACATCTTCAGTTCTGAATTTTCTTAAGTCTTCAAAACAATTTGTAAAAAAGACAGCTTTAATTCACAGTCAACCTTTTTCTTGATTCCAGTTTCAATGAGTGGAAGCATCGTATGAATCACATGCAAAGCTGTCCCTTGGTATTCCTTCACCAGACAGTAGGTCGTCAGATTTTGGTCTTGGGAATCATTTGCAGTCATGCCTACCTGCAATAATGTTGATAAACATCAAACAACTAATTCATTGAACGTTATGACAAATAATATAATTTCATTATTTTACTATGAGGCGAAAGTTTTGTGTTTTTGGTTGTTTTATTTTCAATATGCCGTTTAACAATTTATTCTGGAAAATCATTTGTCAAAAAGTAAATCAAACCTTTCAAACTGATTATCAACATTGTTTCCGTCCAATCACATTGCAGTATTTTTCAATTTTCTGATAAGTCTTACTTTTGTAAATGTGTACAGACTAAATTAAATTTATTAAATCAGGTCAGTCTAACCAGTCCAAATTATTTCAATTATGCATTAAATTAAGGATTAAGAGGTGTGGTTTGTACTCTGAAATGTAAATATGTAGGAACGGCATACATCAGGAATAATAAACTGCCATATAAACTTAAGCTGTTGTAAACATATACTTATGAATTTGCAATAAAACATTTACAATATTCCAATACAACATCAAAAAATTAAAAAAATAGTTTAATGCTGTTTTTTTTTCAGACTAAAACATCGATAGTGATTATTGATAGAGTAACATGCTTCAAGCCAAAACCATCATATCTGATATATTTTTAAAAATGTCGCATTGAAGCCGGATATATCAAATAAAGTCAAAGCTGATCGAACTAAAATATTTTGTATCAGTAAAAATTGTTCAACTGACCACCATGTGAACAGTTGTTACCGATACTGTTATATGAGATTGATGTGGGCTTCATTGAACGGCTCCTAAAATGTATACCTACTTTACTCGCAACGAAAGGATCATCACGCAGTGCCAAACGAGCAAGCTCGAGAAAATGTGCCGCTTGTTTTTGTGATGAAAGCAGCTCGTCCAACAAATCTGACTCAAACACTGCTGTCTCTTTCACACATTCTGTGTCCTTTAAACAGAAAAAAACATTAAGTCGATAAAAATAATTAAGAATTATTCTCTTTCAGCAAGATATGGGTATTGTCGTGCAAACATTAGTTTCGGAACCAGCTAGTAGATTTATCTTTAGAAAAAAAGGTTAAGAAACAAATAGCAAGCAAGGAAAGAAAAACAAATGAATAGTTAGAACAGCAATTCAAACAATCAACAATGCACTTCAATGCATAAAGATCATTTTAGCAAAAGAAAAATGAATGGTCACTAGAATTTGCTAGGCTTAACCATCATAAGCCTTCTAGCGTGGTCAGTTAGCCACATATTGTTTCAAATATGGTAAGATAAGTTAAAAACTGTTTAAATAACAACTTTTATTGATAAAAAGTTAATTTCACAGTTTCTTTAATTAACTCTGAAGAGCACTAAATTTGCTGGATTCAACAATAGAAGTCTGTTCCATGAAAATGTTACAAAATGCTCTTGTCACTATTTTTCGCGACTGTCAGGATTTAAAGCCAATATGCAAACTGAAAACAGCCTGTCATGGCTTCTTATACAGACTCTGAAATGGCCAGGAATTGACCAATCATAACATTCCATTAGCCCTGGCAGTCTGGCAGGAAAGACAGGAATTTCTTAAAATGGCAGTCATATTGACAGGAATTATTTAGAAAATGAATATATAAACAAAGTTAACTAATAACAAAATATGTAATAAACATTTGAATTACAAGCTTAACTTGATGCACTTAATATCTGGACCAAAAACAATCATGGTTATAGCTTAGAAAAATGAACTATTGATATAAAAAGATTCTTAGTGCCAGGAATTTGAATTTTCCCTTCAGACAAACTTAGAGGTCATACCGGTCATCAACATTATTATGAAATACGGCAATGCCATCTAATTATTTGGAATGTAACTTACATTTAAGGTAAATAAGGATTACATTCTTTGTTCTTATATGTAAAATGGTAAGTATTTTGTATTTGTATATGTTTATGAAAATAAATGCATTTAAAGTTTTAAATCAAGGTAGACAACTCTTGTCGGACATTTTGATGCCAGGATTAACAAAATAAGTAAATTAATCATTTCTTAAAGTATAACCCTCCTTATAGTGTCTTATATAGTCCTACAATCTCAAAATGTCCTATAATATGGTATTAATACATGCATTTAACAGAAAATTATTATAATTACTTGAAATCAACAAAAACATGAATGGTTGAGGAACGGTCAGGAATCCTGACAGGTAAGTGTAAAGTATTTTCTTGAATATTTTTTGTATCTCATTTGTAAATAAATGTCCTAGCTTAGGTTTCTTTATACTCAAAACCTAGAATTTGTTTAAAACTGATACCTGAGCTAACAAAGGTAAAGTAAATTATTTGAATAAGTCACTGTCTCTTACAATATTTGTACGTGGTTCGAAAAGGTGAACCAATATTTTGTCACCAGTAACATTGTTTGCAAATTGTCTTTGATTTGGAATTGCTTAGCGGTTTGTATTTATACTCTTTTTAGTCAATATATTGGGTGTCAATCTCGTGAACCTGTCATCACCTTCAATGATTTCCTTGCTTTTGCGACATCTTTCTTGCCTCTTACAGTTAATAGTCGTCAAGATTTTCCTGCATCTTTGATTTACTTTGTACAAGTCAAATGACTTACTAACTCATCAGACCACCCCCCACCCAATTAATTAATATCTGTTTGACCGAATTACCCTAGTTTGTCCGAACTTTATATAAGTTCTTATTTATTCAATATTATCAACATGTTTCACAACCATTAATACAGCAGTGGTCAACGACTTGCTATATCAATATTCATGAAATGTAGTGGTATTGCACTCTGTGGTACAATAAAACAAAATATATCGAACAATTGTGCTATATCTAACTGCACTTAACATACTCTATCAAATGTTAAAGCTAAATATAACAGAACGTGTATTGATAAATTTGGTAGGTTCGTGAATCTATCAAAACAAAATCTATATAGCACAAATATTATCGATCTACTTGTGAATAAGGGGAAATCCCCCGTCTTTCTATACTACTTTAATTGGTTACCTCACGCAATAATAAAGTCGTCGTTAAAGAAAAGTACCGGTAACACACCATGCACATGTAACACACAATAGGCGCAACAATTTATTTATTCTAAACATGTATTATAATAATAATAATAATAATAATAATAATAATAATAATAATAATATAATAATAATAATTATAATAATAATAATAATAATAATAATAATAAACAAAAAGGTATTTCATGAAATGAATTAAATAATTTTATGTTTGAACAATAACAAAGTGTTATTATAAAACGCCGCCTTCTTATTTCAATATTACAAAAGCTAAGTCTGTGATAGAATAGTCCCTATAATAAAAGAAGAGCAAATAAATAATAAGAACACTGTGTGAACATATTATAAATAAAAGATATTGAACAATTAGCCTGAAATTATGAGATTATAAAGCGAACATGCATTTTTACAAAAAAACTGGTACAAAACTTTTGGAAAGATAGTAAAACGAAACAAATTAATTTTCAAACACAATTAAATTGCGCAACTTTTCTGACTATTTCTCAAATTTTACGGTGCGTAAAATATGGGCTAAATTCGCCAAAAACTGGCATGGCAAAAAGAAAACGGCAGCTATTCTATATAAGTCTATATGAATCAGTTAGTACCCGGGGCGGGGCTAATTTTGATCTGAAGTAACCTTAATCTGAAACCTGTTCTGCACATTGTCTTATTATAAGTAATATCTCTGCCAAAAAGTTTTAATTTCTCTCTATCGGTTTAAAAGATACAGAGCGGACACAAAATTTTGAAATTGATACAAACTGACTCATTTTGACCTTGATATAATTATAATAATAATAATAATAATAATAATAATAATAATAATAATAATAATAATAATAAACAAAAAGGTATTCATGAAATGAATTAAATAATTTTATGTTTGAACAATAACAAAGTGTTATTATAAAACGCCGCCTTCTTATTTCAATATTACAAAAGCTAAGTCTGTGATAGAATAGTCCCTATAATAAAAGAAGAGCAAATAAATAATAAGAACACTGTGTGAACATATTATAAATAAAAGATATTGAACAATTAGCCTGAAATTATGAGATTATAAAGCGAACATGCATTTTTACAAAAAAAACTGGTACAAAACTTTTGGAAAGATAGTAAAACGAAACAAATTAATTTTCAAACAAAATTAAATTGCGCAACTTTTCTGACTATTTCTCAAATTTTACGGTGCGTAAAATATGGGCTAAATTCGCCAAAAACTGGCATGGCAAAAAGAAAACGGCAGCTATTCTATATAAGTCTATATAAGTCTATATGAATCAGTTAGTACCCGGGGCGGGGCTAATTTTGATCTGAAGTAACCTTAATCTGAAACCTGTTCTGCACATTGTCTTATTATAAGTAATATCTCTGCCAAAAAGTTTTAATTTCTCTCTATCGGTTTAAAAGATACAGAGCGGACACAAAATTTTGAAATTGATACAAACTGACTCAGTTTGACCTTGATATTGACCTAAGAAAGGTTGAAACTGCTCTGCACATCGTCTCATTATCGTTAACATATTTGTCAAGTAGTTTTAATTTCTTTCCACCGGTTCAAAAGGTACAGACCGTACACGAAACCTGTTAAAACAGACGGACGGACAGACGACCAGGTGCATAACAATATTTGATTGATTGATAGGGAAAGGTTGACAGTAAATGCCTCTGTGCCTTGAAAGTTGATGTGATACATCACAAAAACAATAAGGGTATTTACAAGTCATGACCATCCTCAACACTAACGCTAAAGACATGATCAAAGCGTACTTTAATTATTGATTGAACAAGCTTTTAGGAGTAAAGACATTTTTTTTCATATAAATTGTTATTGTTATTTCACTGCTTCAGGGGGACCTTACCTTTTTTAGATTTTTAACTTTAACCTTATTATCTAAGGGGCTATCTGCTCGTCATGACAAACCTCCACATATAAATTTAGGACAGGACTGTTTGCCAAAGTGTTCTCTACATATTATTCGGACAGGCATTCGGCACATTTGTCTTGCCAATAATGATCAAATTATCACAAAATAATCACCCTTTGATCATTAACCTACTTGGAATTCGTTTTAATGTATATAACAAGCAGCCGAGTGTATGTTTACTCAAGATTACACGGGGGAGACAAATAAGCACGGTGCGTGCATTGTTGTGGAAAACACGCACGCTTCTCGCGAACAATTGCTGATAGTGTTAGAATTAAATTTAGAAATGTGATTTTCCTTTTCATGAAAATAAAATGAAAAAAGTATTTTCCGTTCTCATCAAATAAACAAATAAAACGTTATTTGTTTGTATCTGTACTTGGATAGAATAAGAAGGATTAAAAGTCATAGTTTAAAAGTATTTTGTTTTTTTGTTTTTTTTTTTATAAAAGAAATTTTTCCGATGTTCAACGTTAAACAGTACTTGTTTAAATACAAAAACAAATACCTTTGAAATTAAGTCCTTCGAAGTCGCCATTTTAACAGAATTAATTTTGCGCACTGCGCACCCGGTATTGCGCTTCACTAATTATAGGCGGACTATTTTCCGACCGGTGTAGTTGTTTGATTTCAAGAATTTACGCTGTGTGTAGATTATGTTTGTATTTTGTATGTTCTACCCGATGTACAATTTTCATTCTAGGAATTTGTATTGTGCGTAAATTTTGTCCGTACTTTCATTTTCGTGTAAATTTCTTCTTAGAACGAATAATTCAGCCGTGAAAAAATGTCACAGGTATGTTATTATAAGAAAATGTTTTAATATCTAATTTAATTTATTTAGTTATTAATATATTTTATTTATTCTAGCAAGTTATGTTTCTTTATATTGTAAAACTCTATATTGGTCATTGATTTTTGTAAAGTTTAACATATAAAGTTGTTGAAAATGTTTTAGATTTTAATAAATAAATTATGCGTATACTGGTATGGGTATTCATATTTTATTTTAATTTATGCATTTTTCTGTTTTTCCTCTTTTTAATTTAAGTCCATCTAAAGTATTAAAATGAGGTTTGGTCTTCGTTTACCAATTTTTCAACATCCTTTTATTATTATAACTAGGGACGTTTCTCTATTATAAAGGAGCTGTACGCACCTAGAGTATCATGTTACAGTTTACTCATCATGCTACAGCAACGAATACAAAAATCAATACCCCAGTACTCTCGAGTACTCAGTTTCTCGGATGATTTCCAGTGATTTTAAAAGTTTATCTCACAGTATCAACACCGTCCGCATGCTACTTTCGTTTTCTATTTAAATTAATAGAATTTGTAACTATAAATAGGACAGCACGGTAGGCAAATAAATCAATTCAACAACATCACATTTTACAACGTTTTAATTAATGCAATATCAAGTTTAAAACAAAAATAACAGTTCATATATCTTTTTTCGTCTTAAAATAATATAAACTGATCGGCGGCAACAAAAATTTAAAAGGGGTCTAAATACTAGTTACCCTTATATTTACATTCATAATAGCAATCGGCCCTTTGTTGTTTTTAAAATAGTTACTTCCACTACAAACTGTTGCACAATAAAAGGTAATTGAATATCATAAGAGCTGGATGACATAAGCGACACAGGTGCGTGTCAAACTGTTGATCGCCTCGTTAAATTTATGATATCATTTTTGCACCTCTGTAAGGATGTTTTGATTGCATTTAACAGGTATTTATGAAGATACATGCATATCTCCGAATTTCTGAACTAATTGGACACACCAATCTTTCTAAATTGTAAAAAAAATATAAATTATATATTTTTTCCGAGTAATGAAATATCAGTTTTGTTAACCGATATTCGGACGTTCGATCGAGTACACGGTTTACCGGTTACTCGTTGCCTTCCCTTATTATAACATACCTTAAAGCCCGGTTGTATTCTTGATTAATTGATTTGTATATCGTTCTTATTGATATTATATGGAATCCACTGTGAATTTTATATGATGGGACTGGAAATATTTTCTGACATTTCTATACCAATTGATGATGTCTAGACAAATAACCTGTGTGTAAATTTTCAGATAATTCCCTTACATCGTTTTTCTAGAAACATCATTTTTATTGCCCAAAATGACTCCATTTAATTCTAAGCGTTTTTCTTTATTACCTTTGCAGATTTTTAAAGTGTGTCACATAATCTTATAATACGCGCCAAGAAGGATACACATATTGTTGAAAAATGGTTCAAGTCGGACGGTTTCACCGCAAGAAAAGAAGTTAAATCTTTTATAAACTATAGACAATAATTTCTTAATGCAAAATACAATTATAACAAGATCAAACTTTTACAAAAGTATAAGTATAATTTAAAGAAAAAAGTAATCTTAATATTTTAAGCGAATCTCAGTCGTGTCAATTTTGGAAAAGAATTAAAGAACAATACTCTAAATCTCAGTCAACAGCAGAACATATTGATATTGACGACTTGTATATATATTGATTTATATTTTTTTTAAAAGTTGATATTGTTCAGATATTCATTTAATAGATCAGGGACTATATGGTAATTATGATGAAGACCTTGATTGTAAAATAATTATGTCAGAAATAAAAAACGATCTATTCACAAAATGATTATACAGGTAGTGGTACTTATAAACTGATCGCGGAAATATACAAATTATTTCCATTGATTTCACTGATAATACTAGAATTATCTAACAACATTTTGAATCCAATTGTTCATGCCATTATAATAAAATGTGTCTTTTATATAATTTGTTTTAGGTCTTGTCCATAATACAATATCTTTTCGTGACCTAGATCTTAAGTTATATATTTTGTTGTCGGATAAAGTCATCAGTTCTGTCATATAAGTCGGTGCCATGTTATTTAAAGTTTTAAAAACAAGCACCGCCGTGTGGTATTTACATCTGTCAGGGAGCGGAAACCAGTTAAGAGCTTCGAATAGGTTCATTGACGGAGATCTTTGTGGTTGCTGTAAAATGATTTTAGCAATTCGTTTTTGTAATTAATTTTACAAACATTATTTATGTAGTTTGTGTTTCCTTTACCCCATATTATACAACAATAGTCCATAATGGGCAATATATATGCATTGTAAAACCATAATTTCATATCAAAGGGCAAAATATACGATTTTTTTTTTCAATCAGGCAATTTTTCCGTTAAGTTTTTTGCAAACATTGTCAATTTGCAAGTGCCATTTTAAGTTGTTATCTATGCAATTACCCAGGACTTAAGATACAATTTTCTCATAATATTTACTTTTTGTCTTGTTCCTATTACCATACATTTTGATTTATCTAGATTTAAGGCCATATTATTTATTTTGCACCATTTCTCAAAGTTATTTAAATGATCTTGAAGTTTTACTTCTACTTTTGATATATTTTCTCCGGACTTATAAAGAGTAGAATCGTCTGCGTATAAATCAATTTTTATATCATTACCAATAAAAGCTATGTCATTTATGTATATAAGAAATAATAAAGGTCCTAATTTTGAGCCTTGTGGAACACCGGAAATTATTTTCATTGTCTGATATTGAAGATCACCTATCTTAACCAGTTGTATTCTGTAAGAAAGATATGACTTGAAAAACTTAACGGCATTTTCATTAAAATGTTAAAGCTTAAGTTTATACAGAAGTATTTCGTGATCAACCAAATCAAAGGCTTTCTTTAAATCTAAGAATACAGTCTCGATAATATTTCCACTGTCAACATCTTTTAACCAAGTAAGAAAAGGTGCTAATAAACTAATGAGTGCAGTATAACAAAAATGATTTTTGCGAAATCCTTATTGTTTATAATGAATAATGTTGTATTTTCAAAGAATGAGTGTATTTGTTTGGCAATATGGCGCTCAAATATTTTGGATACAGTTGACAAAATTGATATCGGTCGATAAATATTTGCTTCATTCTTATCCCCCGATTTAAAAATAGGTATAACTCTAATTCTTTTTAAATCATCTGGGGAAAATATTAGCTTTAATACTATTATTGATAATTGATGCAATATTTGGTGATATATAATCTCCACAATATTTGATGATGTTTGGTCCAATTTCATCTAATCCTGTAGATTTTTTAATATTCAGTTTTTCAATAATAAGTTTTACTTCAAACGGTGTAATTAATTCATGATATATAAGCTTTTGGTCTAAAGTTTCTTTCAAGTTTGAACAATTTGTATTTGAAAACTTTGTTTTATGTATGACATTCGAGATATTGACAAAATACTTGTTTAATTCATTTATAATATTTACATTTCCGTAAATTTCTTTATTTTCTGTCACTAGTCTGTTTGGCATTGTAATACAACCTTTTTTATTTAGAGTTGAAACGTCCTTTTTTCATTAAAAATGCCGGATCTTTTTTATTTTCAATAGCATTGTTTAAGAAATCTTTTTTACTTTTTTTAATCATTGATGATATTTATTTCTGAGCAATTTGTATTGTTCATGTTTCCCTACTTTATTATACTTATCGCATTCATGTATAAAATATTTTATCTCATCAGTAAACCATTCCGGCCCTGCTTAGATGACAAGATATTGCAACTTTTTAATGTCAGTGGTTTTAGTTTATATACAAATACATGTATGCAAAAGAAACAGTGAATTTGTATATGCCTTACGTTATCACGATCAAACCGGTGGAAAATTCATTCGCTTCGAATCTGGTGACGCGCATTTTAGATGAAGTACGGAACGAAACATGGAATAAAATCATTTTGTCCCCGGAAAAATGTGTAGAAGGTTATTGTCTGTACCTTTACACTAGTTTACACTAAAACATCACGAATAATAGAGTAAAAAACGGAAACACTTTTCGGCTGCATCTGTCATCATGTTTGTTTGGATAACGAACGGCGTGATTCTCCCCCGTGAGGACATCAAAAATGAAAAAAAGCTTTTAAAAATATGCATTTGTCGAGTTAGTTTCTCGTGGGAGGAAACAACCTTACTACTTGAAGTGACCATTATGCCCATCCAAGGATATAAAGTAAGCGACTAGGTGAAAATCAAAATGTGATTACATTTTGCTAAAAATTTATTTCAATTGCATACATTACTTCGCACGAAGGATAAATAACTCGCATGGTCCAATTATCTGTCGGCATTTACCTGTAACGTTCAATTTATAAAAAGAGGGGGGCAGTCTTTTGATATCTTTGGCAGCAGATTCATATTTCATCCTAAACATTTTCCAATAGCAGTTGTTAGTCAAACACCATTAATACAGTGAATCGTATTGACCTAGAAATCATCAAAACAATCTTTCCCGACCAATTTCCAGAATACAATGTACATGAATCAAAACTGCAGCCACTAGAGTGTTAACAAGATTTTTGACCCGTGATGATCAATATTCGAATTTGACCTAGAAGTCTCAAAACAACCTTCCTGACCAAATTCCAGGATGTTTGGATCAAAACTGCAGTTACTAGAGTATTATCATTTTTTAACTCCTGTAACCTAGTTTTTGACACGAGATGACACATATTTAAACTTGACATAGAAATCATCAAAATAATTTTTCTGACCAATGTCCAGGATATTTGGATCAAAGATGCAGCCACTAGAGTGTTAATAATTTTTTTTCTATTTTAAGCTTCTGTGCCCTAGTTTTTTTACCCGGGATGACCCATATTCAAACTTGTTCTAGAGGTCATCAAAACAATCTTTTTGACCAATTTCCAGGATATTTGGACTGAAACAGTATCCCCTATAGTGTTAATAAGATTTTTCTATTTTTAGCTCCTGTGACCAGTTTTTCACCCGAGATGACCTATATTTGAACTTGACCTAGAAATTATCAAAACAACCTTTCTGATATATTTCCTGGATAGTTGGTGAAGAATGTTCACAAGTTTTTTCTATATTCAGGCTGTGTGACCTAGTTTTTAACCCGAGATGACTAATATTGAAACTTGACCTAGAAATCATCAGAACAACCTTCCTGACCAATTTCCAGAAGATTTGGATCGAAACTGCAACCACTATAGTGTTAACAAAACTTTTCTATTTTTAGCGCCTATAACCTAAATTTTGACCGGACATGATCCATATTAAAACTTGACCATTCTGACATAGTTTCATTATGATCCAATCAAAACTGCGATTACTAGAGTGTGAATAATCCAAATGTTGGCGACGCATGACGCACAAAGCACGACGACGGACGCCGGACATAGCCCCATCACTATACCTCACCTTGACCACTTCGTGGTCAGGTGAGCTAAAAAAATAATGATATGCTTTTGCCAGGCTAAATGTTCAAAATTGCATGCAAACTTGGCTTTTGAAGGGTGACAGATATTTAGTCATTTAATTGCTCGCAAGAAGTATACGTATGTGCCACACCACCAGGTTTTAAATCTATTCAACCACATACATGTATAATGTTTTAAAAGTATTTTATTTAATCTACATATCTGTAAATTTTATGTAAAGTGAATGCCGTATTCGTGAAATATGAGTTTGTCACAAAAGCAGTCAAATATCAATTCTTAAAATGATTGCGGTAGCTTTGCTTTTCATCATTGTTCTATGCGCTATTTTATTGAAATGATTTCTTACCTATTTAATATTCGATACGTTATTCCCTGCGGTCTGGAGACCGCAGGGTATTGGTACGCGTTTAACGTTTTGAGGCATGGAGGAGCACGTGACCTGTTTTCGGTACATGGAGGAGCATTTGATCTGTAAACCGTACACGATTGGTTAATTGACCTTTTCGAAAACCTGGCTAAATACCGTTTATCGGTACGTTACGGAATTACCTCTAGCGAATTAGTCAGAATTACACATATAAGAACAAAAAACTATTACGTGATATTTCTTATTTTCTATAATTAATTTACTGTTTAAGGTGGAAAAACTTGAATGATATATTCGAAAATTATCATTGTTTCTTTAATATATGTATCTCAAATTTTACAAACAATAAATGTTTTATACTGAAAATCTACAAAATTAAAATATTCGTAGTGGCATCTGCCATAATAAATAGAGATATTTTCTGCGTAAACTTGTATGTTTACTTTATTTTTTTGCTTGGAATTATTCATAAAATGGTAGCCTATTTAATCATTTTCGTAAAAAGAAATATTTGTTTCATGTTCAACGGTCACCAGTTTCCAAAGACCTTCTTCTATTTTGATCGATTATTGTCAACTATATTCCTGATACAAAAGTTTATTTATTCCCCTCTCCCAAAACAATGTTGAAAATAGTTAAATGAAATAGCTTTGTATCATTAAAAATGTTCCCCGCAGGAAACCATTTTACTTGTAGAAATATGGACGATTTCACAAAGGGATATCGCGTCAGTTAAATACCTCATTATAGAGATGAAATATTTATTAATAAGATATCAATGGGCATATGGAAAAAATCGATGTTGTATGAATATGCTACAATGTCTGTTTGCATTTATTTTGTGTTTGCTTAAAGAAACTATTTGTTTATTGCATTATTTCTACAGGCTGAGCTTGAATAGATATTTAAATTTGGTAAAGAGAACGAACGTGTTTAGCCTTGCTGACAAAAATGCAAGGCATTTAAAAAAGGTATAGCATTGGTTATTTTAATCTATTTTTGAAAGGTTTTTATATATTTTTGTCTTCATTTAACTTATCAATAAACCATGTTTGAATGCTTACATAATAATTATTGTGAAATCGGATTGCAATTCTTAAGAAACTTTGGGACAACATTGAACTTCAAATTTGTATACATCAATGCTATAGTCACGTACAAAACAAACAAGAAACAAACAAGATCACAACAGACTGAGAAAAATTCAATAACTTTTGTTATGAACAGCCTCCGGAATAAGTTTGCAAATCCGGAATTTTCGCAAACTCAACTACCCTTTTTAACATAGTTTCAATACAAAAACTTAAATCAAATAGTTATTTGGATAGAAATAGACGATTATTGACCGATTACACAAAGATAGCGCAATAATTAAACGCTGTGTGAGCGTTCAAAGTGTGACCTCCCATGGGGTTTTTCAATTCTCCCACGGGTTTTTACGTATCCCACTGGGACTTTAGTGGGGTTGAAACCCCATTTCTTAAAGTGGGAGAATAAAACCGTGGGAGAAAAATATTTTTTTTTTCTAAATATTTTTACAAGTGTTGAATATATAATACTTATAATAAACTTATAAGTATTCGAGGAATATATTTAAAGAATTTTGCAATTCTCCCATTGGCTGAACTAACCCATTTAGTAAATGGGAGAAATCTCCCAAAATTAAAATGGTGCGAAAACCTCCCAAAATTAAAATGGGAGAAATCTCCCATGATGGCTAACTTGGAGAAATACCCCATTAGAGCGTGATGGGAGAATAACATTATGGGAGAATTCATCATTATCTTTCTTTTTTTGTTTTACTTATTGGATCGGAAGTTTAACAGTAAAAAATGCGTTCCAGAATAAAAAAGGAAATTCCAGATGTCCTTTTTCCGGGGGTCGATCTGAAGCCACTTTTTCAGTAACAAATTTACATGCAGAGAGAAATACATGGTGATACTAGAGAGATAGGGGAATAATTCCCCTATCTTTTAAACCTCCGACGAAACGCATTGTACCTGTCCGTTCTGTGGATAATATTCCACGAGTTAATTTTCTAAGGACAGTGTTGGAAATCGTTGTTCGGAGTAATTTGATAAATACGCATAGAAGAATATTTCTCTTACTTTTTAATGGGTCAAAATAGCTGTCATTTATGCGGATTACAAAAGCATTTTAAATAAATAGCAGTCAGTCAATATATTTTAAATATGAAATAGAATGGTTAAAAATTAACGCAAACTGATTTGTTTTTGTTACATGTTTTCATAATTTTGTTCAAGAATACATAGTAGTGAAAAAATACATTCAATAATAATTCTCTTACGTATAAAAAATAATATAATATTGGCTATATAAAACTGATGATATTTATCTGTTAAATTTTTCATCGTATTCTTAAGATCATACATATATTTATAAAATAATCATACACGTTTGATTCTTTAAGTTAAATAGTTTATTAATTGTACAATTGTACATTTATGAATAATTTTTTATCCGTATAAGTTTTCTTTAACTGAAGTGTAACATATGTATCTTATTTCACTGGTGTCGTAACTACTGTCGTTAATATGCATATTAAAGATAAATAAGAAGAGAGCTGGTGAAATATTTATTTTCATATCACTCGATGAAATAAATCACGTAATTACATAAAAAAAACCTTTGTATCCCTTTTCATTATATTCTTAAATATCATTAATATAAATTCTGAAATATTGAGAAATATTGATGACATAAAAAATAGTTTATTTTCCTTGTTTTATTGAAAGGACTGCAGTGAAACATATTTCAGTTTTTCACTGGTGTCTTTTCGGACTACATTCTTCTTAACTCAGTCAAATTACAAAGTTAAAGGGAAAGTCATTCAAATTTTAGTGTCAAACGAAAGAAAAAGATGAATAATAAACAAAAAAAGTGAAGTTTATTTTCTATAAATACAGGATTGATTTCATATTGTGGCATGAAAAAGCTGATATTTCACTCGTCGCGAAATATCTATTTTCACCCAACAAGAACTTAAACATGGCCTTTTTATGCCCCATTTATCTCCTTTTTTGATTCATCTCCTTTTTTGAGCGAATCTTAAAAAAAGTATATTTATTCATTATTAGTACGATACATGTGTAATCTATTGTTCAAGATATATAGGTTAATTGCTTAAAATAAAACAACAACAAAAATGAATAAGCAAAACACAATGGCATGAATTTTGTCAGGCAATAAATAGCATTATCCTTCACATCAAATAGTCTAGGTATAGTATGATATCTTGTTGATTTCTTCTATAAGTCTGTTTCTTCACATTAATGATCCTTTATCTGAAAAAAAAAGTATTGAAACAACATTAAACTGTTTTATAATAACTTGGTATTACCTTCATCATTATTATTAGTTTTAGTGGTCACAAGAAAATTTAATCAATAAGAAAATAACTCTCATTAGATGATTTCATAGCTTATATCTTTCATTCATATAATATATACGGATTGTATAATACATATTTTCTTCACATTTTCCCTGTCTTAAAGTAGTTTTTATATATCTTTTCTGCACTATAATGAATCGATTATAAGAACAAATTTCACAACACGCTGTTATAGCATAATATAAAGCAAAGTAGTAAGGAAATAACCCCGCTTTTTTTAATATTTCTAGCCAATAAACCAGAAAGATCCATTACAGCTGAGATAAGAGTGGACTCATGCCACAGGCGGTCAACTGCGAAATCATTCATTGTTAATCGGCAACCTGAAGTTCATGACCTCGTTTGAATTGTTTACATGTGGCTGCAATTTGTATCATTTCAACATGGCATATAAAAATACGAGTTCAGGCGTATTGATATATTATTTTCTTCAAATGTTTCATTATAGATACAAACAAAAGACAGACAGACAGACAGAAAACTTTATTTTCACTCAAGGTATTACAAATACAACATGAGGATGTATGCAAATAACACAAATTAAGCAATATATGGTTCCGGTAGAGATCAGCAATAAAAAAAAGGGGGGAAAAAATAAAATAGAAAAACAATTATTTATGCATTCAGTATCATATATCATATATCATGCATAAAAACGCATTTAGATAAATTTTATTCTAAATATTTTAATGATATCGTTATAATTATTTCATTCGTTATAATTATTTCATTCGTATGTATTTGATTTAGGGGTATAATATCGATTTTATACAATCTGCACATATAAAGAATATGTTTCCAAATTATGTTCAATTTTTAAACAAATGATACCGATTTTTGCTCATTTTTTTAATTTCTTCCTCCAAAAGAAAGTGCAATTCGTTTTCTTTATTGGTCTCAATATAATCGATAATCGACAGAGAAGTGATATACAAATATACATTATTTATTAACCGCGACGCTTTAAGATGTTCACATTATATTCTTAATTTTATTACAAATACTAGTACAAATATAATCACCGCACTACAAGTAAAGATAAATATTATTTCATCTTAACTGAAAAATTGAAATAAATACCTTGGATTTGCATCTGATAATCACATAATCTTTCGCTCAATTAAAGTGCAATCCTTTTGATTATAAAATAATAACACCCTACCACATTCTAACAAATTTATATATTGTACTTCTGTACACCAATTTTTCAATGGCGGGGAGATAGCGTTAAAGCCCGTTAAATTCGTTCCAGATAGTAAATAACCCGTCAGGAAAGTTTCATTAGCTCATTATACAAGTTACACCTAAGTGATTATACGAGACTATTACCGCGCTGGACGTAAAGGTAGCGATTCCATCTAACATAAGAACATAAGAATAGTTCAATGATTGTGGTAGGAACGGAATAATGGGTATTTAACAAGAACTTTTTGCAAAGATCATGTATCTATGTGTATATTTTACGGAACTCTTATTTCTGTTTTTTAAAAATGTTTTTATTTAGTTAACATACAAAACAAGTCGCTATGAGATAAATAGCATTTTTTCTAGATTTCTAAAAAATGATGCAAACTGACCCTCCGCGAGAAATAGCTAAAGAAAATACACGCATGTACCGCCGTTTTTACATTCATAGCTTTAATAAAATATACAAATGTACTAGTAACGTTAACCATGAAACAGAGCAACCCGTTTAACTGTCCGCATGTATAACTATTTGACGAATAAGATCAAACAATATACAGTACATAGTAGAGTGAAACCAACAACGTGTTGCGCATTACAAAAAATACGAGTGGTACAAACAAATTCCTGATTAATACTAGTACAGGGTCCAGGAGAGGTTAAACTGGAATATTGAATTTTGTATCAAAAATAGTAATCACTCCCATTTCGAACTCACTGGGACAATTTTAGAAGCATGCTAAGGCAGCACTGGAACACGTTGTTTTATGGGTGTGCGATCACGTGTTTCAATGTATATTGCATTTGATACAGCTTTTCGGAATTTGTAGATGCTTATGATAGATACTTAAATGCGACCGAAAAATTGAGCCTTAATAGAATTATATAACATTTCCATTTTTATGGAACCAATGAGTGACCTCTGCTTTTGACTTAAGTTGTAAACAAGAAATGTTGTTGGACGTTATTAGCATACCTAGCACATAATTTAAATAGTTTAAAACCAATATGCAGCCTGCAATGAAAATACAACTGCGTCGTATCATATTTTATTTTCAACTGCGTCGTATCATTTCGTAAAAATCATTATTTTCTTGGAATATAAACATCTCTTTTTAATGAAAATTTAGTAAATGATGCAAAATTATGTTTTGAAGTTTATGGTGAACTCTGAAAACGAGTATATAATTGATTTGAAGGAGAAACGATAGATAAAGCAATATGAACTGCGATGGAACTGCGTCGTATCCACACAATTTCATAAAAATTCTGCTCCGCTTCGAGTTGCAAGTTCGCTATAACTTTTGTTTTACAAAATAGTTGTGTAAGCAACATATACCGAACGAAGCGGAAAATAGTGTAGCGTGTTAATACATATATCTGGTTTTCAGTCATTTCCAACAAAAATAGTTATAAACAAAAACATACATATTTCGTTCCAAGATGGCGGCGTTTGTTTACATTTTGTAGGATACGACGCAGTTTTGATTCCCAGCCCTGACAATGGTGCAGAAGTAATTAAGATTGAAATTATTTTAATTTTATATATCAATTTAAAGCTATTAAATCGGTATATTACATTATTAATAAAGTTACAAGATATACTGACATATTGACATATCGAGTAAGTTAGTTTATTATACCAAAAGTAAATTGATTTCTACAAATGGAAATAATTAGTTTTGTAGTGGGTACAAAACATTTATCCTGGCTGTAGCACAATGCATTGAAAAATAAAAACGTTTCAATAAATCCACAATTTTTGCCATTACCTATTCATAATCACATTATAAACATATAATAAGGTCCCAGAATATCCAAAAGATATGACATTTTGTAGTTTATAACATATAGCGTCAATAAAAACGCAGCCGTAAAAATGCAAGTGTAATGAGTAAACACAATACAGTGAACGTTGAGAAAACGAGGCGCTGTGAATATCGGAACTCTTTAAATACCGGACAATTAATTTAGTCATTCGTTAAACGATTGCATGAAACATTGACAATACCGGAATCTGTAAAAACCGAGAATTGGACGGTTGAAAGGGGAAGATTAACAGTATGAAGTCAATTATATAGATAATTACCCTGACACAGGGTCTTTCTATTTGAAAGACCCTGCCTGACAATACCGGACATCGAAGGTGTGAATAACCTTGCAATTGTCAATTGGTTGTGTGTAAATCGCTAACTGAGCGGTAACGAAATAGTAATTGTCTGATTTGTTTATTATGTCATTTTTCACAGTTTGATTTACTTTGATTTATATTTCTTTCTTTAAAACATTAAAAATGTGTATTATTTTTTTATATTTCTGTTTAAATAATGACTAAATGACTATTGATACTGCATTATCTTTTCAGAACTTTACAACCTGATCATATATATTGTAAAATATTATTTTGTAAACCCCTCATGTATTTTATTAATACCTGGTTAAATAAAGATATTTGAATTGAATTGAATTGAATTGTTTATTATGTCTCTTTTCACAGTTTGATTTACTGTAAAGCATATATGTTACCGTTTAATAGTTATGCCTAAATGCGCAGGTAAAATCGGTATGAATAAAAACACAGATTTTTTTTATAATGCGTTGCTTTTGTATATTAATTTCCGTATGTAGAAATTTATTGACTATTTGTGTAATAAACAAACTTACTCGGTCCATCAATATGCCAGTTTATTTGGTAACTTTATAAATGTACTAATTAAATAGTTCTAAATTGACATAAAATTAAATAGACAGGAAGCTTTTTTTAGGTAAATGGTGGACTTCGCAGGCATCTTAGCGAGAAACTGATAACGATCGCTGATTGGCTTATCTCCGTGACCCCTGTCAGCTTGATTGACAGGCGGCGTTATGTCAATTTTCAATGACTGCATGTTTATATTTTGATACAAAATAACTACATGTATGGCTTTATGCTACGCACGCCTTACGGCACACTTGTTTTTCATCCCTTATTACTTAATCGCTACGTCTTAAAAATCTGAATGACACCGATTAGATTACCATTTGAGCATATTACCGTTTAATCTTATAAATAATGTTTATTTTTGTTTGTTTGTTTTGAAAAATTTTCAGTAATAATTTTTCATCCGACGATGATAACAATAGAAAAATGAAACAATTTCCATAATTGGAATTGGTTGGTTTTATCCATTATATGAACAATATTAAAAATTTGTTTTCTATAAGGTTATTATTACAACTAAACGAAGTGATCAAAATATTGTTTGTATTTCGAAAAAAAAATCTTACCGCGGTATTTATATTTATTGAATTCAAATAAGTTATATACTTCAAAACCAGGAGAGCCTTGCCATTTAGCTTGTGAAACTATTTGAATGTCAAAATAGACTGGACGAGACAGAAAATACAGATAGCAGACCGGCGAAGAGTACATCAAAGCATTTTGGATTGTTTTATATTTAAATGAATTTTGGTGATTAAATCGTTACATATGATACCTTATCACACACCCGTGCCGATTTTGCGACTCCGTAAATATGGTATTGCACGGCCGTGCATATATTTTGACGTGACGTCATTAGTGTTATATACAAACATAGTGTAAGACGCGCTAAATGTTAGCGTTTAACTATAGGCGCGTCAATGAAAAATGACTCTTATTTCACTTTAAACGGTCAGCATTAATACTATTATCATCAATATTATAAATTATTATAATTATTATTATTATCATTATTTTTTTATTATTATTATAGTTATTATGATGATTTTTATTATTATTATTATTATTATTATTATTTTTATCATTATTTTTTTTTATTACTATTACTATTATTATTATTATTATTATAAATTATTATTATTTCTTCTTCTTCTTATTTTTAGCATTATTTTAATCATAATTATCATAATTATTATTATCATCGATATTATTATTAATTAATTTTATTATAATTATTTTTATTATCATATTATTATTATTATTATTATTATTATTATTAGTTATGTATATTATAATTATTATTTATCTATTATTATTATTTATTATTATTATTATTATTACTATTATCACTATTTATTTCTTATTATGATTATTATAATTATTATTATTTTTATTATTTTTGTTATTAGATCTATTATTTATATATTATTATTATCATTATTATTTTGTTGCATATTCCCTGTCATTTTATTTGATTTTTGGATTTTATTTTATTCATATATTTTGTATTATATGTTATAAGCGCCACACCTAAAAGATAGAACACTCTCCCATTTGCAAGGAATGGGAATTATCTCCCATTATAAGAAATTGGATTTTATCCCATTTATTAAAATGGGATTTTCTTCCCATTATCAAGATGGGTGATTTCATCCATGGGTGCGTTTCACCCATAATGAAAATGGGAGATTCTGAACATATTTATATTTCTATCTATATTTTTAGGAAGGAATATCTAAAGTCAAGATTAGTGATTTTTTTCTAAAAATAATGGTATATAATTTTTTTTAATTCTCCCATGAATTTTTTCTCCCATTCTCGTAAAGAGGAAATGAAACCCCACAAAACTCCCACTGGGAGACCAAATCCCCAGTGGGGGAATCGAAAAACCCCATGGGACGGCCAACTTTGAATGTCTCCCCTGCATTTAATTTTAAGGGTATCGTCATTTCAAAGGCCAGGTTTTACTTGACTCTATCTCTATTATTGACAGGTCTTTAAATTTTTTCTCTAATCAATTTAAAAAAGGTAGCTGAGTTTGCGAAAATTCCGGATTTGCAAACTTATTCCGGAGGCTGTTTATACATTGTAAACATACTTACGGAAGCCCTGGAGGGACATTTATTATTTAAAAATTATTACTTATTACATATTCTTTATAACTTATCACTTATAATTTACGCCTTGTTCCCGCCCGATGACGTTTTTCTTCAGAATCAAAGAACTTAAAAAAGACGGAAAAAGTTAATGTCGCCAAACAAATATTAGTTATTGACAAAATGGTGTAAAAATATGAAAATAAATAATTTAAGTTTAACACAGCAATGTGCTTACAAAATATGTATAAAATTGGGTACGAGTGGGAGCATTTTCCATTTTCATACAAAAATTAAGAAAAACTAACTCTAAATAATAATATATGAAACTAATGTAGAAAAAATGTGTAAACATGACTCGGTTTATGTTACAGTACCTAAAAAAAACAATTTTCAAGAAGGTTTTGAACCTTATTTCTTATATGTTTCTAGAAAAGTCCGAGTGGGAGCATTCAGAGAAAAACACTTATCCTGTTTTCAGGCCTAAACCAGGCAATAAATCTATAAACTTTTTTTACAATTATTCCAAGTACTATAGCCATTCTTTGGTGCGCTACATTATGTTTTGATACTCTTACTATTTCTAATTATTATAATTAAATTGTATTTTACCTTCGAGTCGACGGATATTTTGAAGGAAATGGTCCGTGTGGGAGCATTCAACAGGAACGTGATGACGTAGTATTCTACCATTGAATGAGCTTAAGTATTTTGTTTAAAAGTCAAGGCACGGTTCATTTGTCATTTTATGCCTGGTTAAAGTCAACAACTGAAACTGGATTTCACAGCTCACTGAAAAAACTAAAGTTCTTGTAGGCAAGTTTTCTTCACTAATAAATACTGAATACATTGTACAGTTAGATTTGGGATATATATGCATTTTTATCTGAGCGTTTACCAACCATATTTTACACGCAAAGTTACACGTATTAAGTATTTTAAATGCGAATAAATTCTTAATCGGTTGAATACATCCATGATTTTGGTTTTCTATAAAAGCAGATGCTTTTAAGCATAGCATATTTTGCACAAACACAAACATCCCTATGCAATATAAAGTGTATTTACTAATTAAACTTGCGCACTGCACATCATCTTTGTAATATTATATTTCTGCTAAAAACATTTAATTTACTATAATCGGTTTAAAAGTTACAGAGCGGACATACAATATATGGTAAATTTGCACGTTTTGCATGTTGTTTTTTTTTACGAAAAACTAGGAAAGATAGAAAAATGAAACAAATTAACTAATAAACCTATTCAATAATGTAAAATTTTTGCTAGTTTTCATTTTTTAAAGTGCGTAAAAATATTGGCTGAATTCACCAAAATCTAGCATGGTAAACAATTAATCACGGGGCGGGGCTAATTTCGATCTCAAGAAACCTAAGTCTGTGTTCTGCACATCGTGTTATTATAAGTAAGACACAAAATTTTGAAATTGATACAAAATGGCTCAGTTTGACCTTAATCTTGACCTAAGAAAGGTTGAACCTGCGCTCTGCTCATCGTCTCATTATGGTTAACATTTTTGTCAAGTACTTTTAATTTCCTTCCAGTGGTTCAAAAGACGCAGACTGTACACGAAGCCTGTTAACAGGCGGATGGACGGACAGACACTGACGGACGACCAGCTGCATAACAATATACTCCGAAATTCTTCCGGACATATAAAAAGGAAAAGGAGGCCATAGGATAGATACCTATGTTCCGTTTTATGTTCTGTCAAAACCTAAACTTTACATAATATAAAAACAAGCGTTGTAAAAGTAAACAGAATTATAACTTTAGTATGATTGTTTCATGAGCCTTTGAGTGAGAAAACGCCTGTTCAAACAAATATTTCATATTTCAGTCTGACCTTGACCTAATTTTCTTAATATCCATTGAAGTACAATGTAGACTTTAGGCAAAGACCTGTGTTAAAAAGACAATTAATTGAAAATCAATTAGAGGCACCAATTGGTCATACTTGTAATAAGCTAAACAAACATAGCGTCAACCTTTCCTAATAAGAAAATGTTTTAATATCTAATTTAATTTATTTAGTTATTAATAAATATTATTTTTTCTTGCAAGTTATATTTCTTTATATTGTGAAACTCTATAGTGGTTATTGATTTTTGTAATGTTTAACATATAAAGTTGTTGAAAAGGTTTTAGATTTAATTGATAAATTATGCGTATACTGGTATGGGTATTCATATTTTATATTAATTTATGCATTTTCTTGTTTTTCCTTTTTTTAATTATAGTCAATCGTGAAACCAATCTAAAGTATTCAAATGAGGTTTGGTCTTCGTTAACCAATTTTTCTACAGCCTTTTATTCTAATAACTTACCTTAAAGTCCCGTTGTAAACTTGGTTAATTGATTTGTATATCGTTCTTATTGATATATGGAATCAACTGTGAATTTTATATGATTGAAGTGGAAATATTTTCTGACATTTCTATACCAATTGATGATGTCTAGACAAATAACCAGTGTGTAAATATCCAGATAATTCCTTTACCTCGTTTTTCCAAAATCATCATTTTTATTGTGCAAAATAACTCAATCTAATTCTAACCGATTTTACTTCAATACCTTTTGCAAAATTTTTAAGTGTGTCACTTAATCTTAATGGACACACGCATTGTCGAAAAAAAACTTAACATCACATAACCGGCAGTCTAATTATTGTATTTCAAGTCTGAAATAACAGCATTGAAATATGTATTTTGATCTTGTAATTTATTGATCGTCAAACAATACAGACAACTTGTCTTTTCTTTTTTTGGCTTTCTATCTTTTATGTTGAACACTCGTGTTGAAAATATTTCAACGATAATCGACAAAATATTACAATAGTAATATAAGACTAAGTAAAGAATTTCTTTACGATTTGTTTTGTTCAATTTATCATATGAGTGAAGAGCTATGACTTGCTTATTGTAAATTATTGTTTCGTACTAATGTTACCCTCTTGCGCATCGGTCGAATGTTTCACTTTCGCTCACTTCTTTACCTCTGCTAAAATAGTATGTTCAGAACGATATTTCTATACTTTTATAAAGTAATTTTGAATGACATTAGTTAGAAGCAATATTATGAAATAGATACACATATGTATGATTGATAATTTATAATACATTTTTGTTGTTGTTATAGAGGGAAAATGCGGACAATTTAGATATATAGTGTAGATTGGCGGGCGATTAAGCTGGTATTGATTCATTTATAAAGAAAAATAGAAAACTTAAGAATTCTTTAGGCCCTTTTTTATGGACAGAATATAAAGAAAAAAGTGAAAAACTCGAACGATTAACAGACTGAATTAAATGAAAAATAATCAAGAAGTATTCAAAAGTTTTTTATTGAGATTCTAAATTCAGAATTTTTATAACAAGTCTATATTGTCCCCAATACAAAAGAATGAACTATATACTAAACAGTTTACTAATTTGCATCATCAAAGCTACTTTTGATATGATTTTAAAGAACAAATAACTATATCTCTTTTAATTTCATAATAATATTTTAATGTAAATGTTATAATTTTATCATATTTGGTAAATATATGGTAAACATTAAATTGAAACTGATTAGAAACTTTGGATAAGCCAAGAGCCAAAACTGAAGTGCACGAAATCAAAAGAAATCTAAAAACAATGAACGATAGATCTTATCAGATTACAAAATGTATAAAAAAAACTAATAATCTTAATTATTTATAACTATAGCTTTTACGCCCGCTTTGTAACTCAATATCGTCAGCGTTTTCCCTCTATATCTGTATCGTCAGCTTTTTCGCTATATGTCTATATTGTCCGCGTTTTCTATATATATAAAAGTGTGACAAATTAAATTAAAGCACAACATATAAGTTTGAAAAACACATAATTACACTGCCGATTAAACTTGCCGACTCTTTGCACGCACTTTTGCAGACAATATATACATACAGGAAAAAGGCGGGCAATAAAGATATAGTGTAGATTGGCATCCTTGTCAAACATACAACTAATAATCACCTTTCTTTAATGCATATTAAGTTACATTTTAACTGAATCTTATTTTATGTACACATACGATAAGGTGGACGAATGAGTATATAATTGAAATTCGCTGAAATTAATGTTTATTTTTGAAGTTGCTCCGTTGTATTTTTTTCCGGTAAGTTCATATTAATGATATGCCCCATTAGAATCTCCTCTGTTTTAACATTTTTAATTTTTTTTCAACCTAAACAACCAATGAGGTTTCTGTTACTTGAATAACTTTGTTATGTGCTACCAGACAAAAGTTATGTATATATAGAAAATGCGGACAGTACAGACATACATTGAAAAGCTGGCGATATAGAATTTTTAAGCGGATGTAAATAAAGATTTGATAAATAAGTGTGCCAACTATCTTGTAAGCATTAAAGTTTCTAAGTATCCTACATTCACTATA
Organism: Ruditapes philippinarum; assembly: GCF_026571515.1. Taxonomy (NCBI): domain Eukaryota; kingdom Metazoa; phylum Mollusca; class Bivalvia; order Venerida; family Veneridae; genus Ruditapes; species Ruditapes philippinarum. Next base: position 45,989 of record NW_026855813.1, read on the forward strand.
TATATATATATATATATATATATATATATTATAAATCTATGTATACGCTGATTCCATTAAAGGAATGGAATTAATGTCGATTCAACTGTTTCAAGCTTGATCATTGTATTTTAGTGTGTGTATTTTATTGTTGTTCTATCTTATTGTTGTTAAAGGAAAAACGAATGTAACACACTGAAAACAGTACGTTTGATGGCAAATGTTAATTTTAGTGTTTTATATAGTCCAAAACAGTGCGATAAAATTAAATGCATATCCTTAAAGATCCTGTAACACTGTTATCCTGTTTTTTATGGTTTTATATCATAAATATGATGCTCAAATTAAGATTTATCAATATTGTAAGTTCCAAAAAGCATTATTTATAAAGATATTATCGAATTTAACATTTCATGTAAAGAAAGGGGGGTAATTAGAAATTTATTTTCTATAAAGTCGAAGTCAAATTTTTCTATAAAAATGCATATATTTGAATGATTACATATTATGTTAACAAATATTTGCAGTACATATTTTACATATTCTTCGATGTTTGAAAATCGTTATATAAGCATAATTATATACATATATAAAATTTCAGTTAAGTGTGGTAACAACCTCAATTACAACATACAGGCTCTTTAATTACTTAAAGTGTTGATAATTTAGTATCAGCACTCGTATTTTTTAAAACAAATTCATGTCAATATTTGACACATTTCTTTCTTTATCAATTCAAATACATGTAATAAAGCGTATTACAATTCAATGACATTCAATCATAAGTTACTTTTATATTTCTTCAAATTGACTATTTAATTAAGTTTAGTTTTTTTCAATATTCCATTGGACCAAATGGTCCATGGTAAATGACAAGACAGTGTGCAGCATATACATACAATACCATGTGAAAATAGAGAAGGTATACACAAAATTGTATATCATCATTGAAAATAAATATCAGAACAAAAGGATATTCAATTTAAGGTGACAACGGAGTCAATTATCACTGAAAATACCTAAAATGAGATTTTTTGCTAAGTAGATTTATCAACCTTTTCTGAACACATTCGTGATTTAATTTTGGAAGCAGTTAGTCCAAAAAATGTGTTTTTAAACGTTTTAAAACGGTACCTATACTATTTGTATCTGCTATTCGCGTAACCTGTCGATTATCGATAACGCTTCGCCCCCTGTTGAGGCATCAATGAGGGAAATCGGTAGTTTCATATATCCGTGAATTACAGGTCCATACTGGTCAATACTTCTCGTAATACATGTATCGTACAACTACCGTACATCTTTTATGAATATCTCAACATTTAGTCTTTTTTATAAATTAAGAAATTGTCGGCCAATGCACGTAACATAATGTATGAAACATAAATAATTAATTATAGCGGCAAATCGCACGACCACGGGGTTGATTAAAAATGTAGTTGCTAAAATATCCATTATGTGTGAAAATAATGTGTCTGTCCCATTAATCTGATAGATATTACATTGAGTTGATAGACTTTTGTACGGATTCAAGGGCTTACTTTCCATTCAACCTCGTTTTCTAACAATGTCAAGTAAAAACAAAAACAGACAACATTTTTTATGTGAACGCCTATATGACTTGTGGTAAGGTGTCCCTGACAAATTTCTGAACCATTTTAGATTGTCTAAGGATGATTATATCTCTATGAATAAAATAAAGATATTAAAATATATTCTCAGTGAAAATAAATTGTTCGCAAGTAAACCGGACACAGTACTAATAAATCTGGGACAAAGTATGAAATTTATTGTCTATCCCGGTAGAAACTGGATCTCTATGCCGTGCATAATAGAAGTCAAGAAGGTCAGATCATAATGATCGAGTAATACCTTTTATTTCTATTAAAATATGTGAAGGATTATCAATTTGGTAGAAAAAATATATAATATCCCGTTCTTATTTGTACATCTACTGACCATGGACTTTAAAAGACTGTCAGAAGCTCAGTTTTTTGTTATTTTATTTCATAATTTAACGGAATTTCATACACGAATACACAGACACTGGTTTAATACAATAATAATGCTGATGATAATAAAAATAAACTTCAAAAAGGAAGCAATTAAATACCCCGCTAGCGGTGCGCAAATGCGTTTCATTTCCCCCCACTGAGTGCCTCAAATTTTACCGATAGTCACGTGACATGTGCGACAAATACCAGACGGACAGTAAATCACGTTAAGAATTGAAGAAATTTCGGCTATAAACTGATATTAATCAGCAGCTTTTTAATTGGTCAGATGTCACCGGGTCATAAAATGTTGTTAGAGTATGTTACCGCAACTTGTGACCCTCTCTGGTGCGATATTTGTGTATTATGCAATTATTTAGCGTGAAACGTAGGGGTCCGAGAGAGAACAGCCGATTTATGACACTTCGTTTGATGCGGGTCGGACTAACTTTGAATCGGCATAACTTTTTTAATAATCAAGCAATTAACATGCGGTTTAAAGCACATGAAAGGAAATTCATTTACGGAGGGAACCGGATTTTTGTTTGCTCAATCAGCGACTTAATTATCTTTAATTACGTAATATGTATGGTGAAAAAAGTTGCATAAAATGTTTGACGTTACGTAATATTTTTTTGAGAAAAGATAGAAAAAATTTGAGACACGGTTCCCCAGATAATATAAGTATGGTTATTTTCCAAAAGTTTGATGACAGAAAAATAAAAAAATGACTTTGATATGACGATTTAAAATTTTAGGATTTTTATTCAAAATCAATCATTTACAAAGGCATTTTTTTCAAATATGTTATTTTTTATGATGATCAACGACATTTAATGCACAAAGATTAAATAAATAACAATTATTACTAAAATAACTTGGTTTAAATAACATTTATGTGAGTACCACGGAAAGTGTCTGTTGTCACCTTAAAATAATGCTAAATAAATAACCACTGTCTAGCAAAACTTACGGAGAGGTAAACTTCATACTTTGTATTGAATTAAATTGACAAGATACATATATATAAAATGCATCATATAAATTTATATTCATATTTGCTCGAGTGTGTGTATGTTGTTCTTGTCGAATCAAAATAAAGAACAACATAACTATCTGTAAGTAACTTTAGCTATAGGAGTGGTTCGATTTAAAGAGGATGCATATATAAAAATGACATAATCATTTAGATATACATTTACATATATATCATTGACATGTTTATGTGCTGAACTAAAGCGTACCCTTATTCAAAATTATTGAGCAAAATCATTTAACTACACTTACATATGATGCACGACGCGAGAAAAACGGTCTTAATGACACGCCAATAAATGTGCACTACGGCGATTTAAATGACGTCACTCTTCTTGCGAAAACACATGTTAATACGGAAATGCTTTTTATCGTGTATTATTGAAGTTTTTAAAGTTAACCCAACGTCGAAATTTTGAGGAAAGTTTATAAGATGGAGGAGGAGTAAGTATCTATAAAGTATTTATAAAGTATATTTTTTATAGAATTAAATTAAAGGGATACATAGACAAATAGTAAATTGATGTTATTTACTCAAATCATGTTAAAATGTCATTCCCTAAAGTTTTAGCATGAATTTCTGTAAAAAATACTATATTTTTTGGGTTTGAAGCGTAATTATATTTTCATATGTTGAACGAAATTAAGACGCGCACAGAGTCACCGAGTAGTTTTAAAACAAATCATATAACTGGAAAACCCTCTGGAAATTACAATAACAGATATTCTGGATATTGTTAGATTGAAATAAGTATTAGTCATTCATTTGACAGATATTTTAACGTTTTCATAGTTCTTTATCACAGCTATTTTGAAGTCTAAATGCTATAACCTGACCCACGTGTGTCAAGTTGGGAAACATCCATTTTATTCTTTATAAAGAGAAAAGTTTTGTTCCTTTGACTGGTTAGTGTTTTCTTTTCAAGGACATTTATAGAATATTGAATGAAAAATTCAAATCGTAGAGATAAAAATTTTGCCTGCGTCTCCCTACATTAAAGGATTAAAAAGCAATAACAAGTACCATATGTTACCTATTCAGGTGATATCATAATTTTTTACCGTAATTATAAAGATCGTTGCTTTTAAAAGGTTCAAATGCGCTGTTTTTACCTCTATTTTCAAGGTACCTTACGCTCAATCTGTCTGACTATATATTTAAAAAGATTGGCCATTGAACAATAGTTGATTATGAAAATTGCCAAAGATACATTATGATAATTTGTCTGAAATATAAAAGGCCTGTCCCACTCTTTTTATCAGCAGAGCATTAATGTCATTTTCCGAAGGATATCTATAGAATTTATTGTGTTTCATGTGGGTTATTGGTTATTCACATTGACTATTATCTATAATTTGAAATTGAAACCTATTATAGAAAAATCTCAAGTTGTCTTGACTTTGAACTTTTCACCCGCCATTTATACTTTGATAGGCATAATATTACTTTAATTCATGTTTAACTATGGATGTCTTTTTTGTTAGTTCATAGGTAACGATGGTATACGGCGTAGTGTTGCCATACATAACACTGAAGAAAAGATTGTCTCTTCAGTCAGAATGTCAGTTTGACGCTGTGCTGTCGATGGTAGAATCAAGTTAATTAGACTCCTGCCTTGTCGATACACTCGGTATTTTTATAGCAAAATATTTACAATGATATAATGGTCAAACGATTTGTAATAGTGCCTAACTTTAAAGTCGGAGTTAAAGTTGGACCATAGAAAGAGAAAATATCTTATAGATGAAAGTGTAAGGGTGTATTGTTTTTATTAATCGGTTACCAGTAACTCTAATTTACTTTACTGACATTTTTATAATAACATGAAGTCAAAAATATCCATACCGTGTAATTAGAACGTAGTCATGGTCCTTAAAGAGTATATTTAAGCCTAATCTAGTAAAAGATTTTAACATTAGATAAATTCTATATCATTCCTTCTATAATTAAATAAAATTTATAGGTTAGGATGGTCTTAGTTTTATTTTTCTACAAACTGACAGCAACAATATGTGAAATTAAGTCACGTGACCATGTTTACGGAGCTGTCCAAGTTGTTCCATTCTTTTAACTAAAATAATTTTAAATGTGCACATAGTAATATTTAATATTGTTGATTTATAGAGGCATATTAGGAAAAAAGTTTGTAACAGTTGCCATTAAGCAACAATAATAGTCGCAATTAACGAGATGTCTCTTATTTACATATTAACTTTATTACTAATCTATCGCCGTTGCTTTCTTTTATTTTATTTGAATGATTTGCATGATAATTTTGCAAATAGTAATAGTATAGAAGGTAAAACATTTAATGATGAAGTACTTGACATTGTGAAATTGTTTATTATCCTATACGCTAACGACACTGTTATTTTATCTGAGTCAGCAAACGATTTACAAATTGCTATTAGCCTACATAAAAATTACTGTGACAACTGGAAAGTAACTGTGAATACATCTTAAACAAAAGTTCTTGTATTTTTAAAGGTAGGCGAACGCAGTATAATTTTACATATGAAAATCTAGAAGTTGTCGAGGAATTCAAATACATAGGAGTATTATTTAGTAGAAGTGAGCAAAGACTTATATAGCTAACCAAGCAATAAAAGCCTTGTATTGTTTAATAGAAAAATAAAAAAAAACTTCAATTACCTTTGAATATGCAAATAGATTTGTTTGACAAACTTGTAAAACCAATTTTACTACGTGGTTGCGAATGCTGGGGATATGGTAATAACAGTATACTTGAAAAGGTACAATTGAAATATATTAAACATATATTAGGCCTTAAATCTAGTATTGTGTACGTCGAATGTGGTGTTAAATCAATTTCTTTTTATATTGACTGTAGAATAATTAAAGTTGGGCCTGATCTAGTTGTACCTAATGAATTAAAACTATCTAGCACATTTTATCAAATTGCTCTTAAAACTTTTAAGTACAATGTTAATAGACATACATTTCTGTGCTTTAAGCATATTAAAAATATACTTGTCAAATGTGGAAACCCCAATGTATGGACCTATACGATATTTCCTAATCATAAGCGGTTAGTTACTAATGTGAGATTTGTTTCTAAATAAGTGGTATTGTACAGAATCGAATAAATGTAAAAATTAAAAATCGTAATTAAGTACGACATCCAAATTTTATTAACTTTTAAATCTTTTATGAATATGAATATAACTCATTGTAATGAATACATTATTTTTTGTTTATTTGTTAAGGAAATAATCACAAAATTTGATAATAGATTTCTATATAATTGTTCATCATGTCCTTGAAAATGCGTGTCCTTCTCCATTTTGTTAAGATGAAATATATTATTATCATTATTTTCATGTGTATGCTATGCCTCTTTATGCAATGTATGCTTATATGCTATAGCTCATATTGTTATGTGTTTACATGAATTGAGTTCTGAAATAAACTTTGAAACTAACTTTTTTACAGTTAGATCAAACTAATTGAGTTGATTTAAGATAAATAAAATTGCCGCTTTAAAATTCTTCAATAAATATACATCAACTAATGTATTCGATGTTATTTGTTAATAATGTGTTCAAATATATGACGTTCTTTAAATAGATATATCTCAATAAATAACCTTTTGATTTAAAAATAGTTTTTACTATCTTATTCAGAAAGAAAATCTCTATAAAAATGAGATAAAAACCAAATTTCGAAAAAAATATATATAATTAACATATTTAGCCATTAAACTTATTCAAAACAATGTTATAATTTGAGACTATTCGTGTAAAAAGCCTTATGGAACTTATCAATAATTTCTAACTAATAATATTGATGTATGACCTTAATTTGAAAGCGGCGTGGCCGAGTGGTTAAGTAATGATTGCTGACCGCGTGGGTTCAAACCCTGTCAGGGCCAAGCCGTTGTTTCCTTGAGCAAGAAACTTCACATTCATTGCTTAGTACTGGGTTGGTTCAGGGAACGGATTCGAGAGTGTTTCAATAAGCTTTTAGCTTCCAACACAATCGAACTAAAAAAAATTTGTATAAACTAATTTGTAAGCGCTATTGTCATACAATATTCATAAGGAAAAAAACAAGCATAATTTAACTGAACAATAATGTCTACTAATTATTTGTGTATAATCTTTCTTTTCTTAGTGCAAAGGCATTGTTTACAAATTTTCCTAATTTACGTAATGTGCATTAATTTTCAGAGTTTAATAACTCTATAAATTGTGGCATATTTTTACGTCTCCAGTAATATGCCGGTATCAGATTTTTCTTAAATCATTATATACATTGCATTCTAATATGAAATGGTATATTCGTCTTCTAAGACGTAACAAGAAAAACATTTTCTATCATTTAAATGTGTACTATTTGGTTTAGTCAATCTACCTGATTCTATGTGCAATATATGAGATGATACTCTTAACCTTGTGAGATCCTTACAAATCCGTTTAACATTGATAATATTAAAATATGGTTAAAACTTAAAAAAAACAGAAATATGTCTATAATATAGAGCTCTACCAGAGTTATCTAATATACTTGAACAGTTTTGTAATTATATTTTGTTAAATATTAAGTTTTAAAATTCTATAAACTTCATCGATTCCAACCTCTACACTTTAAACCTATATCGTCCGCTTTTTCCCTCTAAAACAATATCTATATTGTCCGCGTTTTTCCTAAAGTATTTGTTTATATTGTCCGCTTAAGGCGTCCGCGTTTTAGGCCCTTGTGTATTATCTGATCATTGAATACTTCAACATAATGAATTTCCGGATCACTCGGGTTCAACAATACATATTTTAAGTAAAACGCAAAAAAGGAAAGTCAAAATGATTTGTCAGATAATAACACATTTATCCCAAAATAAATGAATTGCATTCAATTCTGAACACAAAGCAGTGTGATTATTTTGATATTTTAAATAGATGTAATTCACTTGTTAATTCTTTCACTCAAGTATTACGTAAATGTTTTCAAAAGTTTTTGGAAGTTAATACAAAACTAAAAACAAGCAATTATAATAAAAAACCATGGTTCAACTAGGACTGTTTCACCACAATAAAAGAATTTGAAAAAAAGCAAGGAATGTTTTGGTTAAAGAACTATACTCTAAATCTCAGTCAAGAAAAATCTTGATATTGACGACTTACATATTTTTTTAAAGTTTATATTGTAAGATATAATAAATGCTTGCTCAACATTCTTTATTTGCTGTGCATAATTTATTGATTGCTTTTAATCAAATAAACCTATCTACACAAGAAAAATGTAAACTATTTGATTCTTTGGTGGGACCGATTCCTAAATTAAGGCGCCGAAATAATAGGAAACCACGGGGATAAATATAGTGAGCGTATACATTGTAATTTTTTTAAAAAGACACTTAGCGATAAAAATCAACTTATTGGCACGGTATCCAATGAGAATACAATGCAAAATTATTATGATTAAATAATGGTTAGAAATTTTTGGTTCAGAAAGGAATTCATTACAATGTATAATGTAATGAAAAAAGATGTTAATTACATCGTATAACAGAAATAATTTGGCATTTCAAATAAAAACAATACTTGACGGAATAGGCTTTTCCTTTTTTATGGCCACAGCAAAACGAAATTAAAATATCATTTCAAATCATAAAGAATATATATTTACAAAAGAGGAAAATGTGCGGGAAAAAGTAACGTATAAATAAAACAAAAACACAGTCCATGAGTTAACTTACTTAATTATTTGCCAACCGGTTTCGCTTATGATTATCAGGGCAAATGTACAAATTGAAATTGGTAGGCACAATGGAGTTCCAAATATGCATGTCATCGAAAATAAATTTTAGTTTTTACTCGTTTGTCCAATATTTTAGAACCTTCGTTAGAATATTTTTAAAACATAATTTTTTCAAGATATGTATATTTTCACTAGAAGTAAAAAACTCGTTTATTGTAAGATCTAGACTCTACATATAGACATACCGTAAATAACATATCTGAAAACATGTTGTATGACTGAATTTGTATACTGTTTATATATTTCTTATTGTTAATGCTAAATTTGCATGAAGATCTATTGTTAATAACTTCTCTGAAAACATTTTGTACTATTTTAAGAATAATTTATTGTAAAAATGTCTTACACTTAACCCTTATTACATAATAATGGCTATATGCTACGGAAGCCTATAAAGGCCGTTTTGAGGAAACAATTCGAACTTAGATATTAGATCTTTGAACTTAAATCTTGGAACTTAAGTCTTACATTTTAGAAATAACGAGTTCGTAAAGACGGGAACACGCCATATTGACTGCAAGAAGATGTATATTAGGTAAATTTCTTATTATATTTCTTTAATTTTATATTTTGTTTTGAAGGATTGCAGAGATATAACTATTATGTTAAAAGATCAGGTGATTATAACTGTATAACTTAAAAGGCGTGGTGAAAAACAACCAATTTCAATAGGAGTCAAAGGTGGCTATTTTGCCAAATGCCAAATGTAGCTATTTTAGCCTAACATTGCCACAAAAGGACCTACGATGAAGGACACAGCATCAAAACTGATATCTGTTGTCTGTCTCTGAGTAATTCCCCAATTGTCAAATTTGGAACAGTATTTAAGATTGTGTAACTGTCAGTTTTGTTGTTTTTGTAATATGTACAAAAATAATTTAATTATCTTTCTTATTGCAGAATCTTCATTATTCGTTTTCCGAATGTCGAAAATAGATGGGCATGGATGTTTTGATTTGGCTGTAATAACACCAGTTTCTAGTGTGTAACAAGCCTAGAACTGATTAAAAATTACTTACATGTGTATTCATAGTTTATTTTATAAGGATATTAAACTTATACTGAAAGCTAACAAAATTGTCCGACTCAAAACACGTACACCTAATGTAGAACTAAGGGACCCCATTATAGCAGTAATCAAGAGGTTAGCTGTGTTAGTTTCGATCAATGTAGAACAATTTTGGAGACTGACTTCCGGTTCCAATGTCTAGAGATTCTGTAATTAGGCTAATGCCACACATCGATCTCGAAGGAACTAATGAACGCAAAGCCACCGATCATCTCGGCGAAGATGTGTTTCAGAAAGGTCTTTACTTGTGTGGCAAGTAAAATGGTTATGGCAAGTTGAAGCCGTGTAGATTATGCAACCACAGCTTTTATGCCTTGAAGTATTAAACAGCAACAACTCGTCCGCATTGAGAGCGTCATACTACCTTGACACATTAAACAAATTAGGCATTTTACATAAGAATGTATATCCAACATGTCCAAGTTCATCGTTCAAGTTTTTGTGCATGTATGTTTTGAACATAAGTGACGAAATGAGAAGTGCTATACTTTCTTAAACTTTGAACAAAACTTTAAAATAATAAGTATTATGTTAACTCTTTATGTTCGATATTTTATTTCATTTAAACCATCCTTACAAGAACATCCATCATACACTTTGCAGCTCTTCAATATAAGGGAAAATTGTGAGAAATGCACTACATGTTTAAAATTTTCATTTTTTTTAGATTTTCGAGATAAAAAATTACTTCAATTTACAGATTAACAAACTGTGTATGATTGGTTTTGAGGTTTTTAATAACATGATATGAAAATCTCATTTTGATATCTTTTTTCAATGTACGCTCGTAGATAAAATTTGCCTGTTTCAGTTTATGTTCATGTCATTCGTCTGGTGTGTATTTTTGAGGTTTTGAAAAGTTCTTTCGACATAAAGACGAGTGAAATTTCGCAAGAAACCAACTATTGGTGCCTCTGTATTTCCAATTTTAGCATATCATCCATGAAAAGCATACCTGAGCTTGATGTATTGTGAGTTGCATTTTCCATTCAACAGTATGCACCATTTTATAATAATTATTTAAACATAAGATTATGCTACATTATCATTGAGCTCATATTCACACATAACCATCCTAGTGGTAAGAACTTCCTTTTGACGTTTTAATTTTTAGGCATTTATCATAATTCTTGAGAATTACAAACTTTTAGTTTGAATCCACACGTAACAAATCTTTACTACTTTAACTACAAGAAAACAAGACATGAAGACATCTTACTTAGTTTGTTAAGGTATGCACATGTCTTTTGTAAAAATCAGTTTCTGACTAGTTCAAACTCTTATAACTCTTTATCTTTATATTTTTTGACAGTCCCGATGACTTCGACATAACGAGAGTCGACTATGTTTACTTAAACTGTGAACATATGCCTTATCTTAAAGATAACCTTGGTCTAAAATAATATTTATTTATAACATTTAATTAAATTTAAGTATTTCTTGAACTCTTTTGGCTTATCTACACATACTCATCGTAGATTTATTTTACTGGATTTTATCATAACTTTAGCATTTTGCCTTTTGTCTCATGGTATCCCTGAGACATTACAAACTTCTTTTTAGCTCACCAGAACCAAAAAGTGAGCTTTTAGTATCAAAGGGGGTTGCTCCGGGTCCGTCGCCCGTCGTCATGCGTCTTCTTCTCTGAAACTGCTGGGCAGATTTACTTTAAATTTAGTCTGTAGCATCCTTGTGACAGTCCTACTTGAATTTGCTCATTTCATTTTAATTGGCCCTGTTTAGGGGTCATTAGAGCTAAAAATAGAAAAACCTTTAAACATCTTCTACTACAAAACTAATTGATTGATATTCAGCAAACTTTGTCTGTAGCTTTTTTGGGAAGTCTTTTATCAAGTTTGCTCATATTAATTTGATTGGCCACTTAAAAGGCCGCTAAAGCTAAAAAAGAAATGCCTTTAAACGTCTATTTCTACAGAACTAATGAATGGATGATCAGAAAAAATTGTCTGTAGCATTCTTAGGTAGTCTTTTATCAGGTTTGCTTAAAGGCCTGGGAACAAGTATAAAAGGCAGACAAGCAGAAAAATGGCCACTGCTGTTGAACTCTGTATGCTGTCTGCTAGCATAATCAGAGAGAGATAGAAAAATGAAATTTCAAAATTTAGAGAGACATACCTCATATTATTTGCTATAAATTGGCACATCACTTCTTTATCATGTAAGCAACATTCCTTGAAAGTTACAGATCTCTGTGATACTTAGAAGTACTACTTTAAAAAAATCTTTTTTTGAAAACAGTTAAAAATTCAAATTTCCCTGTATATTTGATTGACAGTTGTACAGAGGTTATGACCTTTCTCTCAGCCAACTACATCTCTCTAGGTATAAACATTCTCACAGTAGAGTTTGACAGATGGCAGGGAAATAAATACTAGGGCAATAAATACTACCAGAGAAATACTATGCAAGCAATGAACTTGAATTTTATTTATTGATTGTGTTATATTCCATCCCTACAATCATGAATTTATTAACTTGAAATGCCATCACTATAAGTTAATTGTTGATATATTGATTGTTTCTGTAAAAAGAAACATTCAAATTTATGTATCACCCAAATGTGCATCACTGTCTATTCCCACAAGTGGCCCATGTATGGTTCACCAACTGGATTCGGGAACCACTCCCTCACAATGTTTAAAACACATTTCGGTATAATATCACGCCTGTGCCACACATATTTTCTAAATCGCCTGTCCCCTTGTAGAGCAGCAGTTTTTGCTTTACTACTTCATAACCATAAAATTTGTTCACCAGAATTTATAAAAAAAAAAATTTTTTCCCAAAAAAAAAAAAGTCAAGTGGACAAAAGTAAGTAAGTTTCATTTTTTTCTATAACAAGGATTTTTAAACAATTATATTTTTGTTTTTTTTAGAATTTACCGATTTTAAATAACTCTCATTTAAAATAGATTTAAAATACATCCTGACAGACGCTAACTTACAAATTTTCAAAAAACCCCCAAAATACACAACTTTTTATCTCTCCTGAAGCGAACTCTCCTATACTATGCAGACCACATTTTTTAACAAACAGCGACTCAGGGTTATAAAAACCCCGCCTCTTGTACCTAATATGCTTAATGGCCATCCGTATGGATATCTGAGTTCACATTCCCCGGCCTTTAATTAATTTGACTGGCCCCTTTTACGGGCTTTAAAGTTAAAAATAGAAAAACCTTTAGGCATCTTTTTCTACAGAACTAATGCATGGATGATCACCAAACTTTGTCTGTAGCATTCTTGGGTAGTCTTTTATCAAGTTTGCTCATATTAATTTGATTGGCCCCTTTTAGGGGCTGCTTAAGCTAAAAATTAAAATCCCTTTAAACGTCTATTTCTACAGAACTAAATGATAGATGATCACCAAACTTTGTAGCATTTTAGGTAGTTTTAATCAAGTTTGCTCATATTAATTTGATTAGCCCCTTTTATGGGTCTTTTGAGCTAAAAATAGAAAAAATAACTTTGCACATCATTTCTAACAAAAATAATTGATGGGTGAGCACCAAACTTTGTCTGTAGCGTTTTTGCGTAGTCTTTTAAAGTTTGGTCATATTAATTTGATTGGCCCCTTTTTAGCTTTAGCGGCCCCTACAAGGGGCAAATCCAATATATATGAGCAAACTTGGTAAAAGACTTCCTAAAAATGCTACAGACAAAGTTTGGTGATCATCAAGAAGATGTTTAAAGTCTGAAGAATGAATTTAAAGTTGGGGACCATATGCCGTTTTTCATGGAATGGCACTACTGTGTCACATTGAAGATTCCATGATAACTGTCGAATGAACACATCTCAGGATCTTTCTAAATTCTATATTTAACCATTTTTTTCTCTTTAAATGTTGAATTCTGGTTAAGACGATGTTAGGAGGGGGACGGTAACTTCAAGTTCCGTCCATCAACTGGCCCAATTAAACCGAGCCTGAAACATTTTCGATTTTGCCGTGCTTGGCTTTCTTTAGAGATTCTGCTTTTCCCTTTTGTATTTCTGTGAGTTTATTTCGGAAAATTGTAAATTCTGATATTGTCTCTTTTGTCGATTGATCAATCATATTGCATTACATATTGACCCGCTCTGGTATCTTTAAAACAAAAGAATAATCGTTTCAATGCGTTAGTAAATAGTATAAATCTGTGATTGTTTATCTGACTTTACATATGAATATATTACTCATGTATGTTAAACAAAAGATATGTTTTGCTTACACTCTGTTCATAAATAAATCACAATGCAATTTAATTTTTTCAATGTTATTAATTGGCGTCCGCGCCGAAGCGCGGCGCCTATTATGGAATGAAATCAGATTTTGTGAAAGGGCGACAGCAACTTCTCGAGCCTTTTATAGTTGTTCATAATAAAAGCCGATCATTCCGATCGGTATGAGGGTGCTTGATTATTAATTAGTCGCGATATGTACAATGAATGGCGAACTGGAGAATTTCGCAATGCAAACATTTTCAAATGAATAACCTTTTCCGTCAATAAATCGCGCTCTTCGGGGTATTTTTGTTTATCATTTTGTAGTACACAGTGGGTTATTATGGTATGTTATTCCGAAAGCTGTTAATAGAATGATGAGTTGATGACCTAAATATTCAGAAAATCTATTTATAGAGGGTTGTACTCCTATCGGTAATTCCCGGTCTCTCCGGGATTTACTAGTGACCGGCGAATAGTACCACACATTTATTGTCCGGTCTCACCCGGTTTTGGAGTAGATGTTTGATATCGTTACAGAACAGAACAAATATTATACAGATAAATAAGCTTTTTTTTTCAAAATGAATGTTTGTCACTTAGTTTGGTTACAATAATTAATAAACACAGATCAACTCTCAAATTTATTGATTATTATTATACATAAACATACAATTCGAAAAAAAACCAACAACACAAATCGCATGTTTTATTTTATCTATATGAGATAAAAACAATAAATATGTACAATAATTGAGAAAAAATGTACATTTGTATGGCATTAATATGACACTATCAACTTTGAAACATTTTATTTAATTTGTTATTCGTGTTTAGTTAAGATGCCGAGGAATTATTCAAAGTTACAAATCAGATTTTATGAATTATTCAATTGATTGATAATTTAAAAAATGATAAAGAAAAATACAAATGTACATGTATATGGTTTAAGAATAAACAATATTATATATTGAAAGATTAACCATGATTTACTGACTTTTTCCAGTTAAGTTTTGACTTATAATCGTCGGTCAATATGACAATTGAATTCTTAAAATAGTAGTAAACGTAAAAAGTCAGTATTAAAGTGACATTATGCTTATATCTTCCTAGTCAAGTTGAGCTGAACTGACTTTATATTTCAAAAGATTGACTGTCAAAATGATGTTTGGCCAACAGTTGATATTGGAAAATGCTTAGGATAAAATTATATATCTGCCTAAAACATGAAAAAGACTGCCCCACTCTTTTTATAAACTTAGCATTATAGGTAAATTCTAATGGATATTTACACAAATTTCGTTTGGATCTGTGCGTTATTTATTGTTCATGTGAACTTAATTATTAAATTAAAAGGAATTATGGCGAAATGAAAACTCATTTTGATCTTCACCCGTTCACTCACTATATAACGTTGGATGGGCATAATGTCACTTTAAAATAGCGCATAAAACACACACACAAAAAAAAGGAAACAATATTCATAAAATCTGTATTTTTTTTATAAAATAGATATTACAATTATTGTATAATAAACAATTATGCTCAACATGATCAACATGGTAATATAACAAGTGTCATATTGTGAACAGATACCTTAAGAGGGGGTCCTCGCTAATAGCGATAACATAATAAGGGACAATTACACAAGTATGGTGTTGATCATGCGTTACACATATGGATTATAAATGATTGTATACATGTATATCCGTTGCTATTAATAACCACGATCATAAAGAAATAACAAGCAATATTCTAATTTCTAGCATGCCAATCAAAGTTATAAATAATAAACAATGTCTTTCGTCCGTTCATTCATAAGTGATATACAATTCTGGTAAAACCCAATGAACCATTGAAAAGTTTATAAGAATATCTTGTCATCATATATCTACTAGTTCGTCTGCACCTGCTGCTTGGGCGCCCTTTGATGCTTTGCATCAATGCTTTTCTTGTATTGAGTATGGTTTGCAAGTTATAGCTTGACCGCTCTAAGCAGATACTTGTAAAAGCAGAAACTTTTTATAAAAATGTCTATACTAATACACATGTTTTAGCTGAATGATATCCCCATGGTCTTGAATAATGTTTTGTATAATGCCATTTAAAGAAAAGGGTTTAATACAAATTTAAAATATACTGACTCAATTGTTTATGAAATATGAAGTAAGATGTTCATTATTCGTTTATATTGAGTACGCATTGAATTTATTAATGTATCTTTTACTAAAACATATTCTGTTTGTATATATTACAAAATAAAGGAAGCTGTGAATAACGAGATGACGGATATTAATAAGAAAAATAAAGAAATTGAAGAAAGAAGAAGTCAAATAGACGTTGAAATGAAAATGGAAAAACTCAAGTTAAAAAAAGACAGCAAAGATTTAAAGGAGTTACAGGCGAGTAAAGAAAAGAAAGAAGAAAAGCTAGATCTTGAGGTAATTTCAAATTCTAATTAAAAAAGTTTTATTAGACGTGTCGAACCTTTGGTCATATCGATATGTATTGATACGTACTTTTAAGCATGTCTGTTAATGTTCCATGATTCTTTTATCCTGAGGAATGAATTAAATGTTTAAAGATTTAATAATTTTTTACGTGCATGCCATAGAAACACGTTTCTTCCTACAAAGTAATTTCGGTTGTTCGTATGCGGCTGTCATTCATATGACTGATACTTGAAAGTGAGGCGAATTACTGATAATACATGATAATAATGATACTGGTAATGGTAATGCAGTAGGAATGCATTTCTTTTCTTGAGAGTAATGCAATGTAATGATACTGCATTCTAATGTGCATTACTTGTAATGTTACTGGAATGCAAAATTCAGGTTATAAAGGTGCATTACTATGCATTACTTTGCATTAATTCACCAAACCTATTACATCATATATGGTATAGATGATCCAAAGAACACAAGATAAAATTTTGACGATACTTGAAAGTGAGGCGAATAACTTTCAGATTGGATAGACTTCCAATTTGTAAGCATTTATCCGAAGAAGGAGTGAGTTTAAGAAATTTACATTAAGCATGTCAGCTGTAGGTTAACTTACTAAATATAGATCATGCGTAAACGGTTAGTGACCTTTATAAACAACCTTCACATACCAAGTAGCAGAATAAAGTATCCCCGTCACTAGACGTTTCGGGTAGGCAATGTTTTCATTAGGCTTTGGATAATGATACTGGTAATGGTAATGCAGTAGGAATGCATTTCTTTTCTTTTCTTTTCTTGAGAGTACTGCAATATAATGATACTGCATTCTAATGTGCATTACTTGTAATGGTACTGGAATACAAAATTCAGGTAACGAAGGTACATTACTATGCATAACTTTGCATTAATTCACCAAACCTACTACATCATATATGGTATAGATGATCCAAAGAACACAAGATAAAATTTTGATCGCCTTTATCAGTTAAATAAAATATAAAATCATGAAAATTCAATATCCCCTCTCACTTATATGTCTGCATTGATTTATAACACTAGTATCAATTGAAGCATTTATTGTACTTGCAGGCATGAACATCGTTCAGTGTAAAATGGGAATTAAATGATGAGTTTGAGTTCACCAATTTTTCAGTTAAATATCAATTATTATAGACCTGAATAAATTGAGTGAATTCTGGAAACAAAGTGATCCCTCGGAAGCATTAACCCCAACAAAATTACATAAGAATTGCAGACTCGGTTTGATTGAGTCTGTACATGAGAGATAATGAATAAGTGCAACATCCCTCACGCCCCCTAGCACCGGCTTGAGCGGTACTCAATTCTCAACACTTAATAGTGCTGGCATCAATGATCCCGAAGGACCAGAAAATAAAACAACACTGAAGTGAAGTACGGGGCAACTTTTTACAGCTGCCACACAGCACTTGACCACTACAATCTCATTCTCTTTGTAGGTCGTTCCCTGCTACGGGTCCCTCTTTGGTCTACTTGTTTGAAGCCTTTTATTTCGATCGAACGACACACTTGGTTGGTTATATTTTGATTTTGTCTGCACCGCATTGTTATACCTGTTTGCCCGCGCATTTAAGCACATGTCCTAACTAGTCGGAAAGGCAGGCACAAGTGCAGATGTATCGCGTAAAAAATCAGTTGATATGGTTCTTCTGGTGCTGACATTTCTTTGATACACAAAAAATAAACGTACTGCGTATTACACAAAAGCCTTTTGCAATAAGTGTTTTGCCTTTTCACTGAAATTTAAGGAAACATGCAACTTAAGCCATAATAAAGGCATGTGGTATTTATAAAATCGCTATGGATTCTTTCATTATTATTTGCACGCTATTATTATAGCTAGTTATGCAACATTTGCATGACAATCCATTATTCGTTATCCTGCTAATGAGGCGACCATATACTTCCTTTGTTGAATAATATTGTGCCTATTAAATAATGCAATTCCTTGTGAGTTTACTGATGGCCTCAATTTGTAGCAAAGAGCAGGTAACACCATCAATCATTTGTGCAGGATAAGAAATTGCTGCAAATGGCAATTTATTTCAATAATATATAAGACAAATCCTTGTCTTTTAATATACTTATACATCATGGTAACCCCAATCAGTATAAAACCTCAAATATTAATACAGAAGTGCACGCCGTTATAATTAAGACAATGGTTATCCTTTAATGTGGCCGCTGTGATCTTGACCGAGCAAAATGGAAACACGAAAGAATTGACCACTATATACATGTGATTTTAAATGTAGCATAGACACACAATGATCGGGCTATTTATTGAAACTACATCTGACATTCCTCATAAACAGTTATCTTAAAACAGTTCAAAAGGTTCAAAAATATTATGATTAATATACAATTAATATATAATAAATTATAATTTATAATTAAAAATTATGAATGCCAACACAAAAACCAATAACATGTTCATTGTAAGTCATAGTAAATGCTCCACAATTATCTGTAAAAATTCAAGGTAAAATGATAACGATTCATTTAATAGATGGCTGTTATTCGACTACAACACTCGAACAAGTTTCTCGGTTTTGTTTTAGTGATCCATAAAGTTTAGCATATATGTATGTTCTTTTTATAAAAGTTATGCTGTCCATAGATTCCATGTACAAAATACGTTTTATCAGGTCTTCCGTAGGGTATTTCAAAATTCTTTTTGGTTTATTTTATCATGCAGAGTTCTGCTTGGATCAAGTCCATACAAAAATATCTAAGGCATTCAATGTGTACACGATTTGTTACATCAGAACTTTAAAATCAATAAGATCCTTAAAAAATGAACTCCACATTATAACCTTTGCTACGTAGGAATCCCTACAAGGATTCCAAACGCTGATTTGCTACACTCTTACCTTACAAAAAAACTGTTCAACCCTGATTCGCTTTCTCTGGCGTTATATTTGAAAATGGTTGAAGCAATACTAGCGTTGAATTTTCAGTTCCTCATATGTGCCTGGGTAGAATGACGCAATCACTGCCGGTCTGTTGTCGCTGTTTGATACTGTTTGAGCCATAAAATGAGTCGACTGTACATATCGCTCCAAGGATACATGGCTTTAACTTGTCGTAGCCATTTACATACCATACAAAGTTAATCAGTTATAGTCTTATTAAATGCGCCCCACTGAGATTGACAGCTAAATCTGTGATTACAACACTTGTTACTGGTGTTATAACAAACAGTCAAATTCCAAACTTTCATGCTAATTTAGTGACCATTTTCGTCGTTCGGAAAAGGGATGAAGAAGACTCTGCAATAGAAATGATAATCATTTTATTTTAATACATTAGAAAACCGACATTTTTCTAATAATTATAAAACTTACAGATACACAATGATTTTTAAATACTTTTTTTCAAATTTGATAATTGGGGAACATCATAAACACAGGCAACATATATCAGTTTCGATGCTTGTGCCCCTTTTTTGTGGCCAGGTTCAGCTAAAATAGCTAGAACTTGCTCGTGGCCAGGTTTGGCTTAAATAGCTAGAACTTGCTCAAATAGCCACTTATGGAGTTTGTCTAAGCCTTTTGGTGATAGCTTTGCTTCCTCAGAATTAGAATGGGTTCTTTTTACCTTGCCCTTATATATAACATATAATCACTTAATCTTTTAACGTTCTAGCTTTATCTCTACAATTTTTTGAATTATAAGATAAAATTAAAGAAATGTAATAAAAATTTATCTCACTTACATCTTCTTGTCTATTTTGCAGTAAATATGGCGTTTTTCTGCCTATATGGAACCTCTTAATTCCAAGAGCTAAGACCTAAGTTCTAAGATCTAAGTTCTAAGATCTAACAACTTACTTCTAACTTCAAACTCAAAATGGCCTCAATGGGCTTCCGTTATACGCTATATGTAGTTTGATGCCAAATAAAATATTGAAAAAAATGTATTGTCCGCTTTGCCTACCGTGTCATGTACAATGTCCGGTATTGGTCGTTATTTTACATGATTCAACCACTTTTTCATTAGAACTTCCGAAATGTATTCCATTTGACACTAATAATATTATCAACGAAACTTTTAGACAATGATTAATCCCATTTCCGTATGGTAATATAACTTTAAATCCGAAAAAGCAAGTGTGCAATTTTCTCGTGTCTTATTCATTGAACTGATCAATTGATATCCCTCGAAAAATTATACAAAACACTCTATTATAAAAAATCTATTTTATACAGTTCATATTAAAAGAAAGAATACAAAAAGGAAGTAATCATTTATTAATAAGAACAAATTAGAAATTTAGACAATTACTTATCTGCAGATAAATTAAAGCAATGAAATGATTAGAAAAAGAAAGTAAAATTCAGAATGAGAAACGTAAAGGTTTTATGATAAAATAAAAAAAAAATGATTGGATTATTGATGATGAAATTTGTCTGGTTAGGTCAATGTAAAATTAAGCAAGAGGTATTGATGCAAAGCACTATTAGAGGTTGTCTTGATATGATATGAATAATTTACTTCTAGGTAATCAGAAGTTTACCGGAGCAGCTAAGGGACATCTCTATATATATAAATGATGAAACCATAGAGCATAAACTGGACACCCTTTCTAAAGACGCAGATGATCTCAACAAATGTTTAACTAAAGCATTTGTAGGCACTGAGAATGAAGTTTTGGAGCAATGTACAATGCTTTCAAAGATGTCGTGTCCAAGCCAAATTGAGATTGAAAAATTGTCCAACACATTGTCTGGATTTGAAACAGACCTTCGTTGTTGTACTCATAAAATATTTGCAATGAAACAAAGCATTAACAGTTTCATCGGAATCAATCAGAGTGCAATGAAAAGTATGGAAGATGAAATTGAATCAGCTAAAATTGAAGTTGAAGGATTAGATAAGGTGATTTATATTACGGAAAATGAAATAAGAAAGTACGAGGAGGAAGCTGCCAACGAAGAACGTGATGCTGTTGAACTCGAAGATCGAGCAAAGTACCTTAAACGTAAAGCACGGGAATATAAAGACAATGGATTCCTATGGGGCATTGGGTCTACTGTAGTAGGATTACTATTTGCACCAGTCACATGTATGTTTACATGAAAAAGTTAAGTTTCAGGGAAAAGTTTTAGTTATGATCCTTGAATTTGAGGGATGAGAGGAATTCACATAATCGCTATAATTTCCTAGGGATTTTTGAAATTATTAAATCATGTACTCGAATTATCTGACAACTCGTTTTGTCTAATCTATAATAAAACACATCAAATGATTTCCAATTTACAGGTAAAACTAATAAGATTATGTGGACAATGATATTTGAAAAAATGAATTGGTTTGAAAAAATTAATTTGTATATTATTTGCTATATGTTTTTAAATGACCGAAGCTTAAAGATTTATTGTTACAAGTATATTCTAATCAACACGTAATTAAGTTCACCTTTTGGTAGAAATTGACACTGATCAGTGGTACAAAATAACTCTAAAACATAAAAGGTCATCGCGGTAACATGGCAATGCGTACCTGACTAGCAAAAAACAACAAACGGTCTATGATAAGGATTTACAAATTCTTCATATTTTTGCACAGTTGTAAGTAAAGTAAATCACCAAACTTCGATGTGATCCATTAATAAAATTTCATTTTCTGAAAACATCCTCACCTACAGAACGCTTGTCACTTTTAACAATACATGAATATTGCATGCAACATAACAGTTTTATTTATGTTGAAAAAAAAACAGATTCAGGAAAATAACATATATATTCACTAATCTTATTTTAAAGTGTAATTTACTTTCTACTTTATCTACTTTAAGTTGGTATGTCTTTTGGAGCTGGGCTAGCATCGGCAGGAATTGGTATGAAGGTTAACTATGATAGTGCATCTGAATGTAAGAGGTCTGCATCAAGGCTGAGAACTAGTGCAGAAGACAAAAGATCCACTGCTAGAAGTAAAAAGACATTAAAGGGAGAATTAGAATCAAAGAAGATCTTGAAAAATACTGAGCTGCAACTTTATCAAACTAAGATTGGTATTTATTTTTGTCACTATGATGTAACCCCTTTGTCATAAAATGTATATTCTTTGACTTACTTTTGTGTACTATAATAATAATAATAAGAATAATAATAATTATAAAGACTTTATTTAACGAGAGAACTCATTTGAACAAACATATCAATCTTTCATGAGGCCCTCAACAAGGAACAATATAAATTTAACATATTCAAACTATTAAAATACATAAATGTAAAAACATACAGGAGATTATCAATTTGTATACATCAATGTGTGATAAAACCTCAAGTATAAGGTTTAAAAATGGTTAACAGATGTAGCAGACTTAATATAACCAGGAAGGCCCATCCAAATACAAGATCCAGAATAAACAAAAGACCTACGAAATTGTTCAGTATTTGGTCTAGGGGTATAAAGTTGAAAATCAGATGATGAACGCAAAATGCGATTATGAACATCTGACGATAAAACGAAATTATTCAATAAATAGGAAGGCGCCTGATTATTCATTATTTTAAACATCATAATAGCTTTTTGAAAAACAACCCTCTGTGAAAAGGTCATCCAGCGGAGTTCAGAAAAAAGTTCAGCAGATGGAGTGTCATAATCTTTGTCTAGAATTAGTCTTGCAGCTCTCTTTTGGAACTTAATGAGCCTATCTTCTAGAAAAGACGTAAAGTAATCGTAAATTATGCAACAATAATCAAGATGTGGTAAAATATATGCATTGTAAAACAATTTACGTACAGGTATAGATATGAATAATTTTATACGTGATAATAAATGTAACAGTGAGTTACACTTTCTAAGAACATTATCAATATGGCTTTGCCAAGAGAAGGTGTTATTACTCACTCACTATTCCTTCAGTCATTTTTTTCCAGATTTAATTCTCAGCCTTATGTTAGATATTAGTAAAATATCTATTTATCTATATAATAACTGATTTTGCATCTTATATATAGCTAATATGTTGTCTTTTTATTTCAGAAAATCTTTCAAAGACTTGCGATCGACTCACCAGGCTTGAGAATCTTCTAATACCATCTGTCGCAGGCTTCGAATGCGCCATTACTATTGCACAGGTCAATGAAAAATCTGTATATATATATTATAGTATTATAAAATACATTTGCATAAAACTTCTTAAACAGCCTTGACAAATACTATCATGTTTATTTAATCAAAAAATAAATAATAAAATAAAAAGATATTAAGTAATTTCAGTTGATAGAATATTGAATGTTTTGATCTTATGAAAGCATTTAAGTCGACGGATGAACTGCCAAGTATAGTTTCATGTTTGTTAGGGTTTTTTTAGTTATAGTTTTTGTCGTTGTTTGGGGGGTTTGTTTGTTTATTGTTGTTGTTGTTGTTGTTTTTAAAAAGTTTTTTATTGTTGTTTAGTGTGCGTTTTTTATGTATTTCTTATAAAACTAATAGTAATGTGCGGCCTTTTAAGGATTTCAAGGACATGGTTAATGGGACAAATTTGCAATGTGACTCCTTCCGACTTATAAAAGAAGTTTGTATTGATATGGACTGTCCTGATGATCTTGACGACGAAACTGAAGAAGAAATGCGCAAATTGAAGGTGATAATCAAATACAATTATATAAATATTTGGCTGGTTATAACTGTAATTTGTCTTCCTGATACTTTATTTTCAAATGTTCATGGTCTCTCAGCACTATATTCTTCTTTCAGACTTGTGAATCTTCTAATTCAATCTGTCGCAGGCTTCAAATGCACCGTTACTATTTAATGAAAAAATCTGTGTATATATATATATATATATATATATATTATAAATCCAATAACACTAAAAGTCAGTACAAACCCTGAAGATTGCGTTTTGCGCATGAAACTAATTAGTAAAGGAAATGTGTTTTTCAATGTGTTGATTGAATATAAATCCATATATATATTATATATATATATATATATATATATATACATGTATATTATAATATTATATAATGTACTTGCATATAACTTCTTAAACAACTTTGAAAAAAACTATCATGTTTATTTAATTAAAAAATAAATAATGAAATGAAAAGATATTTAGCGATTTCAGTTTGATTGAGCTTTTTAAAGCTTTTAAGTCCACAGATGAATTGCCAAATATAGTTTGCTTGTTTCTGTTTTTTTTTTTTTTTTTTTTTTTGTTGTTTTGTTTGTTTTTTTTTGTTTTTTTTTTACTTTTTTATTGTTGTTTTGTGTGCGGGTTTTTTGTATTCCTTATTAAACTAATGGTAATGTGTGGCCTTTTTAAGGATTTCAAGGACATGGGGAATGGGACAAATTTGCAATGTGACTCCTCCCGACCTATAAAAGAGGGTTGTAGTGATATGGGCTGTCCTGATGATCTTTACGACGAAACTCAAGAAGAAATGCGCAAATTGAAGGTGATAATCAAATACAATTATATCAATATTTGGCTGGTTATAACTGTAATTTGTCTTCCTGATACTTTATTTTCAAATGTCCATGGTCTCTCAGCACTATCTTGTGAATCTTCTAATTTAATCTGTCGCAGACTTCAATTGCACCGTTACTATTGCACAGGTCAATGAAAATTCTGTTTATATATTATAATATTATTTAATGCACTTGCATATAGCTTCTTAAACAACCTTGACATAACTAGTTGTTCTTGTTGTTTAGGGGTTTGTTTGTTGTTATTGTTTTTTGTTGGTTTTTTATTTGTTATTGTTGTTGTTTGTGTGCGTTTTTTTGTTTGGTTGTTTTTTGTATTTCTTTTTTAACTAATAGTGAATGTGTGGTCTTTTTAAGGATTTCAAGCACATGGTTAATGGTCCTGATGATCTATGCGACGAAACTCAAGAAGAAATGCGCAAATTGAAGGTGAATTCAAATTCAATTATATAAATCATTGGCTGGTTATAACTGTAATTTGTCTTCCTGATATTTATTTTCAAATGTCCATGGTCTCTCAGCACTATATTCTTCTTTCAGACTTGCGAATCGTCTAATTTAATCTGTCGCAGACTTCAAATGCACCGTTACTATTGCACAGGTTAATGAAAAATCTGTCTATATATTATAATATTATATAATGCACTTGCATATAACTTCTTAAACAACCTTGACAAAAACTATCATGTTTATTTAATCAAAAAATAGATAATGAAATAATTAAAAGATATGTTGTCATTTCAGTTGATAGAATATTGAATGTGTTGAGCTTTTGAAAGCTTTTAAGTCCACAGATTAACTGCCAAGTATATTTTTTGGAAGTTGTTTTTTGTTGTTGTTGTTTGGGGGTTTGTTTGTTTTTGTTGCTTTTTGTTGTTTTTTTATAGTTTGTTTTTGTTGTTGTTTTGTGTGCGTTTTTTTTGTTGTTGTTGTTGTTGTTTTTGTATTTCTTATTAACTAATAGTAATGTGTGGTCTTTTTAAGGATTTCAAGCACATGGTCAATGGTCCTGATGATCTTTACGACGAAACTCAGGAAGAAATGCGCAAATTGAAGGTGGGAATCAAATTATATAAATCATTGGCTGGTTATAACTGTAATTTGTCTTCCTGATATTTATTTTCAAATGTCCATGGTCTCTCAGCACTCTATTCTTGTTGCATTTATTTGTTTGTTTTGATTTTTTTGTTCTTCTATATTTTTACCTTTCTTTCGGGACTATTTCAGTATCTGTCCATAAGAATTGTAAAAAAATGAAAAGAGATGCTGCGTACTTTTAATGTTTGTCCTCTGACGCAAAAGCTCGTATTCCTTTTCAAATGGTAAGTTTTGCCTAAACCGGTACGTACAACATAGATGGTACGTCTTTATTACCCGTGCAGTCTATGAAAATGCTCCAACGAGACCACCAATAACGTTCACTTTCCTGTAATGATAAAAATATCGAAAAACACGCCACGATATAAGACCTTATCAGGCATTAGGTTATGATGTTTAATGAATCGGTGTGTTCAATTGATATAATGTTAATAATTTCAGAATTTTATTATCCTTTTATTCCATTTTGCAAAGTTTCATATGTGAGTCATTAAATAATTCTGTCAATATTGCATATTATTACAACTTTTATAAAGTCAAAGTTTAACGTAAAAACAAGTTATAGGAACATCAATATCAATATGCTTATAATCTAATTTCTATGTTTACAAAATGGGTTTTGTTTTTTTACCTACAAGTAATTATTATGTCATTGTTTTGTAAGCATTGTTAACATTTCTCGTATAGGTATCGAAGATGCAAGTTAGCCATTTTCTACTTCGGCCGAGTATCTTTTTACAGATATTTCTTGTTCAGAATGTTAGGAAAATTTAAATATCAGTTCATGTGCTTGGCTTGATTGATGTTAGTTTCTGATTTTTCAAAATGCGTTGTTTGTTTCACTTCTTTTGGAGTGTTTAAGCTCATCTAAGCATTTGTGATAACAATGTGTCTATTAAAGACGCTTTTTGCAGTAACGCTCTTTTGTAAAGTTATGTTTCATGTTAATGATATAATATAATAATATGTTAGTAATACTATGTTAAGCATATTGTGTGAACAACCTTGATATTTATGATGTAGCATCTTCTAGTAAGCATCTACAATTGTTTAAATATAAAGCAAGTTGGATTAAAAATGGCATCACCAAAATAACTAATAATCAAACTCTCCATTGAAGAATTGTTGCATTTCCTAGCACTGTATCTCTTGTGTGCCATCTGCCATGGCTACTTTGCTTTAGAATATGTATTCTTTTAAAATATACTTTCATCTTAAAAATTTGATTCCCATTTATGACGTATTTAAAGTTCATGAATTGTTCATACATTATAGTTAAATTTGTCAGAATATTTGCCCTACACCACTAACTTTAATATTTACAAACAATATGTGTCGGTATGTATTTTCTGTTAATAGGATTATATTTTAAGTGATTTTGAATAATGTCAAATACAGCTTATTGCCAAATCTGTTTATTTCAGGCGAAATGGAGGGAACTGATGCAAATGTTCAAAAGATACCATGATAATCATGGCAAAAAGTTTTAAAATAAACAAACTTTTCAAAAACATTTGACCATTATATTCATTTCTACACCAATACATTCGTTTGTCAATGGAAAAACTTCATTAGAGATTATTTATGACGATAACAAACTATTTATAACTTGTGCTAAAAATATCTGACCAACAAAAGCAAGTGGTAAAGTTAATAAACGCCATTGGATTATAATAACATAGTCTTAACAAGTTTATCATACATATCAATAAGTAAGTAAGTAAGTAAGTAAGTAAATATTTTATTAATGTGTCATATGTAAACATACAAGCAATGAACAAACAAGGCATGTATAAACAATAGTATACACCCGGCCCAATGGGCCTATAAGACACAAACAACATGAAGACAATCAATATGTGTGTTTATGTAGTTTGTAATAATGATTTACTTGCTGTATGTTATTGTAGAATATTTGTTAGAAGTTAGCAGCAGAATGATTCCATTATAATGCATTGTTGTATTTCAATGTTATTTCAATGTTATGAATGTATATTATTGTCACCTTGTTTTGATAAATATGCACTATCGTTTCTTCTATGGTATACTATAATAGTATTTACATCCATTTTTGTGTTACTGAACTCAACAGCACGTCATTACAACTTATGTTGCATAATGGCCTGAAAAAATTGTTTATTTGCTCTGAATGTGTCTTCTTTCTGGAACACGTGATGACGATACCATGGCAGTCCTTGAAGTTTTATTCTTAAAAACACGCTTCGTTCCAATAATGGAATAGTAAACTTTTTACATGAAACAAAAATTGAGTAAATAATATAGAATGAGCTTGTCTCATGGGAATATCATTTTAATCAGAAATTTTTAAAACGGCCACAACATACAAGGGGCATTTGAAATGAATTCATCATTGTGGCGCTGTAGTTGTGGTTATTTCTGAGTAAGTGTTCAAAGAATGATGCTTGTATTTAAAGGCACATTATGTCCGATAAATGAGTTAAAAAAATATTCTGTTGAAAAGACAAACATGTTTTTTATCTTTATCACCTAAAGAAAATAACTTTGAATGTGAAATAAATTATGATAAAATTAGCAAAATGTTAACAAAGTGGATGTTTTTACTTCCATTTGGAATATAATTTATTTGAAATACTAATTTACAATAATTGCACTTATATATTATATATGTTTATAAATATGTGTAGTTCTTAGACTAATCTTAGTATTTTGACTCTTTTGATTACTTTGTAATACTTAGTCAATATTATCATCTTTTGTAGAAAATGTTTATGTTGTTTCATGTTAAACATTTCCATGAATCATAATCTGTTTTAGAATTGTTATGTAAAGAACTAATAAGCGTAAAGCAATTTTTAAGTAGATTTCTGGTCAATGGTCATCTGACCAATCTGATGAGTTATTACATACAGTGCCACCTGTATGTAGATGCTGGCTCCCTCTGGGATTCAGAAGTTCATTTAACCAGGCATCTCAGGGAGTTCTGGCATTCTGTTGCTATTTTCTGCAGAAGTAACATCTCTTAAAGCTCTCTTAGGTTTATTAAGTATTTAATCTATTTTAGGCACTTTGGCATTAAGTATAAACCTTAGAGATTATCTAAATTCACTGAAATATTTTTGATAAATTTGTAACTAATTTTAGTAATTTCTTTTTACAGAATTGATTCAGATTAATTTACATCTTTTCTTTGTTTTAAGTGACATCCATCTTGAATTATTAGATCTTTATTTTTTGTTGATACAGATTAGAACAGGGCTTGCTACTATATAGGGTTATTAGTTTAACAGCACAGAATCATTAATGTCATTTTTATATTTTCAGTTATTACATTTTTAACAACTTTTAACTGGTTTAAATCTTTTATTTAGCTAGTTAACTTTGATAATCACAATTTTGATTTAAATATTAACAGTTTATATTTAAGTACACATTGATAACTTGTTTAGCTTTAAGTAACATATAGTTTAGTGTAAATAAAAACTTAGTTCATTACAAAATTGGTGGATTTAAGTATATTCAACATTTGTATTTTATTTCCCTTTGCATTCAAAGGGTGGTGTCATCCTGATTATTAGATTTATCCCATTAAAGAGTAATCCTGAGCAAAATTAGAACATCAAAAGTAAATATTAAGTAATAAGTAACTCAATTCTATTTATAGAAACAGAAAGCTTTAAATTTTCAACAGCACAACAATGGTGCCAAGTGGGATAAGGGCCTACTTCTATAGGAACACTCATTTAATCACTACAACAAGAGAATGAAAATTTTATATTGGAAGTTTTTGGGTCTTTTCTAATTTAATTGTCTCCTAAATCATAGCCGCATGTTCTTTAAATGATAGAAAGGCCATTTAATTAAACGAATGGAAAATGGTGTTATTAAATTGATTGTACAGAAAAGAAAATCAAAAGTGTGGTAAAATGTTTACTAAGTTAGTTTATAAGCTAGCGTCAAGACCAAAGCGCACGATTTTCTTAATATTATATAAAAAAAATATTTTTTCAAAGCGCACGATTTTCTTAATATTATAAAAAAATATATCTTTGAAGGTCAAATCTACATAAATTATTTGAAAAGGGATGTTTATAAACTTACATAAACACATAACACAATTTTATTTAAAATAGAAAGATTAATAAACCAATTTGATGGTAGATTGGTCGTATTGCATGATATACATGGAAATATTTTTTGTTAACGTTTTCTTTATTTTCCCGATTTTATTTTCGATTTATCTATGTTTTCTTTTTCCATTTGTTCTGCATTGATAGAACAGAAGGAAGGTGTTGTTTACGTTAATTACTCAATGCTTTATAAAGAAATATCTTAATTATTTCAATACTGTAAATGAGATAGATTTGATGAACCTACAATTCAGTCGGAATTTTGGTTTTTATATAATGGCGATCATTTTCTAATTCATCGCCTTTTATAAAGACCCTACCCTGTTTAACTACTATCTATCTACGATCTAAAATTGAAAAGCAAAGCATATAAAAATGTAAAATTGGATTGGTCTTCAATCGATGGCACACAATACCTTAAATAATTATGTTATTACATGTGACAAACAAACTGCGAAAGAATTATATCTGTATGTTAACATTGTTGTTCAGTGACAGGTACATGATCTGACATTAGATAATTATACATATGAGAAAAGAATTGTTTTAGAACAAAATATTATCATTCATTCGATAAATTCTATAAAAATCACTTTGAACAACTTTATTTCAATGAAATATTCGTAAATATATCTAAATGATTGATGTTTGTTGTTGTTTTTTTTATCAATATTTGAATTTTGTATTGAAAATATATCCATTGTA
This sequence comes from Ruditapes philippinarum, assembly GCF_026571515.1. Taxonomy (NCBI): domain Eukaryota; kingdom Metazoa; phylum Mollusca; class Bivalvia; order Venerida; family Veneridae; genus Ruditapes; species Ruditapes philippinarum. Next base: position 76,910 of record NW_026855813.1, read on the forward strand.
GACCAATCCACTTTAAAAGCAATCATTAAAACACAGATTAAATCAAATATCATTAACTATAATAAGTGGGGTGAAAATCGAGACATGGTATCGGTGTAATGATAAAAAAATGAACACTTGAGGATATTCACTAAACTATTAAACAAAAAGAAAACATTTTGATGAACTTGAAAGTTGATAATACTCAAGTTCGATCATACACGTTCATTCAATTGACACATGAACAAACGTGTTTAAATCAAAAACGATATGACCTTTGATAATCATTGCGAGTTTAATAATAATGATAATGGCGGTAATCTTCAACATAAAACCATGTATACATTTGTATAAAAATCATTACAAAAGTATTTTAATGCCCGGGTGATAGACAGTGATATACAAATAAGAACAATATTTTTTTTTATTGATAATCTACCCAAGGCCAAATATATCTTGTTGTTCAATTGTTAACATAACACACCGTTATTCAACCAATGCATCCAGACACGAAAGAATTCATCAAAAAACGTCTGCCGTATATTCTCGCAATGTACATTATCTTTTTTTGTGAACACTTTAAACAAACTCCCTCAAATAGCTTAAATGTACAATTATTCAAGAGAGTACTTACAAAATGTTACTGGAAAGTCACTAAAGGGGCATCACTTTTGAAAATATCACAAAACCGCGACATGCTATGCTATAGATACAGACAGAGTGTATTCATATGAGATAATGTAAAAGTACAATATCTCTCACGCCCACTAGCACCGCCTCATTTATTCTTCAACATTAATGTGCTGGAATCAATGATCTCGAAGGACCAGGAACTTATATCATTAGAGCAGTGGTTTTAATAGAATGTCTGGCATTTATCTGACAATGTTAGCTCTATACCTCCTGGATACGCATAACCAGCTACGCCCGTTCCAAAGCCGTACACTTGGGAGTCCAAACTTTACACCCTTTTCAATAATTATGGTAAATGTGATGACACTAACTAGTAACACAACATAATTTTGTAGGGGTTCTGATACATTAAATGTATCAAATGTATCATTTTGTACAGCAGACAAATTTGATCCATCAAGAACGAGGCCATTTATATTTTGTTTTACTATTGTTATTCAACGTCTTATATACACTTGGTATAAGAAAAGCATAATAAGTATCCATTTTTGTAGGTTTAGACACCATAAAAGAAGCAACATTATGCGTTTTGTTAAAATTTGAGGCGCATGGACTTTTAAAGACTAGGGTACTTAAATACATATATACAACAAAGATGACCAGCCATAAAGGCGCTATCAAAGGCTAACAATTATATATGTCGTTTCGTGATGTACAAAATGCTTTCTGGATTATAAGGACATTTTGGCCACTTTTAACATGATATATGTGTTTGACTGATCCTACTTTTATTTGACATAAAAGTCACATACCAGTGATTACTTGCGACATACTCTTAAACCAAGTCATGTAAAACCGAGTTTCTCTGCTGCTTGTGAATGTACCAAGTTTCTATAAACTCAAAGGTTTACATGTTGAGAAAATGAGCACTTGTGAAAATTTTATTCAACTTTGCATATAAATGATGTTGATATTGTAGTCAAAATTGTATATAAGATTCATGTTTTTTAAGATTTATAGGTAACACTGGTTTTTTTTCAAAGCATATGTCTATTTCTTGTTTTACTTACTTAATATTCACCTCTCTAGTATGAGTGCCAGAGCACATCTACAGTTGACCTAGATAAATTTTAAAATATCTTTTCAAAAACATACAATAGTTGAACGAAATCGAAAAATAGTTAATTGGTAATGCGTAGCAAACACAACCATTCTTAACCGTCCATCTTTTCAGCCAGACTTTCTTTTTGAACCACAAACCTTGCAAATCTTCCTTATGCTTATCATTCTTCGCAAAATGAGTAACTAATATTAAAAATTAAATGAGTGATTTAAGTCGAGTATTTCATAAATAAAATTAGATTTAATTTGGTCTATTTTGTTTCCTTTTCTGTTTAAAAGAAAGTTTGACTTAAGTTGAAAATAAATAAAATATATGACATGATCCAAACGGGTTTAAAAGCAATTACATTATTAATTTTAACAAGACAGTTCTTTACAAAACTAATTTATATTCCATTTTATAGACTCTTTAATTGGACCGACACTTGATTTTGTACAATATAATTTGACAATAAGTAGAGTCTCAGTTTCATCGGCTGCATGCATTGTACTTTACAGTTATGTTATAAATTGTGTGTCCGTTTTATTTTAATGCTTATTACTATCTGTATTGGACCGTCACTTTTCACAAGAACAATTCTCAGATGCGATCTAAAAATGCAAATTTATTTGTCGTTGCTTGACAGAACGAATGTAAAAATGATCCTGGTTCCATGTAATATGATATATTAGTCTGAGTGTGATTTGGTTCTGTTCCTATTTGATCAGTGAATGTCACATACACAATACCAGACTGCTGCTAATATACAATACAACGATATATAATGATTTTTGTTGTTTTTTTATAGGGAAGCCAACTCCATAATTATTCAAGAATATATTCAGATTAAAATGTGAAATTGTTTGACAGCGGTTGCAAGACATTATTATAACGCTATTCTTATTATGTACTTCACCAGTGTCTTTGAAATGAACCCAAAGGTAGTGCAACAGAGTGTTGTTATTTACTTCAACCTTGTATTTGAAATGCTCTCCAAGGCGGTGCTGAGGAGCGCTATTGTGTACTTCATAGCAGTACGTTGTTTTATACTTCGGTGTCTTTGAAATGATCGTCAAGGCGTGGTTCACAGTCAAATATATAAAGCTGCTAAAGGTTCTTGAGCTGAAACCTTTGTAAAAGTTTTTATCCATGCAATGTCCATTGTTTGTAAGGAAATATGATACACATGATAATTGGGTAAAAAAGTGAGAAATTAATTTAGACAAATTATTTTCATATATAAAGAATAAACAGAAGTCGAAATACAAATAAAACTTTTAATATTGCAGACATGTTTAGTACAGTATTAATACCAAATTCACAATATTCATTGTATGCCACTAAGTTTACAACAAAGGACATATACATGTTAACAAATCTGTAACAGAAACTGCGAAACTAGTGAGAGCTAAATTTAATGACACAGTTTATCTTATAACAATGCAAAGTATATTGTGTGAATATGTATACATACTCAACAGATACATGCTATCATAGAGTGATGGAGTTAGGGCTTATTTTACTCCGCTCTGATTTTGGCTCTTTAGGGTCATACTGTATTCTGATTGTATAAATGATTTGAGACGTGATGTAAACAGTCTCTCTAGCTCAAGCTTTATTTTATGCAAGTAGTGTAAAATCATACAGCACAATGGATTGAATAATTTCAGTTTGTTAAAGCTGAACGCCTCCATATATGCAATCATATTTCGATAAAATCAAACCTGAGAAAAATGTACTAAGATTTTAGGAAAGGTATAAAAATTCAAAATTCTAGTAATAATTTACACGTTATATGCGATTAATGACTGATTTTTTAGTATTTATAATTATATTTCTACTTCGTTACTAACGCAGTAAGGGCTATTTTTGCACATCTTGACCTCTTTATAGTAATTTACAAAGCTTAAATACATTTTCAAATTTTCATGAAAATTAGCATGATTCTGGAGGCGTGCTGCTTTAAAAAGAAGTTCCAAAATGGATCCATACCAAGCAAGCATTCAAATATGGCCTTCCACTGGCTGTCCCCGCGGGACTTTTAAATTCTCCATGGGCGAGATATATCAGTCTTGTTTAAATAAACAGTAAAGAATGTGTAATTTTATCATTGAGATGATTATAAAAGTACAAAAATAATGTTTCCAAGGAAACAGTTTCTGATGACAAGAATGATAAGTACATATGAAATAGATCTATACATATCAAACTTGTTGCAGACGTAAAAAATGTGATATATGATTATCACTTTAGCACATTATCTGGTAAAATTCCATCCCTAGTTTTCAACATGATGCAGTCTTTTTTCTTGTAGTAAATCATCAAATAATTCCGTAACATTAAATAAGAGGAAAGAACGGCATGATTCAATAAACAAACCATAAGAAAAATGTTAATGTTACTTAAGTTAGCATGCATTTTATTATAATATGTTCACTAATTTATTTCAAGAAGGAAGATGACCGTGCTCTTGCATTAACAAAAAAACACAGTAACTATGTTATAAGTTCACCCGAGGGAATGTTTCAACTTTTTTCTCCATCATTACTTTATCGATATTTCCAAGCTGAACAATTTTGTGAAGCTGAATATGTCTGATTTTAGAGCAGTATTTGCTTTTTGTGCAAATTTTGTAAAATTGGCGAAACATTTAGGCGTATTTGTTGACAAAATATTGCCTCCCCTCTACTTGAATTCTCCGTTGAACAGTTACTAACATGTCTATGACGAAAGTCGGTGTTTGATTTTTTTCTTTAATATTACATATTAATCATTACTTAGAAAAAAAGTACAAAAACTAGTATGCTCAAGTAGTACTATTTTCTTTAAGTGGCGTATGAATTTACAACTTTGTTCAAAAATGGCAAAATGGCGTCATTCTCAGAACGCAATTTATACAGGTCGCACGCGGGACTTACGTACATCATTTAAAAGTCGCAAAACCCCCGGTGTAAGACAAGGTTTTCTAGCACCGGTGTAGACGGTATATAATTATGTCTGATATGCAATAAAATATGTTATGCAAATACTCCGATCTGAACCGCAACAGATATTATTAATCCTGTAATCACTAAGAAATACAGTTGACTCTCAATAAGTCAAACTCGCTTTACTCAAAATTCCGCGTTAGTCGAAGAATTTCTAAAGTCCCGTCAAATTTCCTTCTTTATCTTTGTATTTTAACTCCGCTTAGGTCAAATTTTGACTTACCTAGACTCCTGTTTAGTCGAAAAGAAAATTTGGTCCCGTCAATTAAAGTCCAACATATTTTCATCTCAATTAGTCGAAGTGTGAAATCAGCCGACTGATCAAAGGTCGGAGACATCAAAGTGAGATGTTGTCACTCATGATTAACACGTTTCATAGAAATTTTTAATTGCCGGTCATCATGTATTATTAACACGTCGTATAAATGGCTTTAATCCGTTTCAGCACTTAATTGGTTTTAACAGTTAAATAACTAAATTAAAATTTGATTACATTTCTTTAAGAAAGTTGACTCGTGCCAGTCTAACGGGTGTTAGTCAAATAACAGCCTAGGTATTGATGTGTGTTATCAATGTAAATGACATTTGTATAATTAATGTTCCGTCATTTTGCAATCATTAATTTGTACTTCCGGTTCACGTTAGTTGCTATTTTCGTTTTCGTCCGATGATCAATTAAATCAAATATAAATGTGTGCTTATGTTTCACTATGAATAAACATGTATTAAATTTTGATTGATATATTTTTGTTTATTTATAATCCGTAGTTGTAAGTGATTTACCGTCATTTCGACGGTTAAATATTGCAGCATTGTCGCTAACAACAATAACAAACCTACTTCTTTGCACATTTAATCAGGCACATGTAAATACATGTACGAATGTCAGCGTAATGGCGGAAGTTCCACGTTACTCGAATTCCGTTTATCTCGAAGTAAAATGCCCAGTCCCTTGGATTTCGAGTTACTGAGAGTCAACTGTATCAGTAACGGTGAGGGACATGAAACGTAGCCACCCACAACAGAACTGAATATTATATAATCTGTTTCAAATTTTGCTTCTAGTTTCTTAAGTGACCTTGGCCTTCCTTCTTAGGTTAGTCAATAGGGATAAGCTCGTTGTTGTCATTTATAACATTTATGACTACCTCGTAGTTTTTCGACATTACTGATGACTCTATGCCCGCGTTTTCACTTTTTTCTGGTTCATTGTAAATATGTAATTCAACATCGCCACAAGAATTGTTTTTCTCTATTCTTAACATTCTTGGGGCCTTTCTCTTTACTGTAGCTTGAAGTGTTTCAGTGGAAGTTCTGTTTTCCAATGACTTATTAAACACTGAGCGTTTAACGTTTTGCTTAGTAGCTAAACATTCAACTATATCTACATCTTCTTCAGACGAGGCTTCCATTGCTTCTTTAGAACTTTCAATCACACTTGATGATAATCTATTTAGTGATTCTGTCACTTCAGTGCTTTTAGAGGAACATGCTGCGTCTGCGTTACGCTCAACTGTATTAATTTCGTCTTTGTCCATGCCACAAATATCTGATATTTGTTGAATGCCACTTGTCGTTGTATGGATTTCACTTCTTTTCTGAAAGATCTTATTTTTCTGTGAAAGGTTCGATGGTCCATGCGTAGGTGTACGTCCATTCTGGTATGTTGAAACACCCGACGCTCTTGAAATTGTAAATATCCTTTGAATTGTCCTTCGTATGGTGATCGTTGGTTGTATTCCCGTTCTGTCGTTAGTAAAATTGGAGGGCACAGTTACTAATTCGGTGACTGTAGTATTCCTTTTCCTGCACTTTAACAGTTCAAACGCACTTTTTCTAAATTTGTCTGTAATACCAAGATACAGAATCGGGTTCCACAAAACCTGGGATTTCGCAACGAGGGCAGCACTTCTTGACAGCAAAGGGTCAATAGTATCTGGTTTCCCGTACGCCACATAGAAAGAAACAATCGTATAGGGTGTCCAAGAAATAAGAAAAGATACTGAAATATAGAGAAAAGTTGGTTGATATAATTATTATTTCAATTAGTTGGAGTCGTGTTATTCTATTTGTATTCTTTATAGCGAATTTTTACACGGTGACGAGGAAGATTGTGCCAGATGTTCAAACGTTGTTTGTGAATTAGAAGTAAATTTTAATTTTAGTTTTAAGATCGTATGACTTCGTTTATACACAACGACGCACTTAACATAATGTGAGTTTTTATTTCTTTATCATTTTTTCATATATATATAGAGAGAGGATAAACTAATATAGTGTTTTCTATAAATAAATACAAGATTTATTTTTATCGATAAATATTTCATTAGTGACAGTAGCTACGAATGAAATATGATAAATTTCTTTTTTTTTGCATTTAATTTTATCATGTTTAGAACTTTCTTAAAATGACAAGAACTATCCTTTACATTTTATTTTAGAATAGCCAATAAGATTTCCAGATTTCATTTTATTTTAAAATGGCCTATTATACTCAGTTCTTCAGGAAAAAACAGACCGGCCTTCTGCCGGAAATATCATTTTCGTGGATAGAACAAGTAGCCGTTTCGTTACAAATATATATGTCAATATGTGAAAAAATATGTATAGTTTACAATGATTTACTTACAAACAAATGAAATGCTGAGTTTAAGAAGAAGCCCCTCTTTACGTGCCCGTGCCGTGTGTGTATGTACTGTACCGGATGTACAGTTAGCGCCTGCTTGCTTTACCTGCAATATCAATTATTTACTTGTGTAAAAGATAGAAGCTTCAGCGGCTTATTGGAAAGTTACCTTACTTCGTAACAAATAGCGTAAAGAAATTAAATATAATGGTGAAGCGGTAATTTGTAATTTGTCTAGTGTCGTGACAAATAGCGAAAAGAAGCAAAAAATATGCAAAGCGTCTTGTTGGAAAGTTGTCGTCGTGACGCATAGCGTAAAAAAAGAATGGTCAAGCTGTTAATTAATATCATGACAAAAATCGAAAAGAAGAAAAGAATGCGAAGCGGTTTGTCGGAAAGTTGTCTTAATTCGTGGCAAATAGCGTAAAGAAACAAAAGATTGGCCAAGCGGCTTATTGCCAAGTTGTCAAACGACTTGAAAAATAGCGTTAAGATAAAAGCATAGTTATTTATGAAGCGACTTCTTGGAAAATTGAATCACGTTGCGACAAAAGCTTAGAAATACAAGACACAAACGTTTATTTGTAAATAACTGCGTCGTTCATCTGATAAAGTTATTTTAAAAAGTTGCACATGTACAGTTATGTTACTGTGTTATATAAAAGATCATTTGTAAATGCCAAAATAATTATGCTATATATTCATTTTGAAGGGTAGAAACAAAAATAATTTAACCTTACCGACAGATATATCATGGTGTAACAATATATCATTGCTACAAGGGGAAACGCTAAGCACACCACTGTGATCGTGATCAAATAAGATAAGAAAGAAACGGTTGTGTCCCTCCACTCTAATCCACACGATGTCCCATGCGCTTCCAGTCCGTATGAGCCCCATCCGAAAAGTGGTGGTACAGCAAAACAGAGTGCTAGCACATCACACAGTACGACCACGAAAACCGAGTGACGTGCGGACATTTTTGCAGCCAGGAATGGTCTTGTAATGGCTACATACCGCGAGAGCGCCATAGCAACCAGGACGAACATCGATGCAAGACCAACAAAATACACTAGAAACGCTTCAAATACACACGCGTCCTTTGTCAGTAGATAAAACCAGTGTCCGCAAATCTCAGCCGTGAGAGGCAGTTCCGTTGCTAAGCAACTTAAGCCTAAATTATGGATAGCCATATCAAGAACATATATATTATTAACAGTTAGAAGGTGTTTGTTCTTGGCAAATACAAAAACTACCAAACCATTGAGCAGTGTCCCCGTAACAAGAATTATGCAAAGCCAACTGGCTGATAAAATTTCTACCCATCTTGGTGAAGAAACTGCAGTCTCGTTACTATATTCAATTTCATGTAAACCAAACTTATTCATATTCAAATGTAATCACTTTTCAAAAAGTGTATCTATTTTTAGAAACAAAAAAAGACTAAATGTTAAAAAAAATTGCGTAAATCCAATTCTCACGTTGTCGAGAAAACATTATGAAATAGCATTTTGTTTTCAATGTTCGAACTTCTGAAATGTTAATGGCAGTCCACTTAAATATATACTAAATTCCAGTTTTCGAAAAACGCCAAATTGAATGTCACAAAGAATGGAATGGTCTAAACATATCTTCATCAAGTCATGTTATAATAAATATCCGCAGATCATGACAATGTCATACATATATTAACGATATGAAAAAGTGCGTTAATCAAATAATCGAAGAATACTCGCAATATACTTGATACATTCTTCACGACCTTTTATTATCGTAATAAGCACTCCTGTGTAGCTATATTTTTTTTTCATTCGGTAAGATTGCCTTACATATGGATTGTTTTCAAGTCCACCAAGAATAGCTAAAAAGGTGGCGAATCGAATAAATGACCAATGTATCATTGGTGTCTATCTTCCTCGCGCCCTCAACTGATGCTATATCTCGGCGACAACTTTTCAGCGCAACGTCAGAATATCATAATTCTGACCGAGACACCGTATCTTTCTGTGATACAAAATTGATGTCAAGCCTGCATACGCCAAGAAAACGGAAGATAGTTACCCCTCCGTATAGAAATCGGCAGTTATATCGGTGAACACCAATGACAGCGACATAATATACATGTCTATCCATGTAGTTTTCAATGAGTTCTTGAAATTATACACGTAACACGTATATTTATAGTCACGTATGTATGCACGTGTTTTAGTGTAAAACAATGCCCAGTATATATAACAGTTATTCAGCACGTGCAAAGTTGTTGATAATGCGTATAGGACAGTCGATAAAATAAGCAACAATGGGTAGGGTCGGCGCATTCCTATTTTTAATAATCTAGAAAAAAGAATAAACAAGTAGTAAACAAAATCAAGAAATAAACAAAACGTCAGTAAGTAAAGAAAATAAAAATAGAAACGCATGACATAGGAAGGGCCAGGGATGGTTTCTTGTGAATAAACAAGCTTTATATTGCATATTAAGTGTTAAACTGAACTGGAGAAATTGTAAATGTAATTAGCGAACACAATAACTTCTTCTATATGAATAACAAACAAAAATTAAAAAAAGCTAGTTTCTATTATTACCCCTCATTTTTTTCGTAATGCTAATTTCCCATAGGCCTCTGGGAGTTATTTTTGTGTACCACGTGACTTAGAATTTTGTACTGTTACATAGGTAACAGTACTTTTTAACAGTATAATATCTGGTCACGTGGTCTATTTTCTAAATAAAATGAAATAAAATGGCCGCCATTTTTTTCTCGATTCATTCTTATTTTCGACGTTAAACCCCGATAGGACATCAATTTCTTCTCTGGAGTAACTTTGACACCCATAAAATTTAGTTGTTCGCACCCTGGTGTGCTTTTCGTGTATAAAATATCTTTTTGTTGAATAGTCAAAAAGTGAACATCCGTTTTCAACGGAAGTACTTGCAATGTAAATAATTATGTGTCAGACTGGAACATGCAGACGATTTAAGCATGCAACAAAGGATAATTTAACAATTTTAATCAGTGAAACGTTACAGATATGGTGGACAGACATAGGATATATCATCGTTATTTTGTCAAAAACCATGCTAAGAATATTCTGGAAACAGAATGATCAGATTTCACAGATCATAACCGTGTAAATGGGTTAGTGTTTTGTTTTCTAAATAAAACCTAGCTTATTGTATGTTTATGATTGGTAGATATCATTACTTGCATAAAGAATAATAGAAAAAGAAGTACACTTAAAACTTAAAAGGTAAGGACAGTTTAGTTATTGTTACTCTTGGTTTATTTTTGTTACAGTTCAAGATTTAGTTGACAATTTCAGATCATCGCAGTATTTTTGTTCGGGGTAATAAAATAAATAACACATGGGTTTGTGAGTAACAGTAAAAATATCATGATCGGGATGATATTTTTACTGTTACCCACAAAACCATGTGTTATTTATATACTGTCATTCAGTACATTCTTGCAGGGAAACGATTAGTGCTCTGTTGTTTTTATGTTTCTAGTAGTCAGAAATCTGGTCTGAAAACCATTTTATTCTTGACATCTCAATGACATCTTAACTTTGGACTTCAATGGGAAGGGGTGATTAAGAGGCCGAGGGGACAAAAACGATGTGGCATCTTCACTTATCTCTCTTGAGCAGACGTTATCAAACGGAGTCTGCAAACTTTACCTTTTAAGTGACCATGTCCAGATTTTCAAACATGATTGATCTACAAATACAGGTGTAGCACGGAGGAAACCATTAGTATACGTTAGCATTACAGTAGCTATTCTTTAGGACAAACAGTCATATCAACAAGATTATTCCGTCTTATGTATAAACTGCTCCGATTACTGATGCGAGGTTTGGAAATGACCAAGTCTGTACTTGGACGTATGTGTATGTTTAAAGCGATTCACAAATATATAGAGGATATTGAATGAGTGTAAGTTCAATACTGAATTTATTGCACGAGTTGAATAAAATTATATTATGCGAGCCTCTGGCGAGCATAATATTATTTTATTCAACGAGTGCAATAAATTCAGTAATGAAGTTACACGAATTTAATATTCTATTTATCACATACCCAAAATAAAGACCGTTTAAGGTAAAATAAGAGTCATTTTTCATTGACGCTTCTATAGTATAACGCTAACATTTAGCGCGTCTTTACACTATGTTTGAATAACGCTAATGACGTCACGTCAAAATATATGCACGGCCGTGCAATACCATATTTACGGAGTCGCAAAATCGGCACGGGTGTGTGATAATTGTAAAATAATACCAATGTTAACTTGAGATAGATAAATAAGGTATATATAAGGGAAGTTTGCGATATATGAGGGAAGTGTTAATAATGTTATATAAGTGAAATGTATGTTACATTAGGGAAGTGTATGTTACATAAGAGACGTGCATATATATTAGGGAAGTATATGATTTAAAAGGGCAGCGTATGAGTCATTAGAGATCTATATGATATATATAAGGGAAGATTACGATTAATGATATAGTACTCCATTTTTTATTTCGATTTATTAATTTGTAATTTGATAAATAGAGGATATTGAATGAGTGTAAGTTCAATACTGAATTTATTGCACGAGTTGAATAAAATTATATTATGCGAGCCTCTGGCGAGCATAATATTATTTTATTCAACATGTGCAATAAATTCAGTAATAAACTTACACGAATTTAATATTCTATTTATCACATACCCAAAATAAAGACCATTTAAAGTGAAATAAGAGTCATTTTTCATTGACGCGCCTATAGTATAACGCTAACATTTAGCGCGTCTTTACACTATGTTTGTATAACACTAATGACGTCACGTCAAAATATATGCACGGCCGTGCAATACCATATTTACGGAGTCGCAAAATCGGCACGGGTGTGTGATAAAGTAAAAAAACATACAACTAAGTCTAAAACATATGCTTTATTTTGTATCATTTTAACTTGCTGATTTATTGGTACATGATATGAAAATTCAATTTTTCTAAGTTGATATCTATTTCAATGACGAAAACAAACCGATATTAAAATCTTAACTTTTCTCTTATTACATCTGTGTACGCATATTCAAACATTCCACAACAATACCAAAAAACTTATTTACAATGAACACTCTGTCGGATACTAACGTATTCGTCTACCACTTCAATTTCCCAGGAACATACTTCTCTACTAGGTCGCTGTAGTACGGGATGAGTGAGTCGATGTCAGGAATATCTGGGCACTTAGTGTACAGGTCAAACTTGTTGAATTCTTTGACCCAGGGAAGCATTTCCATGTCCTTGTTGTTACACAGATAGTTGTAGTCTCCACTCATATGCCAGGGATAGAAAGAATGAAACCTAAAAAAATACAATGTATCCAATTTTAGCATATGATTAAGATGAAGTGTATTTACACTTTGCTGGCGGCTCCCTTCCACCTTTGAGTCAATGTCACAACCGGGTCAATGAGATCATTAAGATTGTTGTTGTTGTTGTTGTTGTTGTTGTTGCACAAACTTTCTTCACTAATATACATATAATTATGCACGAATATATTAATGTTCATACTTTTTATGAGTAATTTATTCAACATATTTATCGAATTTCAAAGGCCATTCACCTAATTACGTGGCTTCAAATTCTCCCAGGAACGCTGGATTTGAATTAGTTCATTTGAGGATTCTATCCAGCTAGATCCAAGCTTGTGCCTGAAATTAGGCAGAAGAGGGCCTGAGCTCTTCTTTCAGCAGGAGAGCGTAGTTGAAAAGTTGCCATTTGAGGTGGATTTCGACCCGTAGTGCAATAAAAGCAAAGGCCAAGGGAGGCAACTGCCCCATAAGAATCAATCACAACTTTTCGGCCCTTTCCCTTAGTCTTCGGATCAGGCTGTTATAGATATTAGCCGAAGACGTTCCGATTGCCATAAGAATGTTGATTAGTTAAATGCATTACCATCGCCCTATATTTCCTTTTCTTGTTTATTTAATAACCAATCTCCATTAAAGTCGTGCAATTAACACTTTTTGCCGTTCAATAGACAATGCAAATTTTCCGTACTCGGAGACATTCCGAAAGACTTACCTGATGGCATATAGTGCCTCATCCGGAAGGTGGCACGTGTTGGCCTTTAGCACCTGATACAAGTACTCATCATGACCCCAACTCATTAAAACGTTTTCAAGGCCACAATTTTCTGTGTAAATACCAAACTTGGTGTTTAATTTTTCATCCTTCATGTCAGGATTATCTGAAATCGAAAGTTGGTAGATTATATTATGAAGAGACAAAATGGCTGACATGTGTTTGTTTAAAGATGTGGACATAGTATCCGAGTCATTGCAATTAATTTGTGCTGCTATAATTATAACCCAATAAATAAGATTTTGTTTTAACTGTCATAGACATATATTGTATTTAACACTGTGATATTCTTTTATTTTATAGTTTATCTAAAACAAATAATTTATTTTCACTCCTCTGAAAAAGTGTATTTGAAAATACATGTATATGTAAGTGAAACCTGCAAAAAATTTAGCGTCAAACACAATGTGCTTGCTTGGAGCACAGCCGACCGGAAATGTGTCGCCGACAACGCACCACTGTGGTTCACCCCACACTGCCATCAGCTTTCCAATATCATGGATCAGTCCTGCCACCTGGAACCATTCCTTGTCGGGATGTGCCTTCCGTATACCTGGAGAAGAATGCGTTCTCATTGCTCTGTTCGACAAATAAAAGAATGAACAGTGCATAAGGCTTCATATTTTGTTCATTGTCCCGTATTTGGCCACCTACAGATAGATGTATGGGACTTGAAAGGAGCAGTAGCACCATTAATGTAAACAAGTACAGTTTGTGTGTTAATTTGTACAGAATAGCTTCTTTTTTTTTCAAGAAAATGTGAACACTTTTATACATGCTGCCGAATGATATAATATTAAATTCATTTTTTTTTAAATTAAAATTGAACTTATTTTCATTTCAGCACAGATATATATAGAATTAGCTCCATGATTTTAGTATACACGTGTAGTAAATAGCCGAGCAAGTCAAACCCCGTATAAATGGGGGAAAAAAATCTGAACTGCATACAAAATGAATAAACCATTGAAAGTACATGTTAATGATCTGAGATAAGAGTAAACTTTGAGAGACATTTGCATATGTATGCATTGTCACGATTTTAAGGTCACTTTAAAGGCGAAATAGTGTACCAATCGATTTTTATTTATTTAGTGTGTGAAATGACGTGACAGATGTCCCATGTCTTTTAACATAACATGTGTGTTACTTTTCTTTCTTTCTTTTGAAATTTACATTAAAAACATTCCAATTTTGGCATGTCTAAAAATTATGTATACCGGTATCGGATTACGAGTGTTATTTTGGTATTTTCCGATCATTTTCAAAATGCAACATATAAATGACAACCGTCATATAAACGAAACTGAAATCTTGCTTCCATCGTATATTATTACAATGAGACTGAGCTTAGTTTGTTGTGTTACTTGCTCGGTATTTTTACAAATTACACGAGACAATCGCAACTTTTCGGCTCTTTCCGTCAATATTCGGATGATTTCGAACGGATACGGTATTCGGTAACTAACTTAAGTTGGGATTGCTGAGATATAGTTTATTTTATTTTATCGTGTACTATACCACTTATATAAACAGGTATAAAAGACAGTGTGGCAATACCACGTGACATTTACGTCATTTTTGGCATCATTTCCAAGACAAATATTGCTCGATTCGGAAAAGAAAATAGCCGTAAATATTTTATTTCTGTACCAATATCTTTTGGATATGCACCAGTCTATGGGGGAAAATATAAGCTTTCCACAGAATATAAGATCTTCGTCAGTTTATAAGCCGTTTTATCAAACACTTTGCATAACCTTGGAAGTTGCTTGTATTAGAGCGGACTTCGGTTGCAAGCTATTTCGTTTTCTGGCATTAATTGGTCTACGCCATGATAAATAGGTCAGGTTTACATCAACCGGGGGTACAGACAGCAAAATCCTACCTTAATATGTCTAGATGTTTATTATTTATGGCTTAAATCTTGCCATGTTCTTCAATTGTCAATTCTGGCACCAGTTCCAAGTCGAAAAAAGGGACTACAGTTTAAAGCATATTTTAGAATCTGTTGCAAATGCAAAGCAACATGCCTACCGTGCTCTTTCTACAATTTACTGTTTCATTGTTGATCTTTCACAAAGAGATTGTGAAAAAAACTGATTGTTCCTTAAAGCAATAACACTTACTTGTATCGCAATAGTGCACCGAAAAATAATATTTTGGTTTCGTTTTGAAGATGTTTAAAGTATTGCTCATCTTATCCTATGTAGTAAAATGTGATTTATTCTATTTCACAATGGCGAAATTGATAAGAAATAAATGTACTCTCAGTGAGAGAAAGAGTTAAATTAAAACAATGCTACGGAAAGGGTTACACTGTAAAAAGGCTTAAGGTAATTTTTTCAGTCTATTTTTTGTAAAGAGTAACTGACAAACACTGACACTCGTGAAGGTGACGAATAGGTTCTTCTGTCCTCAAAAGAGAGATTTTGAAAAGGTATATATTTTTCTGGAATTGCCGTATAATAAATTTCTATAAAGTTTGATAAACAAAAATCACAATTTAGAATTAAAATCCTGAATCTAATTGTCACGCGCATTAACATGACGTTCACATTTTATGCTTATTTAACTATAAGCATATTCATCATCAGTCAGATTTTGTTCTTTGTGTAGAACAATTTTAAATAGCATTACATATAACTTGGAACTTTGCGTGTAAACCTGATAGTATTGTTACTTAGTTGCGTTACTTATGATTCTCTATTTATCAAAAAGGCCCAAAATAGCCCTGAGTCGCCAATAAAAAACGAGAATGGACGCCATGTGGAGTAAACAAAGTAGAAAATAGTAAACAGATAAATGATTTTACAAACCAACAGCCATCGATCAAAGTCAAATTTCTTGAAACAAAACATTCTAAAAGTCGGACATAACAATGATTATCAATAATTATATAAATATTTACATTAACATATATGTAATAGCAACACGACTGGGTCCATATATGACACTGATGCATCCATTGAATTATTGATAGCTAACATAAGCTAAGTAAAATTACGATTACATTTGAAGAGTATATTCAATTTTTATTCTTCAACTGTCAAATTACTTACTTCTTTATTCACATATCAGATAATTCATTTATTTGGCATATGCATTATGTTTATCATGTTTTAGATTTTAATATGTGGTCCTTCTTTAAATCTTAAAATGCAACAAAAATCATGTTAAGGACATCTGCAGGTCATGGCGCGTGCAATAATTCATGCATTTACAGCCAATGACCACATCGATAAGAAATTGTCCCAAATAGCCCTATCGTTTTATTTAGTTGGAAGAGACATTATTGTTAAAAATTCTACTCTATTTAAATGTTTCCAAACCATAAATATTCCGTTCCCTTCCTCTCTTTACAATGTGTATTAGTGAGCTCTCTGATAAAGCTCGATTGACTAATATAATTAACTAAATTTGTCAGGTATGTAGTTTATCAACAGAAATAAATGCAATAATAAAATAAAAAGTGTTTAGTGTTCTTAAGTGAACGAAGTTATATCCAGTTCACGAAAAACGGTTACCGTGGGTATGAAAACAGGATGTAAAATATTTTTCATCAACGAGTGCCACTGTATTAAAAAGCTGAATATATTTTACTTAAACATTGCTACAGGTTTATAACATTATGGTTATACGTATAAATAACTATTTACAAAAGAATACCCTTTGACTTTGAAATTGCCGCGTTGAAGCATAACGCTTTACAGCATAAAAATGGAAGTGATCCTGAATGTGCACGTTCATTGGACATTCTAGCTAAGTCAATTTTGCCGTTTTGGGTTTCTGTTTTCTCTCTATTTTGAATACGTTTAGTATTGCTACATGACACATATAGATTTTTCATAATCATTACCGTGAAAGAACAATGATTAAAGAGCAAATCAATTTCTTTACAAATACACATGTACAGACAACAATTTTACGACTTTTAAAATCACTTATAGCGCAGCAAGTAAAAGTCATTTAAATATTCATTTGTGTTTATGTAAATCGTAAAGTAAATAACAAATGTTTTTATGGTTAACATAATTATAGAGAGAGAACGGTAGGCATGTTGCTTCGCATTTGCAACAGATTCATAAATCTGCTTTAGTTTAAACAATATTTTATTAATAATCCACACATTTACATAATAAATTACATAAAATAAAATTTACGGATTGAGTAGGAAGCTTGTAAAGCTTTTTTGAAAACTCTCTCCGTAATCAGTATTTAACAAATTTCAAATAAATGGTAACAAAATATAAATATCTAAACTAAACTATACATATCATATCCATAACCACAAATCTGCTTTAAACTGAAGTCCTTTTTTTCGACTTGGAACTGGTGCCAGAATTGACAATTGAAGAAAATGGCAAGATTTACGCCATAAATAATAACCATATAAACATATTAAGGTAGGATTTTGCTGTCTGTACCCCCGGTTGATGTAAACCTGACCTATTTATCATGGCGTATACCAAATAACGCCAGAATACGAAATAGCTTGCAACCGAAGCCCGCTCTAATACAAGCAACTTCCAAGGTTATGCAAAGTGTTTAAACTGACGAAGATCCAATATTCTGTGGAAAGCTTATATTTTTCCCCGTAGACTGGTGCATATCCCAAAGATATTGATACAGAAATAAAATATTTACGGCTATTTTCTTTTCCGAATCGAGCAATATTTGACTTGGAAATGATGCCAAAAATGACGTCAATGTCACGTGGTATGGCCACACTGAAAGATAAACAAATGACAACCCAGACGTCGTGATTTTAGCTACGATCAGCTTGAGATTGATCAACAAACCGAGGTTATTCTAGAAAGATTTAATTACAATTTAATCTCAGATCAGATTTTTATGCCCCCACATATAGCGTTGCACTTGTCCGTCCATCCGTTCGTCCGTACGTCTGTACGTACGTCCCGAAATATTGTGAACGCAACTCCTCTTAAACCGGATGGCAGATTTTGCTTAAACTTCCAGGGATGTATAACCTTAATGTGTAGATGGTAGTAAAGGAAGGAATTTTTGCTGCGACCAAATTTAACAGAATTATGGCCATTTATTGATTTTTTCACCATATACTATGTAGAAATTTTGTGAACGCAAATCCTCTTAAACCGGATGGCATATTTTGCTTAAACTTCCAGGGATGAATAACCTTAATGTGTAGATGGTAGTAAAGGAAGGAATTTTCGCTGCAACCAAATTTAACAGAATTATGGCCCTTTGTTGATTTTTTCATTATATACCATATAGAAATTTTGTGAACGCAACTCCTCTT
The DNA here is from genome assembly GCF_026571515.1 of Ruditapes philippinarum. Classification (NCBI taxonomy): domain Eukaryota; kingdom Metazoa; phylum Mollusca; class Bivalvia; order Venerida; family Veneridae; genus Ruditapes; species Ruditapes philippinarum. The sequence continues at coordinate 95,660 of NW_026855813.1, forward strand.
AAACCAGATGGCAGATTTTGCTTAAACTTCCAGGGATAAACAACCTTAATGTGTAGATGGTAGTAAAGGAAGGAATTTTTGCTGCGACCAAATTTAACAGAATTATGGCCCTTTGTAGATTTTTTCACTATATACTATGTAGAAATTTTGTGAACGCAATTCCTCTTAAACCGGATGGCAGACTTTTCTTAAACTTTCAGGGATGTACAACCTTATGTGTAGATGGTAGTAAAGGAAGGAATTTTTGCTGCGACCAAATTTAACAGAATTATGGCCCTTTGTTGATTTTTTCACTATGTACCATATAGAAATTTTGTGAACGCAGCTCGATCCTCTTAAACCGGATTGCAGATTTTGCTTAAACTTCCAGGGATGAACAACCTTAATGTGTAGATGGTAGTAAAAGAAGGATTTTTCGCTGCGACCAAATTTAACAGAATTATGGCCCTTTGTTAATTTTTCACTATATACCATATATATGTTGTCGGTGGGGGCATCCGTGTCCTTTGGACACAGTTCTAGTTTATATATATATTGTGTCGGCCTTTCACATACAAGCATGTTTTTCAGCGGTTTACTCGAACTTAAAGGTATTATGCTATATGTCCGAAGTGAAAATGCTGCCGTTGTAGGCAGAAATGTATTTTCGAGGCTGCCTATGATAACAGAAAATGCCCTGAAACATTCTGAAAGAAAATCAAGCTCACTTTTTATTATTTTTATTCGTATTGTACATTTATCCACAACTGATGCTTTAAACTATCATTTGTAAAAAAAACTGATGACAGTAAAATGTTAATGTGAAAGGTGCATCGAAAAACGCATTTACAGGACAAAACAAGATTCACTATGACCAATTTTTCCTTTATCTGTAAATAATCTGTTACGTCACTCACTGTTGAGTTCATAGACGTAGGGTCATTGTTATATTTTTAGGTAATTATCAATGGTATTGAATTGATAGACTCATGTGTGGTTTGAAATAACGCTTATTGTGTGTCACTAAAAGTGTTTCTTCGATGCACCTATTGCATTGATAGCTTTTCCATCTTGAACATACATGTATATGATAAATGAACGTTTAAAGGCATATGCTACAGTTTCATAGACATAAAGGACATAAAGGAAGATTAAAAAAAATTATCATAGAATGCGTTTAAACTTTGAATGAGCTTAGATCAAATATGACCACTGTTAGCACCTACCATACCTTACCACTATTGGAACCGAAATGAATTTACCAGTATAGAAATACAGGCTTCACATCCGTGCAGACTGAACCAGCTCTGTACTTATGGCTGACTAACTTTAAAAATGGCTTTCTTGATATTCCAAGATTGATAATCAGTTCTAAATAAAATGGGAGCTTGAAAAGTGAATTTACAAATTCAGCAGGTAAAATATAAGACTTGCAAATTATGTATAGTCTTTCCAGTGTCACTCAAGTTTTATCTATTTTCTTGCAGTCCATCACTTTACCTTTCCTAGTACAAGAAGAATAAGTTAAGTTAAGAAATTACATGCATACTTTGGCAAAAATGCCCCCAGGTTAAAACGTTTATATTTGAAAATAAGGTGTGAAATATATCTCCAATATCTGATGCATATAAAACGTTTTTGAGACGTTCATGTTTTGCAAAAATTAGAATAATTATGTCATATACATAGAATAAAAAGTAGAAAAAACTTTAAACTCAAAATTTCCCAAGAAATAAAAGATGCTCTCACTAAAATTTCATAGCTAACTAAAACGGACGTTACCTGATACCCCGCTTGGTTTGCGTTACTACTGTCGTATATAAATCAATTCAAAATATCTGTTAAATTAACCCAGCTTATCAATTATGATAAGAATATGGGGTATTTTAAAGTTTGCCCTTTTTAAAGGGCGGACTACTCTTTGTCCCTTTCTCGTATGAGAAGGGGAATCCTGTGATGCGTGTATGTGGTCGCACGGTCACTTTCCTTACATATTCTCGATGCATGTATGTGGTCGCATGGTCGAAAATTTCTAATAAGATGATAACGATTTCACGTGTGTTTTTGGTACGAAATCGTCTGGTATAAGATTTTTATGAAATCTTTTGATATCGTAATTAGAAATTATAAAAGCCTAATTAGAATTTTGTTAATTCTGTTTAGGAAATTTAAAGCCTAAAATGGACTTTTTCACTTTCAATTAAGAGCTATAAAAGCTTAATTAGGACTACCATTCTTCTAGATATGAGAGATAATAAAAAACTTGCTACATTTTGTTACTACCATATACAACTAAAAAAATTTTAGCGAAAATAAACCTGGTAGTAACAGCTTAATAAGGAGAAATAGAAATATTATTAGGAGTAGAGAAGTAAATAAAATCTAAATTAAAAGCAGCTTCAAAAGCCTAAATAAAATTTTAATTTTGAACCTACATGTGAGTTTTTTTAATGTTTTTTTTTACTTAAAACAAATAAGAAGTTCATTTTTCCTAATAAGTTTCTAAAAGCTTCTAATGAGTACATGTCTATTACTGGTTAGGTTTTAAACATTAATTGTAATAAGGTTTCTTTATCTCTCTACTTAGGAGAATGAGAGTCCTAATTAGGCTTTTACAGCTCTTAATCAAAAGTGAAAAGGTCCTAAAAAAAGAAACAACAGAGTTGTAATTAGGCTTTTAAAACAATGATTTTAGAACATTGAGATTTTGTTTGCCCCAGACGGTTCAGTACCAATATACCTTTGAATACGTTGTCGTTTTTTCAAGAGATTTCGACCATGCGACTACATACATGCATCGATGACATGTAAGGAAATCAACAGAGCGACCACAAAAAAGATTAAACTTTAATTAGAATGAAAAAAAAAACATCTGGGTTGTTATGAAAAACGTATACAAATGTGTTTTATCAATAAGGGCCTTTTTGGCAAATACATTGTGGTCGTCGATTTATAATACCGACTAAGATGACTTCAATTTCAATCAATAACTTTGTACATCACAGCAAATCCTTTCCTATTTTATAAATAGGTAATCACCAGATCAACTACCAGATCATCCACATAACGCTAATATTGACTTGATACCAGTCATTATAATACATGAATTTAGATATTGCGATATTTAACGGTAGTACTGCGACATTTAACGATAAGGGAAAATGGTGCGACATTTAATGTCATCATTGCGACATAAAACGGCAAAATATTGTGAGACAAATACCGGCGGCTGCGACTTTTAAGCGTCGTTATGTCATAATAATAACGCCACACCCAAAGACGATATTTCAGATTTAGTTATAATTAGTTGATAATGTGCATTCTTAAATTACTTCTGATTATCATACATATTTTCAATGTATTCCCACAATTAACTATATTCTCCGTTCGATGTCAATAAGTATACTCGTTACTCATTACACGAGGATTATTCCCTATAGATCTGAAACAACAAGTTACTGGCTTCGAGATCATTATGAATAATCGTGCATCGATTGTACACAAGATAAACATAGAATGAAGAAAAATTACCAATGATAAAAATATTGTCATCTAGCATTGCTTGATATTAAGTTTTAAAAGCTCATTTCAAATTAATTACTTCCATACAATAATAAACTTTGAGATGAAACCACCAACCTTCAGCAGTCTGAAACCCGTGCATCGCATTCGGAATATCCACATCCGGGTCACACTCGTCCAAGAATGTGCTCAATGTCTCTAATGCCTCCAACACGGACATTTCGGCGTGGTCAAATTTACACCATTTTTCCATTTTATCCTTCACAAACTGAAGTGTCTGGTTCTTATGCATGGCTTGGTAAACCTTTAAGAATAGTGATAACAGTTTACAATACATGGTATGTAAAATGGCTTGGTAAACCTTTTAGGATGGTGATAGCAGATAACTAGATATGATATGTACAAACGCATGATAAAAACCCTTAGGAATGGTGATAGCAAATAATACCCCGCTCACATATTCACGGAAGACGACCACGGAGGAGCCACGGATTAATTCCGGCATCGTCCGTAGCTAACCGTACTGGTCAGTAGCTCTCCGTATTGTAACCGTAATCAATCGTAGTAGTCCTTGTATATCCGTAGTGATCCTTGACAATTTTTGAACATGCACAAAAATTTGCTACGGAATAATCAACCGTAGCGTATCCCTACTAGTCCTTATTTAACCGTACTAATACGTAATGGTCCGTACGAAAACAGTACTAGTCCGTACTGATCCGTACGCCCCAACTTGTCAAGGATTTCCACGGTTTGATACGGAGAACTACGTATTTGTACGGTTACCCTACGTATAAGCTACGGTTTTAATACGGATTAATACGGCATTGCCACGGAAAGTCACAATCGTAATACGTTGTACTACGGAGAGGCAGGAATTAGCACGGTCTTATACGGTTTATTGCGTTGTAACACGAAACGGTACGGAATAGTACTGTCCACCACTGTTTAGTACGGATAAATTGAGTAACATGTACTTTTTCAAGGGTATGAATACTACCTTCTTGTTAAAATCAGACATATTTGCGTTTTCATGCGAACATGAACATTCAATAAAAGATATTTGCCATTAACTGGCTGCAACTGTATATTGAAAATGCTCAGAATGCGGAGGCAGTGGTCGAGCTGCTTGATGACATGCATAGAGGTCAAATATATATATATATCGTAGTACAATGCACTAATGATATAATAACATTTAAGGTTACAAATTTTACAAAACATTGGATCGTGAAATTGGAGTAAATATAGACATAAAACGAAGTGATTCATAAGCTTTGGACGCTGGCCCTTGAGTGATGATAAGATTAGTTAACAAGCTGTTTTTACATATCAGTATTTTCTTTCCAATTTTTAAAAAAAACTTGTGGCTTTCTGAGGGGAAAATATAGCGCGATAAATCAGAAAAGGGGAAACCTGAAATCAAATTCCAACAACTGAAAATGGAATTTACCCACACATTTTATGAATAAAATAATTTCAATTCAATTTAAAATGCATGGAACATAGCAGCGGCTATCTATAGGGACAAATTTCTGTCTTCTAGCTGATATGTCAGATGCTGTTAAGTTATCGTTCTTGTAAGGAAGAGCACAAGGCATTTTAGGGGAAAATGTTAGCATTTTTAGGGTAAATTTTTCTATTTTGGGCTAGGGGAAATAGCCTTTATTCGGCTGCAAAATACTGTGAAAATAATCAAAACATAAACATCTACGATAATTAATGTAATTGTAAAATGAACAGCCAATTTCAAGCAGCAGTATTGATCAACATTTTTCATTAATGATTACATATTAATAAGGTAAGAGCAGACAGAGGAGTTGGTGGACTAGAGATTAGCTTTTACGAAGACCCCTTCGTGGCCAGTATGAGACTCTTATGGCTTGTTGCTGAGGATCCGGTGTCCGGAAATTCACTAGAATCGGACCTGATATATACCTCGGGGGTCGGACGCGGTGAGGCCGAATCCTCTCCGCCAAAATCATTGAACTCTGTATGTTCTTTTCTTGTGAGGCATTTTAAAAATGAGCACGGATATAATAGGACCGCATAGACCCGTGGCGATTCGTTCTTCTCCGTATCAGACCGTGCATATTCGTACTAACACGTGCTTATACCGTAGCAGACCTACATTTTGGCGGTAAATCCGTCGAACTCCGTACTCATACCGTTGTGTTTCGTACTGGAACCGTAGCGGACTACGGATTTTCACTTTTCCGTAGTAATCCGTGAACGTTTAGACCGTAGCTCTTCCGTGACGTTATCCGTGAATATGTGACCGGGGCAATAAGACATGGTATGTAAAAAGGCTGGTGATAATAGATTACAATACATGGTATGTAAAAAGAGCTTGGTAAACCTTTAAGAATAGTGATAGCAGATTACAATACATGGTATGTAAAAAAGCTTGGTAAACCTTTTAGAATGGTGATAGCAGATAACAAGATATGGTATGTAGAAAAGCTTGGTAAACCTTTAAAAATAGTGATAATAGATTACAATACATGGTATGTAAAAAGACTTGGTTAACCTTTTAGAATGGTGATAGCAGATAACTAGATATGGTATGTAGAAAAGCTTGGTAAACCTTATAATAACAACATATATAAACATGAGCCATAAAATTGTCAAAAATTTGTACATGTCTTGCTTAACCTGCAGTTAAACTAATTTTTTTGAAATGTGAACATATAAATTTCTGCATGTTCAACTGTTACTAAATATTACTGGCCTTAATATTACTGGCCTTCTTTCAGTAGGTTAACGTTAAAAATAATAAAATGTGATTATCATTATCTTTAGGTATTTTGTTTAAATAACACAAGCTACGCATTTTCTCAGTAATTAAGTAAGTACCAACTTTTTAATAATTTTTGAATTTTAAAAATTAAACAACGGATAATAACAAATTAGCACATTATATCAATATAAATGGTTAAAAATGAAACAGTTGTTGTTAAAGATAAACAGAAATGATATTTAAAAAAAAGTTTAAGATCCTAAATTAAACAGTTATCAAGATTTATAAATATTTACTTTTAACTGGTAGGTCAATAACATGTTCAATGTCGAATTCGTGATTTAAATGTTATATCAATAATGTATAGAGATACAAAAAGTGTTAAATAAAATGACAAATACCTTTTTAACTCGATCAGGAACCGTATGTATGTTGAAATCGCGGAATTCGGTTTTATCCTTAAATTCTGGACGAAATTCGGATGGATCTTCCATACTTATTTTTGAATCCGCACTCATTTTACTATCAGAATTCACAGGCTTTACTCTTTATGACTATAAGATAATTTCAGTGCAGCTTTAAATATAGTCTCTCGATCGCGGTCAAAAACTGGTGAAGAAAACGTTTTATATATGTGTGAAATGCACTAAGATACGCTTCCGTACAAAACTAACGCTCCATGGAAAGAGGATAGTATCGTTTATAGATATGGTCTTATAATGCTTTACTTTAATTATGATTATTCTTGAATGATTTTGTTTTGGCATGCATGTATGTACGTATGTGTGTCTGTATGTGCGCATCCGCGCGTGAATATATATGTATGTATTAAGTTGTTGAGGAACATGATATTTCTAACATGCAAAATATTCTAGTTATATGTTATGTTACAATTCGTTGACATTAATGAAATAACATCAATGTATTTTATCAAAGAGGATTTATTTTATATATATTATTTAAACATATATTTTATCAAATAGGTTTTGAATAATGATGTAAAAGCAATTCGAACTTACAAAAACACTGGGTCACCATTAAATATGATTGCATATCGGTTCCAGGCGAAATATACCTCCGAATGTTGTTGTACATTAATGATTACCGCATGCGTCCAAAAATTAAGGTGAAACAAAGCTCTTGATTTTTTTATCCATTACTAAATAACGTGCCATGTAAATTAAGTACATTTGTTTTACATTGTACTTACTTTTTTCTTTTGACTTTAGTACGTGGACACATTAAATAGATCATGTGACGACTAGCTAGCCAGCTTCACTGCTGGAGGAAGACTTCAGGTACCCCTCAGCATGAGCGGACATCTGAGTAAAACCACCGACGTTCCGTATGCTAGCTGGAAGTAAATTGTGGAGTTCGAAACCACAGCGGTGAGTGACATGTGATTTGAAGTCAACAACCATAACCACTCGGCCACAGACGCAATTGTTCAATTATGTAAATACATGTTCTGTTATAAAAAGTATTAATCGTTTAAGCAGGCGTAAGTTTAAAAAATAAACAAATAAATTGGCCGTTTTGTAATACATGTATTATCGAAATTTAAATGGTTGTCTATTACACTGATAAAAATACTCAAGACGCGGAAAACATTGGAAATTTATCAAAACGTATTACAGTTTTGGTGAAATTCGTTTGCTTTGACCTGCTTTTATCTGTTTACAAATTTGTCAAGTTATCTTTAACTTTTGAAAATATCGAACAAAACACTCGGCACTATCTCACATAAGGACATTGTCTTATAGTGCAGATAAAAACTAGCGTGACGTTAAAGTGAAATGGTCTATAGATTATAATGGAAGGTCTGTAATACATAGATAATTAGGTTGATAGTATGAAGTATCATAGATTACACAAAAAAAACACGAATTATAAATGGTCGTTGTTGGTAAATGTTAGATACATAATGATACATATCTATATATAGCAGATAATAAATAAAGGATATTCAAGTTTTTCTATAAATACATGATTTATTTTCATCAAGTGGTATGAAAATAAATATTTCATGAGTGGCGGTAGTCACGAGTGAAATATGGTAATTTTCATGCCACAAGATGAAAATAAATCATGTATTTATAGAAAAAACTTGAATTTTCTGTTTATTATATACATTTTTCTCTTTTTTGACATTAAAATTTGAAAATTTTCCCTTAAATTTTGTGAACTGGTAGAATTTAAAAGAAAGTAGTCCGGCAAGACACCAGTGAAAATACGGAAAATATGTTTCACTGCAGTGAAAAATAAATTTTTACAGCGAAAGTAATGAAAATGAAAATACGCATTTTATTTCATCAATATTTCTCAATATTTCATTAATAAGTATATAATAAAGTGTTTTATAACACAATGCATGTATCATTATTTGTGATATATAATTTATGTTTATACTTAATCACTTTAAAATTATATAAACATTTTATTTTCAAAAAAAATCATATGAATATCCAAATGATAAATTCATCTTGTTTTTTTGGAAAACTTATGATAAATGTGCCCATTGTAGACCAATCCACTTTAAAGTTCAAGTTTGTAAACATGTTTACTCTGATATAAAGCGCCCGCGTCACCTCACCAGGTTCATAATGTAGTATTTTTATTGGTTGACGATCTGTTTACATGTTTTTAATCTGTCTAAAACGACAGAATTTGTTTTTGTAAGGCACTTTGACGATAATATTTATTTTGGCCAAGTAAGTATTTAAATATATTAAAACCAAAAGCAAACAATTGGAGTTAAACTGGTTTTCACGCAATAAACTTTTATACTATAACAAATACAGCGATTTGAATAAGGCTAACTTATAGCTCAAATCATTTGAACAATTGTATAAATGATAGATTTGCGTAGGTCTATATCACCAGAATAATGTGTACGAGCCTGGATGTCCGTGTGTAGGGCCTGGCCCAGCTACATTTTTGTAAGCAGACTAGTTCCTAACATTTATCAACATAACAAATACCTGTTTCACATCAAAAGTATGGCAAGTTTGTTATACAAAATTTTCTTTAACCTGCCGGAACCGGATGTAGCCTGCCTTTGCTAATAGTGTCAGATCACCCTTCATATCCGTGCAGTCCAATCCGAGGGATCATGATGATAGCTCATTTTTGTATATTGAAATTCCTTAATGTTCAAATGGACTGTTCCACATTAAAATCAGGGTAAAGGATTAGCATGGTGGAAATCAAGCTGAAGTTATGCTACAGTAACTCAAAATAACATACAACTTTATTTGTATCATTATTCTTTGATCACTCCTGATACAATATTTAATGGAACTCAACTGAGATTCCAAAAGCTTGAAAACATAAAATTTTAATTTCTTACCTAAATCAACCGGGACTTCTTAAACAGAAAAATATGCAAAAGATAATGATAATTAAGAAACATACTAAGAAATGATTTGAAAATCGTATTTTTGTGCTATTTGTTTTGAGTGAGTAGCGTTGCAACGCTATTCAATTTGGGTCATTTTTCAAAATTAGAATAATTATTCTGGATAAACGGAGTGCGCGAACGGTCTGAAATTTTGCATTCAAGTTATTGGTCTAGACCTACAGCAAAGGGCGCATTAATCTCGAAAAAGTATGTCCCATTTCGTCATGTGAAAAAAAACTGAGTGGAGCACCTTTAATAAGACTGCTCAAATTTACTTGAAATAAAGAAATGAAATGCTTGTTGAAGCTGTTGGGCACTTAATAGATAACATGAATTCAGAGGTATGTTCTAAATCTTTAAATAATTATATATTTTTTATTTTTTATTTTTATGTTTAAATTTTTATCTTAACAAATTGCTTTACTCAAAATATTGTCAGTATTGTGAGAAGACGTTTATACTTTTTATTTATGCAAGGATATAGGATAGCCTTTTTCTTTCTTTCTTTCTTTCTTTCTTTCTTTCTTTCTTTCTTTCTTTCTTTCTTTCTTTCTTTCTTTCTTTTTTATTTTTTTATTTTGCTTTTAATGAAAGTACTATTTTTGTTGCTACTTTTATTATATTGAGTTTTTTTTTTTTTTGTTGCTGCATCTCTTTCTTTTGTGTATTGTGTTGGTAATTTTTTGTTGTTTGAGTTGTTGTAGTAGTAGCAGTAGCAGTTGTTGTTTTGTTGATGATGATGAAGACGACGATGATGATGTTGTTGTGTTGTTGTCTTTGTTCAAGAGGCGTTTTAGATACTGCTGCTGTTGCTGCTTTTCAGGGGAGTTTTTTAAAACAAGGCATATAAAAACGAGGTTTTGTGCACATTCTACAAAATTATATCCATAAAATTCATGCAAATCAAGACAAAAAAAGCATCAAAGAACATTTTCATATCATATTTTTTAAAGCCATATTGTAAAAAGATAACATATATATTTACAAATATTAACTTCCAACACATTTGTAGAAGATAAATATCTATGGTATACCGTATAAGTGTTTTTTTCTGCGGTGACTTTATTTCTGCGTTTTCTGCGGTCAGTTTCAGCACCGCAGAAATAAAAACCGCAGAATATTTCTCCACGTTTTTTTTTAAAGAAATGAGTCCTACATTATGACCTGTTTCCTTTAAAGGAATAAAGACTAACGGATTATAACGGTTAGCGGGTCATCAAGTTATATAAAATTGATTTCGGCTAAATATGCAATATGTGCATGTAAGGATGTAATTGTTGTTAATTATGCCAATTTATGAACAAAGAAATTCAAACATCATATTGTTTGCCTGTAAGCTAAAGGGTTTGTTTACCACTAAATCATTAAAACCATTTAAACCCTTATACTGCTAAATAATCGTCGTATACATTAATTGTTGTCTGATTTACGATAAACTTCTATCAATTTTATTAAATTAAAGATACTACCGTGGTATATTTTTCACACGTCATTTCACACTGATTTAAAGATGCAAACTGCCTATTGATGCACATTATATTTGTTTGCAAGCAAACAATATAATTGTTTGTAATTACTATATAATATAGTTCTGCGGTGACGACGGTAAACAAAATTTTAATGCGAATGTGTACATGCAAATAAAATAGGTAAAGTAATGTGACTTAGACTTTGGTTAGATGAGCCGCAGAATTTAAATCACATTTTGTCCAAAGAATGTGCCGCAGAAATTAAGTCCGCAGAAATAAAAACATGCCAAAATTTTGAAAAACCGCAGAATTTGGAGCCCGCAGAAAAAACCACTTATACGGTATCTTTATATACAAATATTAACACTAGTTCGAAGATTTTTGCAGTCACTGACTTCACTATGTACAACTGTAATACATATGTTTATGATATTGCATAACGTTATACTGTAAATATTTTGCATATTTAGTGTTCATTTAAGACGACGTGTGTCTGGGCGTTTCTCCTATATACAGCTAAACTGCGACACACTGCGACTACGGCGACCAGTGGCACGGTGAATAAAATGTGCTACGTAACCAAGGTAACGGTGACTCTAATTAAAGATGCGTTGAACTTGAATTTGAAGTATGGTCTGAAAAAAATAAGCAAAATAAAGATAACATAAATAATAATAAAATATGTGTCATAGCAGAGGCAAACAGGTTGAAGCTTAGAATACACTTAACTAGTTTTACAAAGTTAATGTTAATGTAAATGTTTAATCACATATTTACAGCTTTGGTTGCCATAGCGTTGACTTTGGCTAAAGGTCGTTTTAAAGCAAGTACGTTTGCACTGGACTTGTTCGAAACATTCAATTTGTAAAACACATCTTCATGTTGAACTGGTCTTGGTTAAAACATATTTTATCGATACTAAATTTGTATTTGAATACTATGACTTTAATTCACATAAGAAAGAAGCTATTAAAGCATTTAAGAGTCGTTCTCTTATTGGAATAAATAACATATAGAAGGTTATCACATAAAATAATAACAGGGAATATAATTATCACAAAACATGACAATTATTGGCAGTAAAATGACTTAAGAATGAAAAAGAAATGAAAAAAAAGAGAGTGCTTACAAAACTTGAAGCATTTTACTATATAATCATTATCTGAGAATTATCGGATTGATTGTTTTTACATTTCTTCGGTAAAATTATAGGCATTAATTATATTCGAAGCTTCTGTTTAAATGTAATGCTTTTCTTGCAAGCCAAAATCATTTTGATTTTGCAATATCACATTATTACTACACAAAATTTGATAAAAGAACCAGAAAAAAACGAATCATTGAATTTCACAAAGATCATTGAAAGCATATTTACTTGAGTTCGAATCTTCTTTAAATATTTCATCTGTTAGGGTATGGGGTATATCGCCTTCTTCCGGATTAGGCAAAAACGGTATGTATCTGATAAATCTCGAGTTCTTTATTCGCTCTGGTAGCCATGGGTTATAAATGCTATAGCCCTCCACATAAACTTTCTTTGCCGTGGTAGGATCATCGACATTTTGCCAGGTTGCAATGCCACGCTCTGCTACAGTTCCTAAACAATACAGCGACAAGAATATCAATAAAATATGATTACATGTATAAATACCAAAAAAGGGAAATAACACTTTCTTATACTTTCGAAGGAGCAAATGTGTACAGTTTGTGCGCAAGTTAAAGCATATGAAAAATAGTTTTTAGAAATATAATATTTTCAATTCGGGCGACCATAAACACCTAGTTGTCGTTTTTACCTTCCGTTCTTCCGACACACCATGCCCCGATGCAGTCTTCATTTTCGTTCAATTGAATGTCGTTGTATTTATGCAGTGATAACAGCAAGACCTTGGCACCAGTATTTGACATTCAGTAAAAGTGTAAACAATTTAACACGCGTTATTATTTGTGATAATCAAAGAAAATTGCGCAAATTGAAAAAAAAACATCTTACCTGGGACAGTATTGTCTAATATGCAGGCAAGAACACCACCAAACATGTTGGGGTTGCCCAACAGAATCTTGAGTATTTCATCAGCATCGTCATTCCCTAAAATAGTTTAATAATTGATATTAGATATACACTAGTAGTACCTGCTCCAATTTTTAAAACTGTTTTAAATATTTTAATTTTCACAAAACTATTCGATACTAGAATTACTTCTACCTTTACTATCTTTTCCAGGAATAAAATCAAGCAAAGGGGGAACTGTTAAAGGAACCCTTATAAGGTCAAAAACTCTAAAAAAAATCCCACAAAATTTGAAATGTATTTAGATTAAATGAACCACATAAAATGGTAAAATCTGCAAAGGATAGTATAGAAATATATCAAAAGTTTAATTGTTGACAATGACGGTGACAAAATTTATTTGCTTTTTGGCCTCCAGCCCATGCAAAATATAATACACAACATATTTACAGAGCATAGTAAGTGAAATTGAAATTCGATAGATAGTGCATTTCTTAGCCCGATTTAAATAAATGTTTGGGTCACGGCGAAAGTTATTATTTTGGAAAAAACGGGGATAGAGAATGATCTAAAAAAATTGCACGCAAGTGATTGTTTTAGACCTTTATCAAATGGTATACAAATCTGAAGAAATATTTCTAGTTTCGTCATGTCAAAAAAATGAAGATGAGTCCCTTAGAGATATATGAATATTTGTCATGAGTGGTAGTTATGTGTGTTGAAAAGAATGAAAACAGCTTCATGATGGAAAATGTACGAAAGACCGGTGGTGACATTTCAACTTCTTGAATTCATCTTCACGGATCCACAATTTCAATTTCATAAATTCACGTTTTGAACTTAATGATTTCAACTTCGTGAATATGAATTCTTTAATTTGTGAAGTTGAAATTGTGAAGTCCAAAACATGAATTCATGAAATTCAAATCGTCAATTCGTGGAGTTGAAATTGTAAATTCGTGAAGTTAAAAACGTGAATTTATGATGTTCAAATCTTGAATTCGTGAATTCCGTATGTTGAAAACTTAAATTCACTAAGTTAAAATTGTGAATTCACGAAGATGAAATTGGGAATTAACGAAGTTGATGTCCCCACTGGTCGTTCGGAAATATGCAGGCACTAAACAATCAATACAATATTACAATACAGAAACTCAAAACATTTTTTTGTCTTATTGATAACTTTGTCGTTTTAAGGACAACAGTAAAGCAGTTCGTGATGGATTGATTGGTCAGAAATGTAAAGTAATTTTCAGATGTAAATTACGAACAATTTTACAAAGTTTTCTTTTACCTGTTGCCAGTTCTCCAGGATATTGCTCAATCCAGTACGGAACCAACAATCCTGTGAAGATTGACGTGCCAATTATGGCCAGATTTCGACTCGAACTTAGGTCAATAGCATGAAGGTTTGATAGAACCACTCCAGTAAACATACCATACATGGTGATTAAGGCACCACCTGTGAAATAGACAAGTATGATATAACTGCTCGTGTCACAATGTCAAACAGGTTTCAAACAACTTGTTTAAGTAACTGCTGGATGAAAACCATATGAACATGTATTGGCATTGTAATTTATGTAATAATTATAATGATACTTTGAGAACTGGAATCTTAGTTGTTTTTTTTCCTGAAGCAAACTTCTATAGATTGTAACGTCATGTAGAAATATACTATTATTTAGAAGAGAGACAATTTGGTTGTTTCTTGTCTTATATTCTGTTTCCTAATTAAGTCTCTAAATCACGCCTTTTCATATATCTTTTAGCAATACATTGTATTTTAGCCAGCTGATTAAATACACACAATGGTTTAAAGAAGACTCCATTGGAGCCAGCCTATATTATAACAATCGCTCTTGGTCACATTTCCACTTCCGGTTAGAATTTGCGTTTATTTTAATGGCGTCATTTGAGTTATTTTCATTTTTAGGCCTACAATTTCAATCTTTTGTCGAAGTCGAAAAAAAATCAATAACTGCAATATGTTATCGAACGGAAATTTTATTATAAAAATGACCCTTTTTAGAAGTGTTTGGCTTACCAAGTACCGGATATGGAATACATATAAAGATGGCGGATATTTTCCCAATCATCCCGAAGATCAGGTAAATGACACCACACACAAAAAACACCGCACGACTGGAAACCTATAATTGGTTTTGGGAAATAAAAAACACGTATAAAATGAGAAAAGCAGATCACTGGTATTTTATCTCATGCTTTTTAGTGAGATACTTAAATACATCAGTGAGATATAATTATGTCGTATCACATTTTTGTTAGATTTATTAAATGTCCAGTTGTTAAAAAAAATTGTCATGGAGTTTGTTTTTTCTTTGCATTTCAAAACACCATTGTTAAAAGGAACCGAAAATTGAAAGTACCTTGCTCAAGGAAACAACGGTTTGACCCTGATGGGGTTTGAACCCACGTGGCCAGCTATTCTTAGTGTGCTTAGATTCAGTTTCAAATGTAACTTTATCATAGACAAAAAATTCTTCGGAAGAAAAGGCTATACCCTCGTGACGCCAATTGCTCCAATATTCCCGCCATACGTGGTAGTGGCATGGCCACATCCTAATACTCCGGCAATAGTACTGCAAAATCCTTCTATAGCGATGCCTCTATTTACTGCGTGAGAAGGCGGCGGAGGAGTACGACACATTGATGCGCATGCGTAGTAATCACCAATAGAACGGGATAAAAGGGGAAAGGGTTTCTATCATGAAAACCAAAAAAAACGGGTGATCTTAAAAAAAACTTTTTTGGGCCGGGGAAAGTCCTAATGAAATGCCCCAAAATGAAAAATAAAAAAGTTATTATAATCTTTTCAAACATATTTAGTTTAGGTTTAGTAAAATATAAAATAAGAATCTGACAGAAATATACAAAGAAGTGGTTACAAGCATTTACGCCTAAGCAGAATATTTTTTAATTAATGCGCATTTAAATATATAGGATGAAACAACAAGTTTTTATGTTTGACATGCGTCGGTAAGTTCAGGGAAAATTTAAATACGTATGATATTACTAGAAGTATAAGGAAAAGTTACATCAAAGCACCATTTTCAAATAATAAAATAAGAAAAAAATAAATAAAAAAGACAACTTTACATGAACAGTAATTTTCACCGTCGATTTCCATTGCACACTCGAGAATTTCAAAAAAAAATTGACATGTTATATGGCCGTGTATAAACAATTATTTGCCTAACTCACGCCTAGCGGTTTGCTTTTAAATTATATAAACCTATAAACTTAGTTCATATAACCAATCAAAATCTTCATCATTATTGGATACACCTGGATACTAAATTTATAAACCTATGCCATTTAAGTAATCAAAATCTTCATTATGAATAGATACATGTGTACCTGGATACGGGAAGAAGAACCAACTAGACGTTCCGATGATATAACTTCGTGCGTCTGTCCGTGTGTAAAATCTTGTGTCATTCTTGTTGTAAGGTATAACGTCTGCCGCAGTCATTATACCACATACTGCCCAACCAATCATAATTGCTATCAAGATCTAAAAAACAACAACGATAACAACATTGTGAAACAAAGATATTGGTACTATCATTCGATTCTAAGACTAAGCTTAATAATCCATGACCTTATTATGAGGAAAAGTAGCTAAATCTCGGCTACCTTGACCTTGATCCTATCGACTTTGGAAAAAGCTACAATGAAAAATAGATAGCTCGATCTCGGCTACCTTGACCCTATCGACCTTGAAAAAAGTGAAATGACCCTTTAGTAGAGACAGTAGCTTCAGTGACATTAGATAATTCAGTCAATAAATGGAAGATGATTTATGAAAGATGCTAGGTTAGTGTGATGCAATGAAAAACGGAAGGTATAAAAGACAAACCAACAATTGTATGCCCAATCGAAAACATTCATGAAACATAAAAGAAAAAATGACGGACAGTTCTTTTACTGTGAAATTCCTTAGTTTCCATGGTTACATGGTATTTTTAACACTGCGTTTGATTCTTGAGCAACCATGATAAGTTCTCAGTCATATGAAATATATCATTAAAAGTGCATATTGACAAAAAACATTTGGATAAAAGGGGATGGGCAACTGATTCTTGGTCATCTTTCATAAACATTTTAGGTGTTCTCTTAAATGTGTGGTTCTAAATATAATGTTTGTCTAATTTCGGGATAAAGACATATTTCTGTTCTCAAACTTACCGCAAAAACTTGGTGATAAGGGTACCTTGTCATGTGACATTTTTTCTTGCGAGTCCAAATTGGCACGGGTAATTTGATCTTTGACATGTACAAAGCCAAAATAAGCGATATTGCACAGGTTCTGATGAAGAAATTAAAAAGAAAATATATTATATAACTAATTAAAACATATCATTAAACAATGATTCAAATCATATAGAAAGTATGATGTTTAAATTGAGCAATTTTTAAATCATGATTAAAAATATGCTTGATGATATTGCTTTGCGTACAAATATTAATTGTAGTTTTCTTTTCGTTTTCAATTCAAAAGAACTATACATATAAACAGTATTTACACTAAATAAAATGCACAACGTTTATAAAGCCAACAGGGTTTAATTTTTGCTGTATAGGATCTTTGTATGTTATTTTAACCAATTGTTCTTATGAAGTTGCCTTTTAAAGAATAAAAACCGAAATTTGTACATGTACAAAATGCTTTTGCAGAACTAAATTTATTTCAAGCGTGTCTGTAAATTAATAATTACAACTCAGTACTTACAGAAAAGAGATGCCCCAATGTACCTTTGCGAACTTTGCCGTCGCTTTCATGAGGTAGATACCGATCAGAAATATGGCAGGGACAATGGTGACGGGGCCGACGAAGCGGAGCAAGAACCCTACCAACCCCGTTAAGCCTATTAGACAGTGGATACCACCTGCCAGTATCAGGCTGCCTTGGAGCTGCAAGTATAAGAATAATGGTTTGAAACCCAATGGTATCAACAACAAAAATGATGGACTTCAAAAATCCATTTGGGGATCAAAAATAACTAATATTTTATAAAATGGATATCTTAGTAGTCAAAATTGCTTCATATGTTATGTGCGCATGAAAGTTATATCGACGCAAAAAAAAGAGATAAATTTATTGTTGTTGTTGTTGTTGTTGTTGTTGTTGTTGTTGTTACGGTGGTGGTGGTGGTGGTGGTGTTATTTTCTTCTCATTAATGTTGTCAATAATTATATATCATATTGGCCTAACGTATTGAACGATTGGCAAAGTCATTATTTAAGGTTATGCGTATGCATTCCATACTATGGCTAGCCACAGTCAAATACATACATAAGAAATTTAAGTGAAGTGTAGCTTTTTATACAATATAATTATTTTCCATGGAAACAAATTAGGTTTGTTTGTAGACTAGTTTACTTACCAGTTGAGTATTATGAAGAACATTCGGTCTGTTTAAAGCCACCAGATCCAACGTTGTGTTTTGAAGAAGAGATTCATTTCTTGCACGTGCAACTGAAATTAATAGACGCATTCGACAGGTTATTGCATATACTGAGGGATAAAGCAGGAAAAAGGAGTTCCATATCTTTTTTAAGCCTTACCACGATGAATATCTTAAGTCATCCAGTCCGTTCAAAATCATTCACTTTTGCAGGGAAAATTTTCAAAATATGTACTGACTGAAAAACGGACCATTACCAGACGGCAAAGATGCGCCAACAGATTGTCGTCTGCGTAGAAACTGCTACAGCCAACAGATTAAGGGTCAATGTTACTATTGCAAAAAAAACCTTTGCTAGCCTTAATCATGTTAATGTAAATTTTAATTTTGAAGGACATAATTATATATCACGATTCGTCGTGATAGACCTTCCACTCACCCTACCTAACCCCTACTTTACCTTATTATCAATTAATCTGTATAGTTGACGCGGTATTTATCAATCTACCGTCTACGAGTATATAGTACATGTAGTTCTGGATTACCCGACAAGTTAATTGACATTAGATAGACTGACTTATTAGTACTTGAATAAAAACTGAACAGTCTTAAAGACTAAACGCTTTTTGTGAATATCGGGCTCTGATAGAATCAAATTTGTGTTTAAAAAAATGTTCATCCATAAGTATCAGGTCTAAAGAAACCTAGTTTAAGTAGATTGAGAAATAAAGCTAGTATCGTTTTTAACAGTTTTTCATGCCCTGGAAAATTACTAGTAAACAGTTAATATTGATATAACCCAGATACTTGTTAAACCTTGTGTGGAGCTTTTGCTTTAATTATACACTGAAAAACACACAACTGTTTTTTTAAAAAAGCTCATTTGACTACTTAGAAGAAAACAACCTTATCCCCCCATCTTATTGTTATTCCAATATCTTTGATGTGAACCAGGCGTAATAAAACCTTTTGACAACAGATGGTGCCAAAACACACGTAATAGTTCAATAGTTATGAACTAAAACATTAAATTGATCCAGATTTTTGTCGTTTCGATGGATAATATTATACGTTTTGCGCTAAAAATCAAACTTTTATGATTCCAAGGTCATATATATACGGTGCCACTAAAATGAAAAGCTGTAAGTAAATAAAAACAGTATAAGCATTTTAAAGCTTAGTGGGGCTTTAAATAGCAAAATACTGAAAATTGAGCTACCAACAGTATAAGGCCTAGTCAGACTACAGGGATGTGCAAGCTGGTCTGGTTCTATACTGTTTGCAAAGATTACTCCAGTTTGGTCCCAGCTGGTTAATTGTAAATATGCTTACTTGTTGCCGGATCAAGCTCACACCTCTCTTTATTTATAGCCGCCATTGCAAGTAACGGTATGACGTAATCTGGAGCTGCACCTTGAAATAGCGGAAGTCTGACCCCGACAAAGGTCATCAACAGTGTAGTAATACCGCTCATGAATAAAGTAGTTCCGAGTAATTCAGCTTTGAATTCTTCATCATTTTCAGCACATACAGTTTCTGCAACCAGCAAGGACACGGACAGGTTCCCGGACAACGACAATAAAGCTTGCTGCAAAGACGACGATGATGATCCATGTAATTATGTATGTAAAATAAGAACAGCAAGCATGTACCAGTTTCAAATATATGTAATGATGGAAGCTTAAAGGCCTATTCCGATATATGATGGAAGCTTAAAGGCCTATTCTGATATATGATAGAAGCTTAAAGGCCTTTTTCTGATAAATGATTGAAACTTAAAGGCCTTTTTCTGATAAATCATAGAAGTTAAAAGGCCTTCTGATAAAATCGGGGACATAAAATTTATAATTTGCATAATTTGTATAAACATAATTATACACATCAGTAAAAGATTAAATTTAAAACTTACTCTAAATATTAAAGTTAAAAAAAATATAATACTTAGTTTAGATTACGACTTAAATAAAGGCTTGTACTCGACGTTTATTCACAACAGTGTTAGTATACTAAAAAAAATTTGAAAGATATAAGTTACAAATGATGTTCCTCTAAATCGTCCTAAATTAAGTAACACACGAAAAGTACTGGACAAGCGATGAAGAAAAGAACTCCGCTGCCTAGTGGTAAAGGTCACTGATTTTTAATCACTTGACCCTCATGGCTGTGGGTCGGCATTCCGCAATGGACTAAAATTATTTCATGTGACTTC
The DNA here is from genome assembly GCF_026571515.1 of Ruditapes philippinarum. Classification (NCBI taxonomy): domain Eukaryota; kingdom Metazoa; phylum Mollusca; class Bivalvia; order Venerida; family Veneridae; genus Ruditapes; species Ruditapes philippinarum. Next base: position 116,422 of record NW_026855813.1, read on the forward strand.
TCGAATGTCCTCTCGGATGTCTTCACGTGTCTAAAATATTACACGAATGGGCACACGAGATCTAACGATTCTCCATATGTATATTGTATCATAGTTTGGGGACCTTTCTGTTGAAAATGTGTCAGGGTTAAATCGTATACATATACATGCACAGTGCGTTAACTGGAGTGCGGGTATTAGTTACCCGCACTCCAGAGCATGCCCATTGATTGGCTCATTTTTGCTGGGGTTTACATATTGTGACGGCAGAGAAAGGGAAAGCGACAGAAATATCATATTCAGATGTTCGTTCATTGGTTCATTTTTGCCGGGGTTTCATATTGTGACAACAGGGAACGTGTTTTTATGTTTGACTATGATACAAAAGAGAAAGAACACCAAAACACTCAGCAATCTGATTAATACTCGGGGGCTACGCCCCCTCGTACAAATCAGATAACCTCGTGTTTCGGTGCTCTTTCTATTACTAACAGTGTCAGTGTTACTTAACAAAATGTGATGAATACACTGCATGTCCTTACACACACAAAAACACATGTCAACTATTAAAAACGACAATAACATAACCTCAAACTTTACTATAGATAATCAAATAATCAGCTTCCTAGCACAATAGTTCCAAACGTGATGAAGCTTGGAGTAGTTTGATTGGACATTTGGCTCACATATTAGATTATGAAATATACCTGCAAACCAAAGAAGATGGAGAGATAGAATGGTGGCCTGTCCCGAACATTATAAATCATAACATTTCCCTCGCTGTCATTGCTGGAATCATCCCCCTTGTCTGTAGATCTTTCATCAATGTCTTTCTCCTGAAATAAAATCATAAACCAGTCGTTTAATTAGTTAACACTTTCTTGTTAAGAGACAAAAATTAAATCCTCATCATGTGAAAAAGGAAAGGAATGCATAAAACAAAATTGAAATATTCACTGTTCTGTTAAGTAAATAGTGATAGATAAAGTCAAGGCTTCATTATTATGTTGAATGAAAAGTGGAGGGAAGCATAAAGAAGGAAAATCTTCGTCAAAATGGAAAGGAAGCATAAAAAAGCTAAATCTTCATCATCATGATTACTAAAATTAAAAGGGAAGCATGAAGTGGTTTAATATTTGTCATTATGTCTAAAAATGGAAGGGAAGCATAAAGTAGTTTAATCTTTGTCATAAGTCTAAAAATGGAAAGAAAGCATAAAGTAGTTTAATCTTTGTCATTATAACTAAAAATGGAAGGGTTGCATAAAGTAGTTTAATCTTTGTTATTATGACTAAAATGGGAGGGTTGAATATTGCAATCATCACTTTTTCTTGCGTTCCCAAGAGGACTCGAGTCTGATTCTTGTAAGGTACTCTCCTGCGCATCGGTCGAAAGTTTCACTTCCGCTCACTTTCTTACTGAAGTAACGTGGATACAAACTCCTTACGTTTGTGCAATTCGTGTTCGGTCTCTTAGCTATCCAGCTCAACGTAAATAAATAGCTTTTGCCAAACATCGAAATGCTACAAAATACAACTAACCTCTGCACCGCTAATTCCGTTCATGTCGGGAACCAGTGGTATTTCATTATCACGTGACACCATGACCAAACTTGCTTCGCGGGAATTTATTTTCTTATCCAGCACGAAAGTCAATTACATATTAACGTTAACTGAAGAAACTTTAGCAAAACCAGAAAGTATATTTCCATCAACTGATTTTCTAATTCATAAGAATTTAATGTGTTTTCGCGACTTTACTTGGTTTATATATCTGTTCATAAAGTTTATCTCAAATTCGACATAAAAAAATGTTTGATCGTAAATTGCAAACAAAATTTAACAATGAATGGTGATAATGGTTAAAAAGAAAACGGTATCATACCGCTATCTTTCTATGTTGACCTATATAAAGGAGACATGGACTTCTGTACAATTATATTCATATAGACAATGTTATCAAATATTTTGTCATGACCTATAGAGAAGACCCCTTGTGCATTTGTGGACTACGTAAAGTGAAGCCTTTGATTTTCTTATATGCCAAGGTGGCTTCCAAATGTAAAGTTTGAAATAGCCGAAGAATCGGTACCAGTCTTAAAACAAAAACTTGTTTAATGGGCGTCAAAATTGACCTATCATAATTTCAGACTGGTCTTTGTCCTCAAAACGTTTAAGTTTTTCGATATATATGATCAGTACATGTGCTGGGATTGACAATTATGCACTTTATTTGGATTTTAAGGCGTTTTGAGCTCCACACCCCAAGTGTCTGTGGTTTAACCTTGAACTCGCAAGTGTCGTGATATATCTATCAAAACTTTGTCACGTGCAAGCTCAATGATTACATTAAATACGCCATGCACAGTTTTATTTTATTGTTGCAACTGAATAGCTGGACAAGTCGGCAAAATAATGTAAGCCATTTTTGCAGATTTCTTTAAAAAAATCATGTGAAACGGCAAACTTCTATTAAACTTAGATTCATTTAGAAAAATGGTACCGATTTTCACCTGTTTTCAAGGGAGATAAATCACTTTTAAACTTTATCACTTTTTTTGATAATTACCTCCCTCCGTAACAAAACTTGATTTCTATTTTGATCATAAAATAAACGAATCACATAAACTTTTGAGTGTATGCAAATGCATTTAATTTAGGTCCTTTAAGTTGTCATGCTAAAATCATTCATATATTTTTATGTGAAATGCATGGATGCTGGATGGTAATTTGCCCTAGATTTTCAAAAGAATACAGCATTACCTTTTACAACGCTAATGAGCATTCGGAACACCTCCCCGATTTTTTTTATAATCATCATAATATAATAATTATCCATTCTGATTAAAATCAGCTCCGAATTAACGCTTAACGCATTAGGATCTGACGGGCATCAATACGAGGTCATCTTCCCATGACCTTTTAAAAAGCCAATCATCTACCAGCTTTCACAATTTTGAGGCGATGCGGTTTCTTATTTTAACCGCTGAAAAACAACACTGGGTAGGCAATTATCGAGATTTCTCTTTTACTGTTTCTTAAAAAAAATCATACAAAGAACAAATCAATACCAAGTGATATCCATGTCCGATATATGTCATATAGTTATAGTTATAGAACAGCGATGAGACTGTTATATGGAAATATCATGGATTGGGGTGACATCGAGGGTATTAGCCGAGGCCGTAATTTTAACATGTCGTGAAATATATAATGGAAATCGACCTATTTCCGCAAATAATGAAAGAGTATTTGTTGATTTGTTGACATTTTCACACTCCAGAACATCCTATGCACGATTTCCAGGTTTTCCGATGGCATGTTACCCCATACCTCACAACTATGATTTAGAATTGGTAGAACATATAAATTAAACAGAACATAATATCAATAGAAACTTGCTTATCTCTTGCTACATTTAATAATGCGGATAATGTGGTGATTCGTCATTAGGTGTGCTTGTCACTGGTACGAATGAGCTACCGCTAGACAATACAATACCTAGTTTCACAATCACTATATTAGATCACAAACACTTAATTGGGATGTGGCGCTCCAAACTCTTTAAAATACAAATAAAATGTAAATTTGTCAATCACAGCACATATACTAAGCATATATGTCAAAAAAACTTAATATAAGCTGTTTTGAAAAAAAAAATATTTCAACCTCTATAAATATTCATATTTCAGCATCTATAATAAAACACTTATAGATATGTTGAAATATGATATCCACACCCCGAGTGCTTGTGTATAAGATCATCCATATTTAACTTTTGTTCGAAACTCCACCTTTTATATACACAACAAGCAAATTCGTTGAATTTATATCCCCTGCCGAGTACTGGTTATTACTAACACAACAACTGAAGACATAAGCCTTTATGTATATATTTATCATGGCATAAACAGTAATATTCTTTGTACTTGATAAATATTCAGGAAAATAACAGAGCCATAACTCTGTGTTAAATAGTAATATCTGGACATGCCAATGAGATGTAAATTGCCTTTGTGTATCCATGGTTGCCATAAAGTTTTGTTGAAATCAATACAGCAGTTGCAAAGAAATAACAATATTGCTCTATATGCATACTACATAACTATTCAAGGGCCATCACTCTGTAATGAAGGGTCTGGTCTGAACAACTTCAACAAGGCAACAATATGCACATTTCCTCTTGGTATTAATAATTCCCATAAAGTTTTGTTGAATTCCAGCCAGTAGTTGCAGAGAAGTAGCGTGGAAACGATTTTTGCTCTATAAGCATACTGCATAACTAATCAAGGGCCATAACTCTAAGTTACAATGTCTGACCGGAACAAGGCAACGATATGCGCATCTCCTCTTGGTATTGAAGGTTCCCATAAAGTTTCGTTGAATTCCAGCCAATTGTTACAGACAAGTAGCACGGAAACGATTATTGCTCTGGTTGCATACTGCATAACTAATCAAGGGCCATAACTCTAAGTTACAGTGTCTGAGCGGAATAAGGCGACGATATGCGCATATCCTCTTGGTATTGAAGGTTCCCATAAAGTTTCATTGAATTCCAGCCAGTAGTTGCAGAGTAGTAGCACGGAAAGAATATTGTTCTATATGCATACTGCATAACTAATCAAGGGCTATAACTCTGAGCTAAAGTGTCTGACCGTAACAAGCCAACAATATGCGCATCTCCTCTTGGTATTGAAGGTTCCCATAAAGTTTTGTTCAGTTCCAGTCGGTAGTTGCAGAGAAGAAGTGTGGAAACGATGTTTTGCTCTTATGCATACTGCATAACTAATCAAGGGCCATACCTCTGAGTTAAAGTGTCTGACCGAAACAAGGCAACGATATGCACATCTCCTCTTAGTATTGAAGGTTCCCATAAAGTTTTGTTGAATTCCAGCCGGTAGTAGCAGAGAAGTAGCGCGGGAACGATTTTTACTCTATAAGCATACTGCATAACTAATCAAGGGCCATAACTCTGAGTTAAAGTCTCGGACGGAAACAAGGCGACGATATGCGCATCTCCTCTTGGTATTGAAGGTTCCCATAAAGTTTCGTTGAATTCCAGACAGTAGTATAGCAGAGAAGTAGCGTGGAAACGATTTTTACTCTATATGCATACTGCATAACTAATCAAGGGCCATAACTCTGAGTTTAAGGGTCTGACTGGAACAAGCTGACGATATGCGCATGTCCTCTTGATATTGATGATTCCCATAAAGTTTCGTTGAATTCCAGCCAGTAGTTACAGAGAACTAGTCCGGAAACGAAATTCGGACGGATGGACGTTCTAACAGGAGAGTAATTATGTGGCTACTCTATTGTTCTCTCTATTGTTCTTTTTAGCCACACAAAAGAAAATAGCCACATAAATGCATTACGGAATGAATGACATCAAAGAGAAAGAACAGTTACCTATTGTCCCTCTAGCCACATAATTACTCTCCTGTGAGTGCGGAAGGACGGACGGACGGACAACGCCAAAACAATATCCCCCTTCCGATTTCATCAGCGGGGGATAACAATCTTAGTCTTACCAACATTAACGCATGTAAACAGTAGGATGTCATTTGTTAAAATATTTTTCTAAACTATTAATGGAGATGTGTGAATCTTGAGCAGACTATAGAGCTAAACTTTTTTGTAGAAATACATATGTATTTATTCCGACAAGTTGCTACTCTTGAAACTGAAGTATTATAATTAAAATAAACGTAGATACATTATATTGTTGCCTGTATCATTTCTGACACCACAGTGTTTGTTGGTTGTTTTAAGGGTTTTTGTTGTTGTTGTTTGTTGTTGCTGCTGCTGCTGCTGCTGCTGTTGTTGTTGTTTTCGAGTGGAGGATTTTGTTGTTTTTGTGTGGGGATTTGCTCTTGTTTTGTTGGTGTTGTTGTTTTTGGTGGTGTTGTTGTTGTTGTTAAGATGATGATGGTGATGATAATGATGGTGGTGGTGGTGGTGGTGGTGATTATTATTATTGATGTTGTTTTACAATTTTTTCACAATGTGTTTAAACGTAATACTGTTTAATTACTAGTTTATACTAAAACACATACCATGTTACAAGTAAGTGTACACTGTACTTTTGACCTCGGATGTATTAATGCATTTAACATTATTATTAATAACAATGACAAATTAGTGTAATTTAGTTGTCGGTAAAATATTGTGTTGTTGCTTTTTTTAAAAAATACACCATAAAATACAAACTGATAAGAAATCTCTTACCGATAAGTAGATATCTATACATTTTGGTGAACTGTCTTGATCACGTTCTTGCTTTTCGCCGTACCTGTCAAATCCTTCATTATCTTGTCCCTTTCCTTTACAATCAACAGTAGTCGATGTCTTAAGGTCCATTCTTTATTACCAGCTGTTATTAACAAAACTGACGATCACATCACTAAATTTTACCTTAGACCTTGTATCCGCGATATCAAGTATATTATTTGAAAAACAAACAGCGTATCACGTTTAACCGTCTGCATTTGCAAAATCTTGAATTATTTATATTTTAAGTTCAATAAGGTAGGTAAAGGTTGTTGAAAACGTATCATCTTAAAGCGACACGCCTGTAAAATGATATAAAATCTTTGTCCTGGTGTTTTAGAGATAATAAAAGGACGGTGGAGGGGGAATACGGAGAAATTACGCATCAGCCATCATGCCAAAACAAATCCGGAATAATATGCAAAATATATCCGGAACCAGGATGCAAATAGTTACCACCAGGATACGGGTACATTTTAAACGTGATAATGACAAATAAAAATTATATTTTCAAGATTAAAATCGCCATGCAAGGTATTGCAAGCAAAGGAAGATGGGGAAAGATCTGCTTTTGATGATAACGTGGGAAAATGTTTGAACAATATATTGGTAAATTTTGTAATGGATGTGGGTGGGTTGATTCGTTGACAACATAATAATGGCAATATTCCAAGAAACTTATATCCAATTATCTTTAATGAACTAAACCAGTCACGCATGAAGCCTCACTACTACAGCATAGTATGGTGGCTGATTTGGTACGCATTTGTGCGTCTAGTTGGCGTTTGCGACAACACGACAAAGCGCCAAACGGTGTGGTCTTGTCGACCTGTCGCTAGCGATAAAATGACAAAGCGACAAACGGCGCGTGGTCGCGCTGTCGTCTTATCGTCCTGTCTCTAGCGCGACACGCAAAACGGTGCGTTGTTGTGCGGCGTGTTGTCGCGATGTCGCCCTGTCGTTTGGCTTATAAACCAATCCTTCAATTTGAACCGGGCGACAAAGTGACATCGTGACAACACGCCGCACGACAACGCGCCGTTTGGCGTGCCGCACTAGAGGCAGGACGGCAAGATGACAGCGCGACAACGCGCCGTTTGGCGCTTTGTCGTGTTGTCGCTAGCGCTAACGCGACGCACAAAAGCGTACCAAATCAGCCACATCGACATTCATCAAGATGTAACTGTTAAAATTTAATATATACCTATCACGGACTTAAAAGTCCGTGGACGTATACACAAACCTCTTACAAGGTGCATGCCTCTAAAATACTTAAATAAATTCAAACCAGAAAAAATGCTCTAAGATTTTAGGAAAAGTAAAAAGATTCAAAATTTAAGTAATAATAGTTACATTTTATGTGCCATTAATGACTGATTTTTCGGTATTCATAGTAATATTTCTACTACGTTACTATAAAAGTAAAGACAATTTATAATATTTTGACCTCGGTTTTGTAATTTACGTGAACTGTGAGTACTTCCTTTTGCATGGTTACTTCACAATAGTTTACTTTTAAATACATTTTTTTTTCATGAAAATTAGCATAAATCTGGAGGAGTGCCGCTTTAGACTAATACATCAAATTCTAAAGATTTGTTAGTTAATCACAGAGTTAAAAAACCAGTCACCATACATAGTAAAAAGATAAAACTTTAAACATTAACGTTTAAGATAAAACAAGAACGGTAATATTGATAAATTTATGTTTGTGCATGTTATGTAAATACGGATTTACGCCTGATTTATAATTCTTTTGATGCATGGTTATATATGCACTCACTGAAAACATGATTATGTAACATTATAAGTAATTACTTTGTCACAAACGCCTTAAACCAAAAAGGTAGTATTTTTCACGAGCGACTCCAAAGGGTTGGGCCACTATGGGATTTTCCCAGTATGTGGTACCCCAAGTTAATAATAATTTATTACATTGACCTCTGAATGACCTTGTTTATCAAGGTCATATATTTTCTTTAACTTTATTATGTAAGATGGAAATTCCGCACCGTTTCACATACTGGTCAGGCAGTGAAAAGTGCCATTTTAATTAATCTTAATTTGTTGCATATAATTTTATGTCTGCATACATCTACATACATGTTAAATTGTTATACACAAACTTGAATGATTCTCACAAAACCAGTAGGATATTCTTCCTTCCAAATACCCGTTGAAACCTGTATTAAAAAACCACCTCTGAATAAAGATCACCTTTAAGGAAAAGCCACTTTTTGAAAACCCTAATTAGTTAACTTGACGAAATTCAAGTAACCTCAAAATTAAGACAACTCGTCTTCAAAGACCACGTTTTGTCTCTCTATTGGATGGCCTTTGTTTACAGGTTTTACTGTATTTACATGTAGCAAACTATTGCGGGAAAATGAATTAAGAAAGCCGTAGATTGATTAACATCACAGATTTCATTGGACTTGGACCAAAATTATTACATGATTATACAGTTTTCTAGCTGCAGCTTCATTTGTGTGTGTTTGTGTGACTGTGCATACACATGTACGTGCGTGTCTGATAATTCGTACGATATATATACATGTACAGCCTCAGTAACAGACATAAGTGTTGTAAAAATAAGTGAAATATTGAGCTATATGGACCATAGTGGCCTCTAAACTAACTTGACTGAAGAAATTAACTCTGAACAAGCATCATCTTTTTGTAGGCCTACGGGTTTGTGAAATAGCGAGAATTAATTCATGCATCACCCAACCTGAAATACGATATAGCTCGCGACAAAATTTAATTATTTCAGAAGAAAGAAATTTCATTTAGGATGTGTACTCATGCAGGCTATCCGAATCATCTTTTCTTCACCATGTTTATATAGTTAAGACTAATTTAAATTCTATTTTGTGGTGCAAAAAGGTTATAGATCCAAACCATTAATTAATAGTCAGTGAAAGTATAGGTCTGTTTCTTGATACTAACTTTAATTCGATGGATTGAAACTACTTTATATAAAAAAGTATTAATAAAGCCTCATGGTGAAAGATTTAGAATAGCCTGGTAAGAATTGTCAGATTATCATGGCATGTTAGTTAACGCTGATCAGGGTCTTTCTGTTTGAAACAAAGTTCGCTGTACTTAGCTAAAGAGACTTCAGCGAACAGATTTTATAGTACTGCTTAACCTGTTTACTGCCGCACAACGTCAAAATAAAAGCGACATATATAGTTATGGAAGCCAGAACTACGCTGTACTATACACTGTATATGCTAGATAAATAATTATGTTGTTACTTTCTAAATTGGTTCCTAGTTTCTTCCAAAATGCAATAAAATATTTCAATAATGCAATTATTATGTAAATAGTTTCAAAATAGTTAAATTGTACTGATGGAGAGAGTTTGGGAATGTGTGGATGTGTGTGTGTGGGGGGGGGGGGGCGAGTTAGCCTTGGGGTAGCGGAGGTGGAAGGATTGACGACAACGATATTGTGTTGAATTCGATCGCGTTTAGTAATTACCAATATGTCTGCGCCTATGATGCAAACGTGAAAGCTAACTTGCAATTCTGTTTTAGTATCATATCAGGTAAGTTCACCTTAAAATATTGTTGAAACTTATATGATATGGAAAAAAACAGTTCTGTTATTTTGAAAAATCTAAGCAATCAAGATGTCTTTGGGTATAAATAAGAATATATCTTTGTAAAAAATTCTTTTGCCTTTGATGATAAATTTTTGATATGTTTATTGTTTGAAAAAATGAATAAAAAGCTTTATATTCGATTTTTTCACAGACACTTGGGGTTTGGAGCTCAAAACGCCTTTAAAATCCAAATAAAATGCATATTTGTCAATCCAAGCACATGTACTGATCATATATATTAAAAAACTTAATATAAGCCGTTTTGAAAAAATTTCATATTTCAACATCTATAATAATACACAAGATAAAAATGTTCGCCGGAAAAAATCCGCACCCCTACCGTCATAATCATCATGTATTTTATTCCATTTCCAATATTTTCACATAATAATTTGGTCCATCGACACAGAAGATATAATTCTTCACGATGATGGTCAATTTTTAACTTCAACGGTAATATAAACAACGCAACAGCCGAAATAAACATCAATATTATCGCCGTTTTCCTTCAATGACATTATCTTTCGATAAATTCAAACGTGCCAGTCGGCTATGACCGATCCATCCGATTATGTGGCCCCAGCTTTGCCGTGTGCAAAATGCGCAGCGCGTTTAAGTGTGGGAACCACATAATCGGATGGCTTCGGTCATAGCCGACTGGCACGTTTGAATTTATCGAAAGATAATGTCATTGAAGGAAAACGGCGATAATATTGATGTTTATTTCGGCTGTTGCGTTGTTTATATTACCGTTGAAGTTAAAAATTGACCATCATCGTGAAGAATTATATCTTCTGTGTCGATGGACCAAAGGATTATGTGAAAATATTGGAAATGGAATAAAATACATGGTGATTATGACGGTAGGGGTGCGGATTTTTTCCGGCGAACATTTTTATCTTGTGTATTATTATAGATGTTGAAATATGAAATTTTTTCAAAACAGCTTATATTAAGTTTTTTTTAATATATATGATCAGTACATGTGCTGGGATTGACAAATATGCATTTTATTTAGATTTTAAAGGCGTTTTGAGCTCCAAACCCCAAGTGTCTGTGGATTTTTTAACATTTTTCCTTATCTGGTTAAAGGTGTGGATCAGACCGGTTATGAAACCCAATCTAACCACAATATCAGAATATGACACGTTGGTGAAACCTTGTTTACAGGTCTTCTTTCCTTTAGAAAGTGCCTGGGTTACATCTTCTGAAATTAATTCATTAGATGTATCCTCAGACACTTCCTTTCAACAAAACGCTGACCATTTAGACTTGATTTGTACATTAGCAAGCCAAAGCCCCGGCCAGCTTCCCTGTATTATTTTAACATCAATCTACACTATTTAAATTAATATGAAATTAGGCAAAGCCTATGAACGGGGAAGTCGGTATTTTTATTTTACATTTTTCGTTTTAAAAGTGCCATTCGGTATTTTATACACTGCTACCGTTTGTTCTGGTTTCCTGTCTTATTATGGTTCCCATCCAAGATGGCTGCCCATAATCCCTTGGCTTTAATCATTATATTGTAGGCCGGAAAGTTGCGATTTGTCAATTTTCAGATTACTCAGCCGTTTATCATTGTGTTACAGTGCCCAACAAGCAATACACTGAAAATTTTGCTGATAGGTATAGAATTCTATATTTTTTTTCTTTTTGTTTTTCTTATTTTTTCTTTTTAAATATACACATGTAGTCTATAGCCCGGCAAGCCAAAGCCCGGGGCCACAAAGCTTTGACTTTGACTTCCCAGTATTTAGTTCTGGCTTCCAAAACTTTATTAGCCGCTATTTAACATTTTTGTTTTTCATCTGATGCGACATTAAAGTTTTGGATTAGACCCGTTACGAAACCTAACCAGAATAACATAAGTTGATTTATTCTTATTTTTCACTTGCAAATACACTTGACCCAATCAATTCTTGTGCTTTTTACGATAAAACAATAATTAATATCGTTCTATACCAATTAAAGTATCAAAATATTAATACCGTCATTAAAATTGCCTATTTAACGGTAAAACATCAATTTACGCCGACTACATTCGGCCATGACATTCAGGCGCCACGCGAGATCTCGTCTGACGTCATTCGCGGGAACAGATTTGAATAGAGTCGTGTACTATATTTAGAACATTTTGTTGACATGATTTCGATATTTTTATGAAAGATAATTTGTTTTATTTATTTTCATTAATTTTTTAGTACTTAAATATAATTTTATTGAATATAAAAGTCAGTAAATCACCTTTATCAATATCTTGAAAAAAGTAATTTATAAAAATATTGGAGGCACATGGGTTCATAAAGGTCAATCTCGTAATCACGTGGTCAAACATTTTGGCAATATGGCGGCCAAGTGCCGAAATTTTTACCTATCGGAAACTATTAGGTAGTTTATGTTCGTAATAAGATTTTTATTTGTCCATCCTTGGCTTATCAACAGATTATATATAGCTTTATCAAGGTATGCTTCACTTTACTTCATGGCATGTTCGATGAATAAATACGAGCGTGTCAGATTCCTGGCACAATTATTGGTGGACTTTCCCTACGGGGTTATCTTCAGCGTTCACGTCATGTCATAATATATAAACGGGTACGCTGAAGACCTTAAGCTACCCCGTATGAAAATATATGAATGAATAAATTACATATCATATTGCGAAACATCAATTAACAGATTAAACCAGTTGATGTTGACCATGACAGGCCTCGTATGATGTAATTCGCATGAAGCATTAAGACTATATAAGAGTACTGGCATGTATTATATTTAGAACATCTTTGTTGACATGACATGATTTGAATACTGAAGATTTCATTTTTATTTACTCTTTTTTTTATTTACTTTTTTTATTTTTCAGTACTTAAATAAAATAGTAGAATAAAAGTCAGCAAATTATCTTCAAATAGAAAGATTTAAGTGTTTGGTTAAAAAAAAAATAAAAACACATGGCATTGTTTTTGTAACTGTACACACATATTTAAATGAACCCCGAGGTCAATCTCATACTCACATGATCAAACATTTTTGGCAAGGTGGTGGCGAAAGGGTGAATAATTTCACCTATCTGAAATTATTAGGTAGATTATGTTCAAAATAAGTGTTTTTTATATGTTTATACTTGGCTTATTAATTGATTTTAATTATAGTTTTTCAGCATAAGTTTCACTTTACTCATTTGAATGAAAACAAGTGTGCCAGAGTCTTGGCCCAATTATTGGTGGACTTTCCCTATGGTGTTGTCTTCAGCGCACTGTACACATCCTGTCAGTGTTTAAAAAAGGGTACTCTGAAGACTTATAAGTTAAACTAGAGGGCACCAAATTTGTTAACAATGATGCATGTCAACAGATACTTCCTTTGATCAATGCCAACAATGATCTCCTGTTGATCAGTGTTAACAATAACCTCCCTTGATTAGTTATTGAATCAACAGTTATCTCCCTTGATCAATGAAGCATATGAACAATTACTTCCCTTGATCAATGATTACCTTCAATAATAACAATTGCCTCCCTTTATGAGTTTTTACCTCCAATAACAAGTAATCAATGCCAACAAATTATCTCCCATTAATCAATAATCACTTCCGTGCAGTACCATATTAAAAAAGGGTTTTCTTTATGTACACAAAACTGATATCTTTACTAAAAATAACATTCAATTGTAATACCTGTTCACTTTATCATATCACAAACTCTATTACAAGTGTAGAAACTGATAGCGAACAGCATGGATCCTGATCAGACTGCGCGGATGCGCAGGCTGGTCTGGATCCATGCTGGTCGCAAACCCATTATGTTGGTTTTGTCGTGACACGGCTCATATATTATTATTACTTTCAGTGGGTTTAATTTCTGATGTTAAGAAGGATAATCCAGAGAATTAAGCAGATTGCTAAGTGGAACATGGCTTCATCTGTAGAGGTATGGAGAAAGATAACACTTCATGTCACATTCAAGAAAAGATTAGTTTTTGGATAGTTTTGAACAATTCTTGTTCACAAAGAACTGAAGAAAAATCACTGAGAGAAATGTAGATTTGCTATTGTTTTCAATATATGTTTATATTATTGTATTTGAATTTTAAAATATCAAAGAGCCATGTTTTTTTTTTTTTTTTTTCATTTTTGTCTTTGTGAGTTTGTGAGAAGTAACATGTATGAATTAAATAAGACATTGTAATAAAATGTTCCCGGACAAAATGTTTAGCTCCTGTATTTAATACATGTATAAGGTTTAACGTTTATTTTTTATATTTTACACCACCAACTATGTACAAAAATTTTGAATATTGATTATTTTTATATGGTAATGAGGTAGGATTTTCACTCATGAAGCAACACAGGAATATTGATACTGATGCTCATGGAAAAATTAGAATTTGATATATTAGCAAACAATATAAATGTACTATGTATTTCAGGGTAAGACAGGAGAAAAGAGAACTGGAGAGGATACAGTGAGTGATATCAGCAAGAAACAAAAGGTTTGAATACAAAAAAAAATCTTTTTTTAACACTGTTAATATTATTTTATGGTTTACTGAAAAAAAGATCATTTCTCTCCCTTTATAAGGTTAATCTGTTTGCCCTATGTAATTAGTTTAAGAAGAAAGAAAAAAAAGGCAGATCTTTGAATTGAGCCCTTAACAATGCTTGAAATAAACTGTAAGTGATAAGCTTTTGCCATCGGTATAAAGCCATCCGTGAAGTCTGACCAGACTCTATACTGTTGGTAGCTCAAATCCCTTAAACTTTAAATGGACTGTTCCAAATTAATTGCAGGACAAATCCATTGTACAAATTCAGCAGGTTACAAGTAAAGTGCTGTTATACATCCATACATTCAATTAAGAGCTGGAAACAGGCATATTATTTTTCGCCTGTGATAATTTCTTGACATTTTAACCTTATGCAATATACTAAATTTACTTTCTTGTACCCTGATATTTTATATTGAATTAGTTGTATTATATCTATATTTAGGTGGAGCCAAATGTTGCACGTACAGACAGGAAGCGCAAGGTGGCGCTCCTTATCGCCTACAATGGGAAAGGATATTATGGACTTCAACTGTAAGTTTTAAATCATCCTTTATTATATACTTATAAATAAAATATTAATTATTCTTATTTTCCATATTTTCATTTTCTGTATTTTCATTTTCCATTCTCTCATTTTCCGTAATTTCACTGTAAGAAAATATTTTTCACTACAGTGGAACATATTTTCCATATTTTCACTGGTGTCATGGCGGACTACTTTCATCTAAATTCAGCCACTACACAAAATTTAAGGGAAAGTATCAAATTGTGATGAAAAAAAAAAAGTAAAAAATTATATAACAAACAGAAAATTCAAGTCTTTCTATAAATGGTTTATTTTCATCAAGTGGTATGAAATTTATCATT
Source organism: Ruditapes philippinarum (assembly GCF_026571515.1). NCBI lineage: Eukaryota > Metazoa > Mollusca > Bivalvia > Venerida > Veneridae > Ruditapes > Ruditapes philippinarum. The sequence continues at coordinate 131,698 of NW_026855813.1, forward strand.
TTCACTTGTGACTGCAGCCACTCATGAAATATTTATTTTCATACCACTTGATGAAAATAAATCATGTATTTATTGAAAAATCTTTAAAAATCCTCTATTTATTTTAAACTTTTACCCACTAAAATGAATTTTGCGCTGTGTTAAATTTAATGTTTTCAACTATTGAACATTATAATGCTATAAAGGTCATTTTGGCATCTGTTATAGGTAGAGTATTTTGTTTGCATCTACAAATGTGTGTGTAAATTGTACCACAGTACCTAAATTATACAGATTGTATTTGTCAAAGTAACAATTAAGTGGATAAGGATTGACCTTCTATCTATGAATAGTTCATCTACATGATATGTTATTTTCATGTTTAAGGAATTCATGGTCCCATTTAAATACTATATTTTTAATTTTTTTTTTTTCATCCCTACACGGTCCTGTTTTAATTTCATATTGCCCAATTTTTCCAGGAATCCTGGTTTTCCATCAATAGAAGGAGATATAATCAAAGCCATATTGGAGGCAGGGTTGATAACCCAGGACCATGCAGACACACCCAGAAAGGTACAAACTAGTTAAACCATTCAAACAGACATTGTTTAGTTAAATAATATTGTTTAGGTAAATCGTAATGTCTTGTGAACAAAAATTAATATTTTTCTCTCTATTTCTTTTGGACTTGTTTAAATACATCTATAGAAAATGATGATTAATGGAATGTTTTGTAAAGAAGTACATTTGTATACAAATTGCTTATCGGTATTAATACTCACTCTAAGATGACCTCATATAGTTAAAAAAATATTTTGGACAGCCACATATTTAAAAGACAACATTTGTACTAGTGAGACCGGTCTTTTGAATTCAACGTTCTCTGTTGACCATTTAATGCCATACATGTATATACATGTAGTGTGACAATAACCTGCTGGTGTGAACTGATTCTACCCATGCAACCAGTACAGACCAAAGAGACCAAGATAAATTTGCTTGGACCATGGTCTGCACTGTTCACTAATAGTCGGTTCATATTTTCCCTAAAGATAATGAATTGTTTTGTCCAGATTGAAAGATGGACATGTCAGTTTAAGATATTTTGGGATGGTTAGGGCTAGTGTTACATATACAAGTATGTCATTTCTGTTCATATATAGAATATCAATACTTTGTCTGGTGTCAAATATGTCAATGTGTCTTGAATCTTTTTCATTCATAATAAGCTTGTCTGTTCCAAACAAACGGTCTAGCTATTATAATTCCTGTGGCATTGGTGTTGTAGATGTCATTATGCAAAAATTTTAATGCAACCCATTATCCAAACATTGTAAAGGATAAAGGATATCAACACAATACCTGGAATACTTGGTTATTATGACATAGTGCAGTTGTTATACAAATTTCTCTGGAATCTATATTTTTGTAGTTATGCCCCCTTTTTAACTTAGATTTTTTGCCAAAATTTGTGAATGATAGTTGTTGCCCTTAACAGACAAGCGTTTACACCACATGCAGTGCTCTTGTTTTATATAGGTGATTTTTTTCACATGAGTCAATGCTATTTCTTTTTTCAGATGTCATTTCAGAGAGCTGCACGGACAGACAAAGGAGTATCAGCTGCTGGGAACCTACTGTCATTAAAGATATGTAACATATTGATAATCATGATTTATTATTATTGAAAGTTATGATTTATTATTGCTTTGAAATGAGTTTTGGAGATGGGGTGTGTGACCCAAATTTATCTAAATGGAGTGTTAATTATGAATTTTATCTGCTCAAATAATTACCCCATGGCTTATTAGAATTAAGAATATAGCATTTCATAGAATGAGATTTAATGTTAATTCTTTTTCATGAAACAAAATACACAGTTCAGTAAGTACATCATGATATTACAACAAAAAAGTTTTTCTTTTCTGATTTTGGATCGCTTTTTAGAATTACAATGTACATTGCTTATTATCTTGTGTTGTGCTTAACCTGTTGTTTATATTGTTGATTTTTTTTTCATTTTATACATGTTAATGAATAAAGAGAATTTATTGGAAGAGATAAACAAACATCTGCCGCCACAGATCAGAGTGTTTGGTAAATATTTATTTATACCCAGTACAGCACACACTGTTTCAGTATGGATCAGGAAATAATTCTTTAAAACCAAATCGTTTGTAGTTTTGACATAATAGTCAATTAAGCTGTACATAAAAGATGTGCTCTTAAATAAACAAGATCTTTTTATCAACATTATGTTTTTGCTTTATGACATCAGATGATGTAAACAATTTCAAATTTCTTGTCATTTGATATAAAATTACCTATAAAATATAGCCTAGTGAAGTACTGAAGTTCAAATCATATCTATATGAAATGCCAACTTGTGTTAAGATTGTTAACAGGTCAGTGTCAAATAATATTTCATTTTTGTGAAAAAAAATTAAATGAAAAATGTACATTTGATACATCAAAACTGCTGAATTGATATAAGCATATTTCAATTTGTTGAATGAAATTTATATAATTTCTTGAAAAAATTTTATATTACAAGTTTTACCTTAAATCATTATTGCAAATAAGCATACAGTAAAGTAAATGTTCCATAAATTTGTGAGTGCTTTTAATCATGATTACCTTCCCACTGTTTACAGAGGCGGTGAGAACAACAAATGGATTCAATAGTAAAGACCATTGTTGTGGAAGGACATACATATATATTCTACCCACATATGCCTTTGCACCGGTTGAAGAGGTATGTACATGTATTTCGAACCAGGTTCACTGGTTATTCGATTGGTGAATATTTGCAGACGTTCAGATGGAAGGGATCTTTTCTTTTCATGCTTACAACGCAAAATAGTGATTTTGGCAATTTTGAGATGTCCCCACCTTGCCATGGTAACAGGAAATTTAAGCCTGAGCATGTTGTTGCAAAGGCAATGGTCCAGTAAACATTTGAGCCAAGTTTGATTAGTATTGAAGCAGTTTTTATAGTTTTATATCAATTTGAACTTGTAACGGGAGACTTTTCAATGAAAACAGCCATTTTTCACAAAATGCTCATGAAGTAATGGGTTAAGGAGTGGAAACGGTTTGAAACCTGTTCCGTTATTCTTAATTTAAAGATTGGCAATTCAATAACATAAATTGAGCTAGATTAGAGATACCACTGGACCAGTATAACGAGGAAAATTAACGTCTGCTCTTTTTTGGTTTCAGATTTGCACATTAGACTACAGGACAAATGCAGACATTATTGAGCGTGTGAATGAAGTGCTGTTGAAGTTCCAGGGCACTCATAACTTTCACAACTTCACATCTGGAATGTAAGTTAATACTAGTTTTTGTCGTAATTTTTTACATGTTTTTACAAAAATGATTTAAGCTTGAAAAAGAAGAAAATATGTTCAGCTTTAAAATGTACATGTATAAGGTTATATTGGAAAGATGGTTACCCTTTTAAAAAATGTTATTGTATACTTTTCAGTAAACCCTTTGAAAACTGTGCCAAAAGATATATTATAGAGTTTGAGGTAAGTCTGTAGTTAATTACCAAGTTGTAAGGAGGGAATATATATACATATATGTAGGAATGACTAATCAACTGTCCATCTGAGGGTTTAGGTGTACTTTTTCTTCAAAACCACATAACCAATTTTGATAAAACTTGACATCAGTCGTGATGCCCATAAGGGCCTTTTTGCATTTTGCTGAAATATTATAGACTAATTTTCTTAATTACCTTAGAGGATGTATTGTATTCAACTATTCATACTTGGACAGAAGAGGGATATTGATATGTTGTTGTCCATCTTTCAGTCCATCCATCCATCTATCTTGAAAATTGTCCAGTTTTTCTGAATTTTGGTAGGAAATATAAGATGGATAGGGATGTGAGACTAAGTTTCATTAAAACCCACAAAGGGATTGTATAAGTTATTGCCTTTTGTTACTTAAAGGCCCATTATGCCTTAGATATCCTATCATATTTATTTCTCAAAAACTTAATAACTTGGTATCTTGTTATTGTTTCGAAAATAAATACTCAAATGTTATATAGATGAACCATCTTTTGATTTCTATGCTCTGTAGGCAATTAGTATAATTATAGTGAATTTGTATTTTGTATGGAAGTCAAAATACTATTTTGTTTACATTTTTCTATTTTTATGACACATAACATATGACACATATGTATAGCGCTGCTTTCTTCAGTTGTTAAACAACTTACATGCTCTTAATCCATTATCAAAACATTATTAAACAAATGTTTAACAAAAATAAAAAAAATGCATTTCCGAGGCAAAATGAGCCTTTAAAATAGACATTTTTCAAACCCCATGATAAGAAAAACAGCCTGATATGTTAATATATTGTTAATCTTTTTAATTTTTAATTTATTTTTTATGATTACTGTTACTCCCTATTTTTATATGAATATATTATATTTACAGTGCGGAAGGCCATTTGTACGAGATGGGGTAGAATTCTGTGTGTTGTCTGTCCGTGGCCAGAGTTTTATGTTGCATCAAATTAGAAAAATGATCGGTAAGAAATTCAGTTTGTAAGAAACACTTTACCTGCTGTCACTGAAAGTAATTAGCTTTTGTCACTAGTATAATGGAACAGCCTGAACTTCTATGCAATTAAGCCAGACTGTAAACTGTTTGTAGGTAAATTTTTGTATTTCAATTCATCAAAATTCATTAATCTTCAAATGAATGCTTCCAAATTTAAAGCAGGGCAAATACATAATACAAAGTCATCAGATTAAGGACTGTTTAATAATCAATTTAAAACACCTTCATTATTTTACAGAAAGATTGTCAATATATTTTTGCCTTAATACTTCATCGGTATTATTCTTTTGGAGGTATGAAGATTCAGTCAATGAATTGAATCCAAATTAAAACTCCTTACAATAATTGTCACATAAACATAATGATGACATGAAATTGGTACATAAAATGTTTTAATCGACATTGAAATACATAAGATAATTAACATATATAAACACGTGATAATTGACACATATACAGGAGATTATTGAAATAAATATGCATGAGGTAATAAATTATATACTTCTTTTACACATAGATATGTCATAGATATGTAAACATTGAGCCGCGTCACGACAAAACCAACATAATGGGTTTGCGACCAGCATGGATCCAGACCAGCCTGCACATCTGCACAGTCTGATCAGGATCCATGCTGTTTGCTATCAGTTTCTCTACTTGTAATAGGGTTGGTAAGCGAACAGCATGGATCCTGATCAGACTGCATGGTTGGGCAGGCTGGTCTGGATCCATGCTGGTGGCAAACTCACTATGTTGGTATTGTCGTGACACGGCTCATTTGTAAATTTAAGGTTTGACAATTGCCATATTGAGAGGCCATGCTAATATTGATACCATTGAGGAGGCTTACAATCATGAGAAGGTAAAATTTTAATTGTTTTCCGATCCGAAGATTCAGGGTGAATCATTAGTCTATAGTAAATGCAAGGCATAAACAATGGTCTTCAACATTTCTGAATCCACTAGTAAGATTTGCTTCAAAATTGTAGTATCTATGTGATCTTATTGCCCCTTTTTGGTGACACCATACTTTGAAAACTTTTGTATTTCTCATGACCCAATAGATTGGTCATCACTTAATTTGGTCTGAATTTTCTTAGATTCTACTTTATAGAGTTTGCTCTGAAAACCTAGCTACCATTTTTAGCTCCACTATTTGCAGAATAATCGAGCTAATGTAGTCACCCATTTGTCGGCGTCTCTGTGGTTAAGTTTTTGCGTGTATGCAAGTATCTCCATAACTATTGCAGGGAATGGATTGAAACTTCACACACTTGTTCTCTGTGATTATCTCACATGATTTGCACAAATTCCATAACTATGATTTGTTTTTTGCATGATTATGACATTTTTTCAACTTAGAAATTCTTGGTTAAGTTTTTGCTTGTAAGCTGGTATCTCCATTACTACTAAAGGTAATGGATTGAAACTTCACACACTTGTTCTCCGTGATTAACTTACATGATTGGCACAAGTCCCATAACTCTGATTTTTTTTTTTCATTATTATGCCCCTTTTTGGACTTAGAAATTCTTGGTAAAGTTTTTGCTTGTAAGCTGGTATCTCCATAACTACTGACAGGTTTGTGCCTTTTTTGGGACAATTTTATGCATTCATAATAATAAAACAGTGATTTACTTGATAAAACATCTTAATAACAAGCCTTTGTACCTTTTCGGACAATTTTATGTATTCATATAGGTAAGCATTATTGTACACAATGAAACACCCTTGTGTCAAGTTTTTCGAATAATCGAGCGTCGCTGTCTTCCAACAGTTCTTGTTTTACATGAAATCATTTCACTCTATAATACTGTTGAAAGTGTTGATGATACTTACAACCCTATGAAAAAAATACAGTTTTGAAAATTAAAGCCTATTTTATTTGTTAACACATTTCAGATGGACATACCTAGAGCTCCAGCCCTGGGACTTATGTTAGAAAAAGTAAGGTTGGATTTTAAGTTTGTTAATTCATGTCCATGTAATAATTTGTGTATAAACCAATAAGTTAGTGAAACTCACTTTGGTAATGCAAAAAGTAAAAGTATAAAGCTATGATGCTGTACTGATCCTATTAGTTGGTGAGAAGAAAAATACAATTTTAAGTTGGTAATATAAGTATGTATAAGAACTGCAATTAAATGTATAGGAAAAAAGATGAAATATATTCATGATCCATGTATAGAGTAAACTTTTCTCTTTTATGTTCCAAATCTGTGGTGCTAGTAATACTATTTATAATTTTAAACTGATTGCTGTACTATTCAAAAAACAATAAAGGTGAACTTGTTATACATATAAGTCTGCTTTCTTAGCATACTCGTGACAGTTTAGAGAGCATTGGATTTATAATCCAGGGTCGCTGGTTCAATCCTCTGGCAAGGCAAAATTTCTCCTCTACAAGATCTTGGGCATTGAGTCTGATACTGTTTTTTCCCTTTGTTGATGTAGAAATCAGTTTGGACTAATTGTCAGTCACTTACATACAAATTGGTAAATACTGGCTAGGTATCCAGGAAAGGCGGCTTTTGGCACTAAGGGCGAGATATAACCAAAAATGTGCTGAAATCGGCATAAAATCCAAACAAACAAATATATATATAGATATGATTTTGAATTTTTCAGCTGCACTACGACCATTATAACAGAAGATACGCGTCTGATGGCTCCCATGAAAGAATTGACTTTAATCACCTTAGAGTAAGCATCTTTTGATTTAATTTTACCCTTACCTTGCTAAATAATGGAAAAGGACTTGTCCATCTTTCAATCTAGACAAATCCATTCATCATTTTTAGGAAAAATTTCTAAATAATTTGGGACTGAATTATGAACAATGCAGATATGATCATCTGGCACAATCATTATTCCACTGTTTTTGTTTTTAAATGATTAAAATTTTGTACATGACTTTTATATTAAATTGAAAAATGATAAAATAGATAATCTGTACTATTGGTGCTAAGTAACACTTGCTTATTAAGGTTTTCCCGATCATAATGCTTAGGATTGAGTTTTGCTGTATTTATTATCCCCCTTTGTATTGATTAATATGGTATCTAGCTGTTTTAACTATTTTGCTAATTTCATAGTTATATGTGGTGTATATATGTTCAGCTCTTCATGTACATTGAAGGAAAATAACATTTTTCTGTGTTTTCAGGAAAAAATCAGCGCATTCAAAGAAGAATACATATTTTCTGAAATAATAAAAGAGGAAATAGAAACTCAAAGGTAATTTGCCCCCTACTTTTTAGTGTCCTCTTTAAAGCAGAGCAAATTTATAAGTAACTTCTCAATTTCATTACTCAATTGTATGATTTCTCTATTAAGGTCTTTTTAGGAGACATAAGAAATTATTCACTGGGAACATTTGATAATAAATGTATTTTTGAAAGTAGTATATATTTCATACTAACATGTATTCTTTTTTAGTATGATGAATTGGATGGCCAAGCTACATTTTCACACCTGTGGACCTATGGAAAATAGATGGTCTGAACGAAAAAAGATAGATAATGTAAGTTTGGCTCTTGGTTGAACTATGATTACTACTATTTTACAAGATTGATATATATGAACTACTTTTCCAACCAGTCAAAAACTTTTGTCAGAGTACCAGCCTAAAACTTTTGTTTGGAAATCAGTCAAAAACTTCTTATTAAAGAGTCAGTCAGAATCATTTTAAGGGTGACCAGTCAAAAACTTAGTGTTGTGTCATTTTTTAGCTAGACTTTTTTGTATTGTTACATGTGATGTTGCCGTCGGCAAACTTGTACCTTGATCATAACTTCTTAATTTCTTGGTATGTTGTCTTCATAATTGGCTACAACAACCTTTTGGACAATACCTTTAAGGAGACTAAACTAACTTTCATTCAAATGTCTAAATTTTAGGATAAGACCTTCATGTATATCAAACTCAAACGGCCTTCGTGGTCGAGGGGTTAGAGTCGATGACTTCTAATCCAGTTACCTCTCTGGCGTGGGTTCCATCCCCGGGAGATGCTTTGGTAGTTTAGCACAGAGGAAGGTAGTCTAGTACTGGTGTAACTCTCTAGGAATGATGGTTAGGAAACTACCCGCCTATATGACTGAAATACTGTTGGGGAAAAGGTGTAAAATGAAACAAATGAACAAAACAAACTCAAATTGACCTTGGCTCTTTAATGACCTTGACCTTGAAGGTTAAATTATTGAATTTTCATCGATTTTTGCTATAATTGACTGTAACATGGTAATTGATAAATGGATTATCTTCATACTTTGATAAAACAACATTTTTGACAAGAACATCTAAAAGGTTGAACTGACATTGATCCTGAGTTATAAATGACCTTGACTAATCTATTTACATGTAATTTTGATTAAGTTTTCATAATTATGTTATTAATGTGTAGATTTAATTTACAAAATAACAGTTGTGACCAGACAGACATGTGGAATAATTTAGATATTACCTTGACCCTTAAATGACCTTGACTGTCAAATGATTGAATTTTGTAATATTTTCTTAACTTTGTCATTTATTTAATTGAAAGGATTCATACTTGGGCTAAACAACATATGTGACAAGACAGACCTATTCAAATTAAAAAAAAACCTAAAAATTGTTCTTTAATTTCTTTATTTGTTTGCTTTTAGAAAAAGTAAAAAAGTAGAGCGTTGCCCCCTCCTGGCAGTGGCTCTTGTTATTTCTTTGTTTGGCTTGTTTTATCTGTAAAATAATAAATTAAAGATACATGTACATGTATAAGTTATAAGAACTGCTGGCAAATAAAACATGTTTTTTTTATTATCCTAGATACTTTTGTCAGAGCCAACTGATGCTAAGGAATCAACAGAGAATACAGAAGATGAAAGAACAAACACAGATAGACTTGTTCAACCAGAAACACAGTCTGGTTCTGTGATAGACAGTGAAGCAGACGCCAGTCTGGTTCAAACAAAAGCACAGTCTGGTTCCAACACTGATAGTTTATCGGGAACCAGTCTTTATCAAACAGAAGCACAGTCTAGTTCAACAAGTGACTGTGTATTAGAAACCAGTCAAGAAAAAACATTGACCAATCAGAATGAGTCATGTGATGATGTGACCTCATCAAAGATGGACTGTCATTCAGGAAATTTAACCAATCAGAGGGAGTCATGTGATGACGGGGCAACACCGTCTCAGATTGATTGTGATACAGAAAATACTGAGAATAAGTCAGAAAATGATAAAGTGTCTAGTGAAGAATCTGAAGTCAAAGCAGAGTCAATGAAATTGTAGATGGTGTAAAAATTGAAATTTCTGCAAGGAATATTGTTAAAAGAAAACATATTTAAATACATTAAGATTAATAAACTGCTGTTTTTTTATTCATGAACAGTATAGCGAAGGGAGTTTTTATGATTTCACAGTTAAAGATTAAAATGAATTTTATAGTGATGCATAGGTCTTTTAAATAAAGATGTACATGGTTGTTCTAAAAACAATATAGGGATCACCTCCCAGTAGTCTGTCCATCTGTTTGTCACAAAACTTGTTCGAACCACTGCTCAAATAAGATTGTTGCAATTTTATCCAAACTTTACAGGAATGATCAGTGACAAGTCTAAGTCAATGATTTTTGTCAGAGTTATGGCCCTTTAATGATTTTTATCCCCCAGGGTATATTCACTGTAGTAACTGAACTGACCATCTGTCTGTCTGTACAAGGTTAACCTAAACCGGTAAGTTGGTTTTAATTGAAGGTCTACCTGTACCAATGGCTTCATAATTTACACACTAATGAATACAAAGTACATAGTTAGGGCAAGTTAAATTACTATTGCTTCCATTTTAACCAAGTTATTGCCCTTTTTGGCACTTTGAAAATGGATATTGTTAATCTGAACTGGCAAGTTTGATACATGTATATCTTAATCTATCTATAAAAATGGATTCATAATTTCAACATTTATTTATCAATACAAAGTACATGAAATTGCCAAGTTATATAACTGTGTCATCCATATTTCCCAGTATTTTTACTTTTTCACTTTGAAAATAAAGCCTTGTATAATTATTAACCTATTCCTTCAAGTTGGATTTATCTTAAAATTTCTCCTTATTCATTTATATAATGATATCTTCCATATTTACTAGGTGGATACCTTAAATGGCCCTCTAACCGTGATTTGAAAATCATCATATTTCATATTACTCAATGAAAATAATGGTGTGTTTGTAGAAAATGGATTTTCTGGGTTTTCTTTATATACTTTATCTCTTTATTTGACCTTACAATTCTTAAAACTTCACTTTTAATTTTGTGTATTGGCTGAATTAAGAAGGAAGTAGTCCAGCAAGACACCAGTGAAAATACAGAAAATATGTTTCACTGCAGTGAAAAATAAATTTGGACAGTGAAAAACAAACAAAAAAACGCAAAATAAATGTACACATTTTATTTCATCAGTATTTTTTAAAATTCATTTATAAATTTGCAACATCACCAAAAGAACAAGACCCACCAAAACGCCAAATTTCAGAATAACACGAGGAAAGCCTGGACAATTACAGTGAAAAATGAAGAAAACCTACAGACAGCCTAATATAGAAGATATTATCATTTCTAGACCAATTTGACCATCACCACAACCAGTAGAACATCATGCTAGCAACACCTCTTGGACATCAACAATCTACAAAGATCAGTAGTTAATGTACAATAATAAAATGAACATTCAAAGCATATATGGCATCTTCCATAATACTAATGAACAAAGATATTTTTTTGAAAAAAGTTGGCACACTTCCACAAACTTTGCTGGCAATTTTCCAAAATTTGATCTATTTTTAGATAACTATTAATTTTGTTACGATTTATTTTATCTACCATGTGACTTACCATCTTATACAATTTGTATACTTTAGATAGATTTATTAAATTCTCCTGATGAAGAACCAGATAGGATCAAAACCGGTAGATCTTAATTAACATATTGTTCATATATATCCGGTGTTGATGTGTGGTTTCTTTGTATTACCATTTCATTTATAAGTATGTAATAAATGGTGTATATGATAAATAAATATAATAATAATATTTAATAATAGTATATAATAAATACTGTTATGATAACTGAACCTAAAACTTTTGCACCTAGAACAAAGATGTAAGATGAAATTGGATAAGCTTTAATAAATATAACAACAGAAAGGCATTTAATCGTCTTTCACAGCCATTAAAGTTTGCATTTAAAGAATAATTAAACATGCTGCAGACATGCTATATTTGTTTGTAAACCATTCACTATTGTACAAACGTATTAAATTGCTTGGAAATTTAATAATGTATTATTATATAGGTGAGAATTTATTTATTATTCAGGAAATTACGCTACATCATTTTGTTTGCATATTGTCTGGGCAATTTATTGTCTTGCTTCCATTAATATTGAAAATTATCATATTTCATTTGTGTTATGATAGTGTAAGGTGAAATTCAACAAGCCAGACAAGATTTTACAAAAATAATGACAAAGTAACTGTTTTTGCTAGCAGTAAAGCTCACATGACCACATAACAATTGTTTTGCTAGCAATTTAGCTCACTTAAACACAGGAACTGCCTTTGCTAGCAGTTTAGTTCACCTCAACACAAAGCAACTGCCTTAGCTAGCAGGTACAAAGCAGCCGTTTTTTTGGTAGCAATTATGCTCACCTTAGCACATAGCAACCGTGTTTGCTAGCAAATAAGCTCGCATGAGCACATATAAACTGTATTTGATACCAGTCTAGCCCACCATAGCATCGATCGGAGCCATTGCTAGCAATTAAGCTCACCTAAGCACATATAAACTGTGTTTGCTAGCAATTTACATATAGCTCACCCGTGCACACATCATTCATAGGTGATTCATTAGGATTGGTTAGGTATTTTAATGAAGAGTTTCTTCTGTATTTGTTGGACCAAACTTGATATAAATCGTGTTCAATTTTAAGCGAAGTATAAGTATAATAATGAAAGTTGTGAGGTTTTTGGTCACATGATCTAAGCATAGCAAACGCTGAACTTTGAACGGCAAAATGTCTGTTTGATAAGGCCATTAGAAAATTATAACCTGTTGATTGTTTTTTTAGAAACAAACTCGTATGTTTGTCTTGTGTTCATCTGTGCGTCCGTATGTTCTACAAACTCTATGTCTTTGTAAATTAGGAGGTTTGGTTATTGAAATAGAATATGTTCTGCAATAATAATAATGAAAGAAATATATGTGAGCGTCTTAGATATCACGTGACCAGCGCTTGTTGTAGTCTCTTTTGTTGTATCTGTTACATTTTCACCTGTAAGAGAAGATAAGAGTTCCTTATATTGTATTGGAAATTTTTATTAAAAAAATGTTCACATCTGAAACAGATTAACAGTCATAAAACAAGGAATACCGACAAAAATCCCCGAAAAAATAGTTTGTAATGAGAAAAGAAATGTTGTAACATTGAAAGTTCAACAGTGAATATAATAAATGCAATATTCTTTTCTTTTATAAGGAAAGTTTTGTTTTTGTTTTTTTTTTTACTTTTTTATCAGACGACTTATTGTATCTGACGGGAGGGAATTTTATTCGTATTCTTCGGAAAGCTCAATGGTTTGTTTTTATATGAATGATTTTAATTTTTTCTTTGGTTGATTAGTTGATTAATTTGTGAATGTGCATTATTCTGAAAGTAACAAAATATAAGACTATATTTATCAGAAATGTACCTGTTTGTGTTGTGTAAACAATTTGTATTCTTGTTTCTGCTGTTACTGTACTTGTTGCTACCGCTGCTAGTTTTTCTGGCGGGTGACTTTGTGGTGTGATTGATGAAACACTAGTACGATCTGGGGGTGTAGACGGTTTTGAGACTGTTGTAGTTTTTCCTGCTTCCGCTGCTGCTTTTTCTGGTAGGTAACCTTGGGTTGCCGTGGAAGCACTAGTACGATCAGGAGTTGTAGTCTGTTTTGTGATTGTTGTTGCTGCTGTCGCTGTTGCTTTTTCTGGTAGGTAACATTGGGTTGCCGTGGAAACACTAGTACGATCTGGCGGTGTAGACGGTGTAGCATGATGAGTAAACTGTAACATGATACTCTAGGTGCGTACAGCTCCTTTATAATAGAGAGTTCCCTAGATCATAGATACACTACCATCGCGGACACTGATATGTAAACACATGTATCATAGAATATAGTTTAGATAATAAACGTAGTTAGAGCACATATATATTTATGTCGTTCATAAACCCATGACGTAACATGGTGTCAGAAGTGGAAAGATAATAATTCTTAAAGACGGAATAATTTAAATAGTTTAATTATAATTCCTAAGGAAAGAATATTATATTAAAAGGTGAATCATTCCTAATAACGGAATATTAACAAATGTGCAATAAACATTCTTCAAAAAAAAAGGACAGAAATTAACTATAATTCCTTCTTGTTGGAATATTACATTAACATTTCCTTAAGTGCTGGAATATTATAAAAAAAATGAATTTAAGTGGTATCCCGCAACCTCAAATGGACTGGACATCAACCAATCTTGTAGAAGAATTCGCAAAATTTCAAGAGCACTGTGAATTAATATTTAAAGGACCATTGAAAGATCAAGAGGAAGATGTCCACGTTACAATGCCATTGCTTTATATGGGCGCAAAGGGAAGAGAAATATATAGAGCCGCCAATTTATCTAATGCAGATAGAAAAGAAACAAAAAAGATCTTCCAAAAAGTCCGAGAACACATCGCTCCCATAATTAACCCAGTATTTAGCCGCTATCAATTCAATAATATCACACAAGGCGAAAAAACTATGGAACAATTCATCACAATAATAAAAAACAAGGCTACAGAGTGTGATTTTGGAACAATGAAAGATGACATGATCAGAGATAGAATTATATTTGGCGTGTCATGTTCGAAATTAAGAGAAAGGCTTTTGCAAGTAGGGAAAGATCTGAAATTAGACAAGGCAACAAAAATTTGCCAAGAATTTGAATATGCTGCATCTCAAATAAAAATGTTCAATAACGTCCAAGAAAGTGCTCCGGTACATGCAGTATCAAGACCGAAGGGACGGATGCCTAGCCGTTCATCGGGCATCCAAGGTCGTTCGTCTCGGAACCCTTCATCGATGAATCCAGGTCGATATACAGAAACATCAAGCAATCCAGGTCGCATTGGGGAACGTTCACACAGTACAAAATGTAACAGGTGTGGAAATCAACATACTGACAAGCAGCGTTGTCCAGCAAAAGGCACACAATGTAACAATTGTAAAAAATGGAACCACTGGAGCAATGTTTGTAAATCTAGAACAGTGAATGAAATTTCAAATTTAAGTTCTGAATTATACATTGACTGTGTAGAAAATGTGGACAGTCTTGACTGTGTAACAGTAAAAAATGGGCAGATGTTTACAGAAATATTAATTGGAAATAGTAAAAAGGCTGTGCAAATGAAGTTAGACACTGGCTCTCAGGTAAACATTTTGCCATTATCTACCTTTCAAGGTTTAGGAATCAAGGCACCACTTGAAAAGCCCACATCTAAATTGACCGCCTACAATGGCAATTCCTTGCATAGCAAAGGGCAAATCACTCTCCCTTGTTCTCATGCTGTTTCAGGTCAAGCAAAAAATGTCACGTTTCATGTCGTAGACACGAAATCCCCACCACTATTAGGTTGCGAGTCGTGCTTGGGCTTTAAGCTCATAGAATTTGCTCATTCTGTACAAAATGATTATAATCATAGAAATAAAGAGGCATTTCTTACTAAAGAGTCCCTTTTGACGGATTATGCCCAGGTTTTTGATGGCATAGGGTTACTCCCTGGGGAATGTAACATTCATGTTGACCCAAATGCTACACCAGTTGTTCATCCTCCCCGTAGGATTCCAGTTGCTTTACAAGATAAAGTGAAACAGGAACTTACACGAATGGAAAAAATGGGAGTAATTGCTAAGATTTCAACACCCACTGAATGGTGTAATAATTTAGTTGTTACTGAAAAAAGTAATGGCGATATACGTCTTTGTTTAGACCCTCGTTCGCTGAATAGTGCAATTAAGCGTACACCCTACCCGCTCAAAACACTTGATGACGTATTACATAAGTTTGGTAATGCAAAGTATTTCACTAAATTGGACTTAACTAGTGCTTACTGGTCAATACAATTATCTGAAGAGTCGTCATATTTGACTGCATTTAACAGTCCATTGGGGGTCTTCAGGTATCTTCGATGTCCATACGGATTAAACGTATCAGGTGATTTTTTGGTTCGCGCCCTTGAAGAGGCACTGATAGGTCTCGAAGGGGTAGCTACAATTGTTGATGATATTTGTGTATGGGGTTCCACGAGGGAAAGTCATGACCGAAATTTAGTAGCTGTCCTTGAACGTGCTTTAAACAAAGGCATTCGTTTCAATTCCAGAAAGTTGGAAGTAGGTCTCACCGAGATTAGTTATTTTGGTCACGTGTTAACTGCAGAAGGCTTAAAGGCCGATCCCGCCAAAATTGAGGCCATTAAGGATATGAGACCACCCACATCAAAAAGTGAACTACAGGTGGTATTAGGCATGGTTAATTATCTCAGTCGTTATGTCTCTGACAATTTATCAGAGATTACCGCTCCTATGAGAGAGTTATTGCATAAGGACACTATATTCACGTGGCAAAAGCCTCAAAGTGATTCCTTTGAAAAAATGAAAGAAGTCATTTGTAAGGACACATGTTTAGCTTATTATGACCCAAACAAATCCTTGACATTGCAAGTTGATTCTTCTTCAAAATCTTTAGGGGCAGTAATCCTTCAGGAAAAACGTCCCATAGCATTTGCGTCCCGTAGCTTAACTGAATCACAGAGAAATATGGGTCAAATTTCTAAAGAATTATTATCTATTGTCTTTGAATTTACGAAATTTCATCAGTACTGCTATGGTCGTGATGTCATTGTAGAAAATGACCATCTCCCTATAGGAGAGATTTACCAGTGGCCAATATTCTAAAAATAGAATTGCTGATAAGCACTGACCATAGCAACCGTTGCTGGTCGTACATTCTCTTTGTACTACCTAGTCATTTTACATAAGAAAACTATGGTGTGTTTGTCTATTAAGAAATAAATATGAGCTCTGTTTCAATAAAGTAGAGGTTTTGATGCTAAAGCATCATTAGTCCCCGAATAGAAAAATGATTGATTTATCATAAATTTAAGAAAATATCAGGTAAATGGTTCATGAATAAAAAAAAGATTAACAATATGTTGAGTAACTATTTATTTACAATAAAGACATTATATGTGAAACAAACTTGCTTAGAAATATTGTCAAGAAACTGTTATCATTTTTTAAATCAGCAAAAAATAACGTACACTTAATTCATCGTAAACTCAATTCATCGCGAATAAAACAGGTGATTAAAAATAAATAAAGTAAAGCTTTAACATTAAGCTTGCAAAGTGACTGGGAAAATATAAGCTATTATGTTTAATTATTGTATGAAACGATGCAATTCTATTGTACTTTTAAAGGTACTGACTACAAAATTATATAAACAAAACAATCTTTCTTATCTCATATTTCCTATTTATTTATTTTTTATTGAAAATAAATAAAACTGTAGGGAAAAGAAATCTACAAACAATTATAAAAACTGTAAGCAAAAGAAATATTCGAACAATTATAAAGACATTGTTTAGATATTTGTTATAATATGTGGCTTAAAAAAGTTATAATTAGTTAACTACATCAAATATATAATAAATGCCGGCCTAGCTTATAAGTATGATTTAGTTTTAGAGGTGTACTAAATTCACGGAGGTCATTATCATATCTACCTGATCCAACCACAGATGTGACACATGACTATTTTGAGTAATTATGTTGCCTTTTCTTTTTTATATTGGCTGCTGTAAACATGTTTAACTGGTGATTTTGTCAACTTTTTAAATAAATTAAATTTATCCCAAACATTTTCAAATATCACCTGTTGGTCAAACACCATTTTAACAGTCAATCTTTTGAAATATAAAGTCAATTCAGCTCAAATTGACTATGAAAATATGAGCATAATGTCACTTTAACTTGCTTAATACTTAAAACTGAACATGAACTAAGCATAAAGTTTTAAATTATATTTATGTTAACAACACTCAGTTTTGGTTCTTAAGCATACATTTAAAAATGGCTAAAATATAATACCCTTGAATCATAAAACATATTTACATTGACAGGGTGAAAAAAGGGAAAATAAAAATGAAACAAAACTGAGCAATTAGCAGGCATATTTCACATAAAAATGATAATTCATAGAACACATGTTGTTTCAAGATTGATATACTAGACATAAAAATTAAAATACATGTAGATGTTTAGCAAAAATTTAACCCTTTATAACATCTTATATATAAAATATGTCAATACTATTTAGAAAATAGTTTTGTATTTTTTTCTTCATTTTGAATATTACAAAAAACATATGTTCAGATAATTCTGATCTTTAAAACTTTGCCCCAGGAACATCATCTTATGTTAACTTTACAGAAAATGCTATCATTGTTTACATGTGAATGTACGACCTTCTAAGATTGTGTGTATACGTAGTCCACACAGCAGTTATCAGTGACGTGGTGGTAAATCTCTCCTATACAGGGATTGCTGAAAAAGCCTATGCATTCAATACCTGCTAGGTTGCAGCGTTTAGTCTTGAAATTAACTCCATATAGGTTTCAGTTTCGTCACATGTCCGGTAAGAAAATCCCATTAGCAGATGGACTTAGCAGAAACGCCAGTCCGGAAACAAGCCCAGAACTTAATGAGGGTATTGAGGCACACGTTTGCATGGTTATCTTATCTTTACCCGTGTCAGATAGAAAACTTGAGGAAATCAGGTTACACACAAAACAAGATGAACAATTATGTACATTACAACAAACAATAAAGTTTGGTTGGCCTAAGTACAAAAAGGCTTGTCATCAGTTAATTGCTGCCTTTTGGAACTATAGGGATGAGTTATCTGAGGTTAATGGTTTAATAATGAAAGGAGAAAAAATCGTTATGCCCAGGTCACTCAGATCTGAAATGTTAAAGGTGCTGCATTCCAGTCATCTGGGTGCGCAAAAATGTCTTAGTAGAGCAAGGTCAATAATGTTTTGGCCGGGAATTTCAAATGATATAATTGAAATGGTAAATCAATGTCAGATTTGTCTGGAATACAAGTCATCGCAACAGAAGGAGCCATTAATCAGCTCTGAAATCCCAGACTATCCGTTTCAAATTGCAGGGTGTGACTTGTTCTCACTTAATGAGAAAAATTTCATGGTCTTGCCGATTACTATTCTAGGTATCCCATAGTTCATGAACTTTCGAACATAAAAAGTTCAACTGTTATTTCCCACCTGAAAGACATCATGTCACATTGGGGCATATGTGAGAAAATAGTCACTGATGGGGGTCCATGTTTTTCTAGTCAAGAATTTGATGAGTTTTCAAAGTCATGGGATTTTGTACATGTAAAATGTAGTCCATATCATAACCAAACAAATGGCTTGGCTGAGGCGATGGTTAAAGTTGCCAAACGTATACTTAAAAAGGCAAAAGATGATAATTCTGAACCGAGAATAGGATTTTTAGAATATCGTTCTACTCCTCTCGCTGATATAGGAAATTTCAGTCCAGCGCAGTTAGTCCAATCACGACAACTTCGTTCTATCCTTCCCACTGTAAGGGAAAACCTTATACCACGAGTACCGCCCCCTGATGTAGTCAAACAAAAAATCGCAGAATCCAAGGTCAAATCTAAGCATTACTATGATAAAAATGCTAAGCCTCTGTCTCCCTTAAATGTTGGAGATTCCGCTAGAATTCAACGTCTAGACAAGTCCTGGAGTCCCGCTGTTGTAATAAAAAATCACAGCGATAGGTCCTATATTGTTGAAACAGAAAACGGACAACAATATCGCAGAAATCGTAAAGATTTGTTGAAATCTAAAGAATCACCTTTATTGACACATGGTGCTTTGAATTCTGGCCTTGAAATGTCAGTTAATGACAGAATGATTAACGTAGGGTCAGAGCGTACCGATAGCAATAAACAGCCTGTGGTTTTGAATCCTCCGGATAATGCTAATTATTTCACTCGCGCAGGCAGAAAGGTGAAGCCACGTGCTGTAACAGACTTGTAAATAGACAGCGATTGTTTGGAATGAAGAAATTTACAGTATTAATCATGATTAGTACATGTTGTAAACGACTCATGATAATGAACATTTATTAACTACATGTTACTGTAATCATCATCTAATATAACGTTTTTCTTCCTTGAATTTATTTAAGCGTTATTCAAATAATCTATGCGGTTTTACTTATGATAAAATTATGTTTTAAATATAACAGTAATTTTGTAAAAGATGGAAGATGTAGCATGATGAGTAAACTGTAACATGATACTCTAGGTGCGTACAGCTCCTTTATAATAGAGAGTTCCCTAGATCATAGATACACTACCATCGCGGACACTGATATGTAAACACATGTATCATAGAATATAGTTTAGATAATAAACGTAGTTAAAGCACATATATATTTATGTCGTTCATAAACCCATGACGTAACAGACGGTTTTGTTACTGTTGTTGTTGTTGCTGCTGCCGCTGTTGGTGTTTCTGGTGCGGTACTTCGGGATGTCGTGGCAGCACTTGTACGTTTTGGGGGTGTAGGCGGTTGTTGGACTGTTGTTGGGGACGTTCTCTAAGTCGCTCGATTACCAGTGTCAATGTTACCAAAGCCACGCTTGTATCGTCTACAATACAAACAAAAATGCATTATAAATTTTATAGATATTAATTCCTAACAGGGTGGGTAGTCACCGTAACATTTGGTCACTGCAAAGGGCTGCACCCATGACTAAAATGCATTTGTAAATTTTTCTTTTGATCTTTCGCAATATTTAAATAATAAACATATCCCGCCTTTCATGTATTTTTTTGCAGATTCCGGTGGTACTTAGTAATTTTCCCAAATTTTCTATGCGGCAATATTTTGATGAAAATACATGTTTACGGTAACAGTGTGTCACAATTTCTGCATTTTTTTTCGAGAAAAGCACAAAAAGTTATGTTGGGCTATTGGCAAACTATGAACCACTGGATTTGGATTTTTTTGTCTGGAACACGGTGTATAAACGGAAAAAAATCTTTTTAAGTTGTTGGCATGGTCATTACCTGTGTCCCAATGTTTCCGTAAACCATCGTCACGTGACCACCAACCCTTAATTAAATTACTCCTTTTGAAATGTACGATTATTCTAGTCTCAGGTCAGTCTTGTCTAGACAACAGGTTCTAGGGCTGGTCAATTATCTGGCGAAACAGTAAGTTAAAGGACACGTGACTCCAGCATTAGTAATAACCTTAGTAATAATTTCTGGGACTTCCGGTCTCAGAATAAACTTCTTTATGTGGTCCATCCAGTCTCAGAATTAAATTTTCTATGTTGTCATTCGGTCTCAGAATAAACTTCTCTATGTGGTAAATCCTATCCCAGAATTAAATTTTCTATGTGGTAAATCCTATCTCAGAATTAAATTTTCTATGTGGTAAATCCGGCCTCAGAATTAACTTTTTTTATGTGGTCAATCCGTTCTTAGAATTGACATCTCTATTTGGTCAATCCGGTCTTACACTAAGTACTGGTCAGTCCGGTGTTAACAATAAAATTCAGGAATTGTCAGTTCGGTCTTCGGAAAAAAAGTTCTAGGATTGGACAGTCCGATAACTACAATAAGTTTTAGGACCAATCCGTGGAAAATTTTGCTGAAATTTCACGAACTAATATATGGTAAATGTAAGTCTTAACTCACCCTACTACTACTGGAAGAAAATTCTGAGATTTAGGGAAGTGAACGTCTTTGAATAATGCCACGTCATCGTCTTCACCTGTAAAAAATATCGCCTTCTTAAAGCTACATGCCTCCAGATGAGTCAAAATACTTCAATCAAATCACTTGAGATAAAAATGTACTAAGATGTTAGGAAAGTAAAATGTTTCAAGGTTCAAGTAATATTTTATATATACTTGTGCGAGTAATGACTGATTTTTCATAATTTATATTTCTACTGCGTTACTAACGCAGTAGAGGCAATTTATGCATATTTTGACCACTTTTTGGTAATTTACGTGGTTTGTAAGTGCCATTGATAAAGAGTAACTTGTTTCCTATAGGTTACTTCACAATCTTACACATTCAAATATATTTTCAAAATTTTCACGAAATTTAGCGTGAATCTGGAGGCGTGCTGCTTTAATAGATAACTGGTTTATTCATCATATTCATAATCACCACTTTCATTCTTAATATCATCATTAGCATCATTATTACCATTTACTTTTCATTTAGCTGATAAAATTTTGGTCATTGATATTCCTTTCGAACTCAATTTTTATTCCATTGCCCCATAAACTTTTTTATAAGAAGAATACCATTAATTTCTGAAAATGAAATATTGAATGACTTACCACAAGCTAACCAAGAATATAAAGACACTAAAATTATATCTGAAGTTATTCCTCGCCCGACGTGCTTGCTGATCTGCATTTTCTTGTAGAATTATAACCAATTAGTAAAGATAGCTTTTATATAACAAGAAAGGTTGTGTATCAAAGCTCCGGATCGCTCACCTCAGATTCATGCTGTAGAAAAGGTAAAGCCAGTGAGGCAGTCACATATTTTCTCTAGGCTGCATAAATTTTAAAAAGTATGTAGATGTCTGCTTCACAGTGCTTCATGACAAATATCTAGCCCGTGGCATTGTAATTTCTAAGGATATGATTTTCATAGATCTACGAAGGATGGAATCACATGTCATACCACCTAATTATTTAAGGATCATTCTTGTAAAGTTTGGTTAAAATCCATCAAGTGGTTTAAGAATTGTTGTAAAAAGAAATTGTGGACAACGGCTGACGTCGGACACACTGCCATGAGAAAAGCTGAGCACTTTGTGCTTAGGTGAGCTAAAAATCCGTATTGACTGAGACTCAAATTCATTACCACGAGCTTAAAATGGTTTGCTTTATGCTTAAAAAAGGCAAAATACAGAAAATATGTTTCACTGCAGTGAAAAATTAATTTGTACAGTGAACAAAAAAAATATGCAAAATATATGCATTTTATTTCATCAGTATAATTTTAAAACATTCATTTAAAATTTGCAACATCATCAAAAGAACAAGATCTACAAAACGCCAAATTTCAGAATGCACGGGAAGACTGGACAATTAACGTTAAAAAATGAAGAAAACGTACAAAAGGCCTAATATAGAAAATATAGAAGATATTAACATTTCTAGACGAATTTGACTGCTAAGTCAGTAGAACATCATCCTAGCAACACCTTTTGGACATCAAGCCAAGATCAGTATTTGATGTAAAATAATAAAAATGAACTTATTATCAACATTCAAGGCATATAATGGCATCTTCCAAAATACTAATTAACAAAGATAAAAAACTTTGCACACTTCCACAAACTTTGCTGTCAAGTTTCCAAGATTTGATCTATTTATAGAAAACTATTAATTTTATTACTATTTTTATCTAACGCGTGAATTACCCATCTTACATAATTTGTATATATTTTGTACAAATTATCCTGATGTAAAACCAGATAGGTTCGAAATCGTTAGATCTTAATTAGAATATTGTTCATATTTATACGGTGTTGACATATGGTTTCTTTGTATTGTTCCATTTCAACCATTTCATTTATAAGTCTATAATAAATGGTGTTATTTTGCTTGATAAATGGACCTAAAACCTTTGCACATATAACAAAGATGTAAGATGAAATCGGATCACCTTCTGACAAAGCTTTGATAAAAAACAACATAATGGCATTTAATTATCTCTCACAGCCATTAAAGTTTGCATTTAGAGAATAATTAAACATGCTGTTGACATGCTAGATTTGTTTATAAACCATTCAGTATTGTACAAACATATTAAATTGCTTGGGAATTTAATAATGTATTATTATATAGGTGAAAATTTATTTATAATTCAGGAAATTACGCTTCATCATTTTGTTTGCATATTGTCTAGGCAATTTATTGTCTTGCTTTCATGCATTAATATTGAAAATTATCATATTTCATTGGTGTTATGATAGTGTAAAGTGATGCTGAAACTCAACAAGGCAGACAAGATTACAAAAATAATAGAAAAGCAACTGTTTTTGCTAGCAGTAAAGCTCGCATGACCACATTTGTTTTGCTAGCAATTTAGCTCTCTTAAACACAGGAACTGCCTTTGCCAGTAGTTTAGTTCACCTCAGCAGAAAGCAACTGCCTTAGCTAGCAGGTACAAAGCAGCCGTTTGTTTGGTAGCAATTAAGCTCACCTCAGCACATAGCAACCGTGTTTGCTAGCAAATAAGCTCACATGAGCACATATAAACTGTATTTGCTAGCAATTTAGCCCACCATAGCATCGTAGCCATTGCTAGCAATTACGCTTACCTAAGCACATATAAACTGTGTTTGATAGCAATTTACATATAGCTCACCCGAGCACACATTATTCATAGGTGATTCATTAGGATTAGTTAGGTATTTAATAAATAGTTTCTTCTGTATATGTTGGACCAAACTTGATATAAATCACATAGCACATAGCAACCGTGTTTGCTAGCAAATAAGCTCACATGAGCACATATAAACTGTATTTGCTAGCAGTTTAGCCCACCATAGCATCGTAGCCATTGCTAGCAATTACGCTTACCTAAGCACATATAAACTGTGTTTGCTAGCAATTTACATATAGCTCACCCGAGCACACATTATTCATAGGTGATTCATTAGGATTGGTTAGGTATTTTAATGAAGAGTTTCTTCTGTAAATGTTGGACCAAACTTGATATAAATCGTGTTCAATTTGAAGCGAAGTATAAGGTTGTGAGGTTTTTGGTCACATGATCTAAGCATAGCAAACGTTGCACTTTGAACGGCAAAAATTAATGTCTGTTTGATAGGCCAGTAGTAAATTAAGACATGTAGATTTTTTTTAAGAAACAAACTCGTATGTTTGTCTTGTGTTCTTCTGTGCGTCCGTCTCTGTCTTTGTAAATTAGGAGGTTTGGTTATTGAAATAGAATATGTTCTGCAATAATAATAATGAAAGAAATATATGTGAGCGTCTTAGATATCACGTGACCAGCGCTTGTTGTAGTCTCTTTTGTGGAATCTGTTACATTACCACCTGTAAGAAAAGATAAGAGTTCCTTATATTGTATTTCATTTATGATATTTAAATAGATGTTTATAAGAAAAAAATCGTTGACAACTTAGAAAAAAAACAGATTAATAGTCTTATAACACTGAATACGGACAAATATCCCGGAAAAATAGTTTGTAATGAGAAATGAAATGTTGTAACATTGAAAAATTTAACAATGATTTAAATGAATGCAATATTTTTACTTTTATAAGGAATGTTTGGGGGGTTTTTTTTGTTTTGTTTTTTTTGGTCTTTTTTGACAACTTCATTTTTTATGAGACGACTCCTTGTGTCATTCGTATTCTGCGGAAAGCTCAGTGGTTTGCTTCTATATGACTGATTAAATTCTTTCTTTGGTCGATACAATTGTCTGTATGTGTGCATTTTTCTGCAAGTGTCAAAATATTAAGCTGTACCTGATGTTATTTCTGTTGTTACTGTAGATATTGTTGCTTCTGCTGCTGGTTTTTCTGGTGGGTGACTTTGTGGTGTCGTTGATGTAACACTAGTATGATCTGGGGTTGAAGACGGGTTTAAGACTGTTGTTATTGTCGGTGTTGGCAATGTAGGATATGATGTTGTTGTCTTTTGTGAGACTGTTGTTGTAGGTGGCCTCAGAGTTGCTCGACTACCAGTGTCAATGTCTAAAAAGCCACGCTTGTATCGTCTGCAAAACAAACAAAATACATTATAGATAGTAAAACTTAACTGGGTGGGTAATCATGTGACATATTTTTACCGTAACATTTTTAACGTAGCAAAGGCTGCTTCAATTACTAAAATGCAATTGCTAATTTTTCTTTTAATCTTTCGCAATATTTGAATAAGAAACATTTCCCGTATTCCGTATCATTTTGCCGGTTCAGGTGGTAGTTAGTCCTTTTCAAATTTTTTATGCGACAATATTTTGATGAAAATATGCGGTAACATTATGTCAAAATTTTTGCAATCGTATCGAGAAAAGCACAAAAAGTTATATAAGCAAACTATGAACCATTGGATTTGTGGATTTGGATTTTTTTTTGCCTGAAACACGGTGTATAAATGAGAAAAAAATCCCTTTTAAGTCGTAGGCATGGTCATTAACGGTGTATCAATGTTTCCGTAAACCGTCAAGTGACCACTAACCCTGAACTAAATTACTCCTGTTAAAATTTGCGATCTTTTCAGTCTTGGTAGCAGAATCAGGGAACAGGTCAGTCTAGTCTAGACAAAAGGTTCCAGATATGCTAATCATCTTTCGAAGCAGTTAGTCAAAGGATTTGTGACTCCGGCCTTTGTAATAATTCTAGGACTTGACATTTCAGGATTTGAATAACTTTATTGCTTATCAATCCGGTCTCAGAATTAACGTATCTATGTGGTAAATACGGCCTCGGAATTAACTTCTCAATGTGGTCAATCTGGCCTCTGAATTAATTTCTCAATGTGGTCAATCCGGTCTCAAAATTAATTTCTCTATGTGGTCAATCCTGTCTCAGAATTAACTTCCTTTGTGGTCAATCCGGTCTCAAAATTAATTTCTCTATGTGGTCAATCCGGTCTCAGAATTAACTTCTCTATGTGGTCAATCCATTCTCAGAATTAACTTCTCTATGTGGTCAATCCGGTCTAAGAATTAACTTCTCTATGTGGTCAATCCGGTCTCAGAATTAATTTCTCAATGTGGTCAATTCGGTCTCAGAATTAACTTCTCTATGTGGTCAATTCGGTCTCAGAATTAATTTCTCAATGTGGTCAATCTGGTCTCAGAATTAATTACTCTATGTGGTCAATCCGGTCTCAAAATTAATTTCTCTATGTGGTCAATCCGGTCTCAAAATTAACTTCTCTATGTGGTCAATCCGGTCTCAGAATAAACTTCTCTATGTGGTCAATCCAGTCTCAGAATTAACTTCTCTATGTGGTCAATCCGGTCTCAGAATTAACTTCTCTATGTGGTCAATTCGGTCTCAGAATTAATTTCTCAATGTAGTCAATCCGGTCTCAGAATTAACTTCTTTATGTGGTCAATCCGGTCTCAGAATTAATTTCTCTATGTGATCAATCCGGTCTAAGTGCTGGTCAGTCAGTTCTATGAATTCTCAATCGGGTCTCATAATCAATTTCTCTATTTGGTCAATCCGGTCTCAGAATTTACTTCTCTTTGTGGTCAATCCAGTCTCAGAATTAACTTCTCTAGGTGGTCAATCCGGTCTAAGAATTAACTTCTCTATGTGGTCAATTCGGTCTCAGAATTAATTTCTCAATGTGGTCAATCCGGTCTCAGAATAAACTTCTCTATGTGGTCAATCCGGTGTAAGAATCAACTTCTTTTTGTGTTCAATCCGGTCTCAGAATAAACTTCTCTATGTGGTCAGTCCGGTCTCAGAATTAATCCCAATGTAGTCAATCTGGTCTCAGAATTAATTACTCTATGTGGTGAATCCAGTCTCAAAATTAATTTCTCTATGTGGTCAATCCGGTCTTAGAATAAACTTCTCTATGTGGTCAATCCAGTCTCAGAATTAACTTCTCTATGTGGTCAATCCGGTCTAAGAATTAACTTCTCTATGTGGTCAATCCGGTCTCAAAATTAATTTCTCAATGTGGTCAATCCGGTCTCAGAATTAACTTCTCTATGTGGTCAATCCGGTCTAAGAATTAACTTCTTTATGTGGTCAATCCGGTTTCAGAATTAACTTCTCTATGTGGTCAGTCCGGTCTCAGAATTAATTTCTCAATGTGGTCAATCTGGTCTCAGAATTAATTTCTCTATGTGGTCAATCCGGTCTCAGAATTAACTTCTCTATGTGGTCAATCCGGTCTCAGAATTAATTTCTCAATGTGATCAATCCGGTCTCACACTAAGTGCTGGTCAGTCAGTTCTATGCATTAAAATCTAGGAATTGTGAGTCTGGTCTACGCTAAAAGTTCTAAGATTGGACAGTCCGGTATCGACAATAAGGTTTATAGGACCAATCCGTGGAAAATTTTGCTGAAATTTCACGAGATAATCTATGGAAAATGTAAGTCTTAACTCACCCTACTACTACTGGAAGAACATTCAGAGATTTAGGGAAGTGAACGCCTTTGAATAATGCCACCCCATCGTCTTCAGCTGTAAGAAATATTACTTCTTAATAGATATCTAGTTTATTCATCATCATAATCGTCACTTTCATTCTCAATTTTATTATTTTCATCACCATATCATCATCATTATCATTTACTATTCATTTAGCTGATAAAATTTTGGTCATTCGAAATCAATTTTTTTATTCCACTGCCCCATAAACTTTTTCAACAATTTCTGTATATAAAAACAATACCATTAACTTCTGCAAATGAAATATTGAATGACTTACCACAAGCTAACCAAGAATATAACGACACTAAAATTATGTCTGAAGTTATTCCTCGCCCGACGTGTTTGCTGATCTGCATTTTCTTGTAGATTTAAAACCAATAAGTAAAGATAGCTTTTATATAACAAGAAAGATTGTGTATCAAAGCCCCGGATAGCTCACCTGAGATTCATGCCAGAAAAAATAAAGCCAGTGAGGAAGTCACATTTTCTCTGCACTGCATAATTTTTAAAATGTTTGTAGATGTCTGCTTCAGAGTGCTTCATGACCATGTCATTGTAATTTCTAAGGATATGATTCACATGTCATACCACTTAAGGATCATTCTTGTAAAGTTTGGTCAAAGTCCATCAAGTGGTTAAAAAAATTGTTGTAAAAGAAATTGCGGACAACGGCTGACGACGGACACACTGCCATGATGATCACTTTGTGCTCAGGTGAGCTAGATTTCCCGTATTGCCTGGGACTCAAATTCGTTACCACGAGCTGACAAATGGTTTTCTGGGAAAATGCACTTAACAATTACATGTTTTGTGGTCAGTGATTCCTGACAATCGGATATAAAGAGAACTTCTTAGCAACTAGCTTGCACTATAAAAACAGATATAGGTTATTTAACGTACAATGTACTTCTGTTTCCGTATGGAAACGTATTTTTACAATGACATCTTCTTGTTTTGTAATTGTGTTCATAATACCGACTTTACATCAGTAATAAAGAAATTTGCGAATTATGTAAACTAAGAGAAGTCGATGATGAATGCCATCGTTATCAAATATAAACCATTTAACATATTTGGAATGAAAATAATCAAAGATTAAGCTAGACTAGTAAAACTAGCGATCTTATTCACTCTATGTTATTGTTTTTGGTCGAGTATAGAATTTATGTTTCATAAGCCATTTGAACTGTATTGTTATACTTTATAATTAAGAATAGTTATACAAAATAACGAATTTATAGGTTTCTTCGAGAATATATTTAAATGACATACACATGAATTTTCTCCTTAAAATGCACGCAAGTCATAAAATGCTTAATATACATTTAAACGGACAAAAAATCCGTATTATGTAAGTTACAAATACGGGGCTTTTTATTTAACGTTTGCTTCAAGTTGTTGCCCTTTGATGACGTCATTGTCGGATACGGCGGACATTGCCGATATGACTAACTTTTAATTTATAATTTTTATTTGGAAGCTTTCACTCAACATTTGTGATTCATCATTATTTTTAACAAAAAATGAAAATATATCTAAAGATAATGTCAACTTTTCAAGAGAATATCCCCAAAGATTACATATTTTTTCAAGAATAGATATTTTGACGTAAAAAGTTGTAATATTTCTGCAAGTGATTAGCCTTTGTGACATGTAAACAGAGCCAGATCACCCTGTACATACTAAGTATTGCAGTCTGACATGGCTTTATTCTATTGGCCGATCCAATGTCTACATTGATTTCCTCAAACTTAATAATTGACAGTTCCAAAAATGGAAGCTGGACAAGTCCTTCATTTTAACCTAAGCACCTTCATTTTCTGCACTGCTCTTCTGCAAACAACATCCGTAACGTTTGTTTTGTTTGTTTTTGTTTTTTTTTTCTATTTTTAAAACTTATTTTGGGGTATTTCAAAAAAGTGAACAAAAAGGAGAATTTGGTTATTGAAATAGAATATATTCTATAATAATAATAGTGAAAGAAATATATGCGAGCGTCTTAGAGATCACGTGACCAGCGCTTGTTGTAGTCTCTCTTGTGGAATCTGTTACATTACCACCTGTAATGAAAGATAGATTATATAATACATCTATAAGGAAATACGTGTATATACAATTAACAACCATAAATCATTAAATACGGATAAATTCTTAATATTCTTTATCGTTCGCTAAATTCGAAAATATTTTTTCATGCAGAATTTCTATGACTTTGAAATAAATGAAATATTCTTAAGTTGTAAGGTATGATTTTTGACCACATTATCATTTTAATATGAGAGACTTTATTGTGTTTGACGGGAGGGATTTCGTCCGTACAGATAGAACAGGCAAAATTATTTGTTTTATCTAAATAGAGTGAAATCCTTCTTTGGTTGATATATTTGTGTATGTGCATTAAATACTGAAAGTGTCAAAATATAAAGCTGTATTTATATGAGATATACCTGTTGGGGTTGAGGAAACACCATCTCAGATTGATTGTGATTCAGAAAATACTGAGAATAAATCAGACAATGATAACGTGGCTAGTGAAGAAGTCAAGGCAGAGTCAATGAAATTGTAGATGGTGTAAAAATTGAATTTTCTGCAAGGAATACTTTTAATAGAAAATATATTTTAATACATTAAAATTAACTACTGTATTTATTTATTGAACAGTCTAGGGAAGGGAGTTTTTTTATGATATAACAGTTAAAGATTAAAATGAATTTTATAGTGATGTATAGGTCTTTTAAATAAAGATGTACATGGTTGTTCTAAAAACAATATAGGGATCACCTCCCGGTAGTCTGTCCATCTGTTTGTCACAAAACTTGTTCGAACCACTGCTTAAATAAGACTGTTGCAATTTTATCCAAACTTTACAGGAATGATCAGTGACGAGTCTAAGTCAGTGATTTTTAAGTTGTGGCTTTTTAATGATTTTTATGCCCCTGGACATTTATTTATACACTGTAGTAATTGAACCGTCCATCTGTCTGTCTGTAAAAGGTTAACCTAAACTGGCAAGTTGGTTATAACTATAAGTTTTAGCTGTAAGATTAACCTGTATGGGTTAAGACCGCCTCCCTGGTCGAGGCGTTAGAGTCAATGACTTCTAATCCAGTAACCTCTCTGGCGTGGGTTGATCCCCGGGAGAGGCTTTGGTAGCTTAGCGCGGAGGAAGGTAGTCTAGTACTGGTGTAACTCTCCAGGAATGATGGTTAGGAAACTACCCGCCTATATGACTGATATACTGTTCGGAAAAGGCGTAAAATGCAACTTACAAACAAGCAAACCAGTATGGCTTCATAATTTACACACTTATCAATTCAAAGTACATGATAAGGGCAAGTTAAATCACTATTGCTTCCATTTTTACCAAATTATTGCCCTTGTCAGCTCTTTTAAAATGGTTATGGTTAACCTAAACCATCAAGTTTTATTTATCCTTATCTATCTATACAAATGGATTCATAATTGTAACACTTGTCAATACAAAGCACATGAAGTTGCCAAGTTATATAACTGTGCCATCCATATTTCCCAGTATTTTTACTTTTTCACTTTGAAAATAAGGCTTTGTATCATTAACCTATTTTTTCCAGTTGGATTTATCTTAAATTTGTCCTTATAAGTTAATTTATTTAATGATATCTTCCATATTTGGTAGGTGGATACCTTAAATGGTCCTCTAAGTTCTAACATTTTTGGTTTGAAAATTATCATATTTCATATTACTCAATGAAAATAATCATGTATTTGTAGAAAATACATGAATTTTCTGATTATTATATACTTTTTTCTCTTTATTAAGAAGGAAGTAGTCCAGCAAGACACCAGTGAAAATACAGAAAATATGTTTTCACTGCAGTGAAAAATAAATTTGTACAGTGAAAAAAAAACTATTCAAAATAAATATATGCATTTTATTTCATCAGAATGATTTTAAAAATTTCATTTATAAATTTGCAACATCATCAAAAGAACAAGACCTAAAAACGCCAAATTTCAGAATGCACGGGAAGACTGGACAATTAAAGTTTAAAAAATGAAGAAAACGTACAAAAGGCCTTATATAGAAGATATTATAATTTCTAGACGAATTTGACTGCTAAACCAGTAGAACATCATCCTAGCAACACCTCTTGGACATCAACAATTTGCCAAGATCAGTATTTGATATAAAATAATAAAAATGAACTTATTATCAACATTCAAAGCATATATGGCATCTTCCAAAATACTAATAAACATAGATAAAAAAACTTTGCACACTTCAACAAAATTTGCTGGCAATTTTCCTAGTTTTTGAACTATTTTTAGAAAACTATTAATTTTGTTACGATTTTTTTTTATCTACCAGTGACTTACCATCTTACACAATTTGTATACCTTAGATAGATTTATTTTGTACAAATTATCCTGACGAAGAACCATAGAAGATCAAAACCGATAGATCTTAATTCAAATATTGTTCATATTTATCCGGTGTTGCGGTACGGTTTCTTTGTATTGTTCCTTTTCAGCCTTTTCATTTATAAGTATTTTATAAATGATGTTATTTTGCTTGATAACTGAACCTAAAATTCAGCACATTAAACAAAGATGTAAGATGAAATTGGATCACCTTCTGACAATAAGCTTTAATAAATAACAACAGAATGTTATTAGATCATCTTTCACAGCCATTAAAGATTGCATTTAGAGAATAATTAGACATGATGTTAACAGGCTAAATTTGTTTGTAAACCATTCATTATTGTACAAACATACAATATTGGCGAGGAATTTATTAATGTGTTATTATAATATAGGTGAAAATTTATTTATTATTCAGGAAATGACGCTACATCATTTTGTTTGTATATTGTCTGGGCAATTTATTGTCTTGCTTTCCTTAATATTGAAAATTATCATATTAACTCATTGGTGTTATGATAGTGTAAGGTGATGCTGAAACTCAACAAGGCAGACAAGATTACAAAAATAATAGAATAACTAATGTTTTGCTAGCAGTAAAGCTCACATGACCACATAACAATTGTTTTGCTAGCAATTTAGCTCACTTAGACACAGGAACTGCCTTTGCAAGCAGTTTAGTTCACCTCAGCACAAAGCAACTGCCTTAGCTAGCAGGCACAAATCAGCCGGTTTTTTTTGTTTTGTTTTTTTGGTAGCAATTAAGCTCACCTTAGCACATAGCAATCGTGTTTGCTAGCAAATAAGCTCACATGAGCACATATAAACTGTATTTGCTAGCAGTTTAGCCCATCATAGCATCGTAGCCATTGCTAGCAATTTACATATAGCTCACCCGAGCACACATCATTCATAGGTGATTCATTAGGATTGGTTAGGTATTTTAATGAAGAGTTTCTTCTTTATATGTTGGACAAGCTTGATATGAATCGGGTTCAATTTTAAGCGAAGTATAAGTATAATAAAGAAAGCTGTGATGTTTTTGGTCACTTGATCTACATGATCTAAGCATAGCAAACGCTGAAAATTGAACGGCAAAATGTCTGTTTGATAAGGCCATTAGAAAATTATAACCTGTTGATTGTTTTTTTAGAAACAAACTCGTATGTTTGTCTTGTGTTCATCTGTGCGTCCGTATGTTCTACAAACTCTATGTCTTTAAATTTGTAAATTAGGAGGTTTGGTTATTGAAATAGAATATATTCTACAATAATAATAATGAAAGAAATATATGTGAGCGTCTTAGATATCACGTGACCAGCGCTTGATGTAGTCTCTTTTGTTGTATCTGTTACATTTTCACCTGTAAGACAAGATAAGAGTTCCTTATATGGTATTGGACATTTTTATAAAAAAAACGTTCACATCGTAAACAGATTAAAAGTCATAAAACAAGGAATACGGACTAAAATGAGTAAAATCCCCGAAAAAATAGTATGTAGTGAGAAAAGAAATGTTGCAACATTTAAAGTTTAACAGTGATTATAATAAATGCAATATTCTTTACTTTTATAAGGAAAGTTGTTTTTTTACTTTTTTATGAGACGACTTATTGTATCTGACGGGAGGGAATTTTATTCGTATTCTTAGGAAAGCTCAGTGGTTTGTATTTATATGAATGATTTTAATTTTTTCTTTGGTTGATTAGTTGATTAATTTGTGAATGTGCATTATTCCGAAAGTACAAAATAAGGCTATATTTATCAGAAATGTACCTGTTTGTGTTGTGTAAACAATTTGTATTTTTGTTTCTGCTGTTACTGTACTTGTTGCTACCGCAGCTGGTTTTTCTGGTTGGTGACTTAGTGGTGTGATTGATGAAACACTAGTACAGTCTAGGGGTGTAGACAGTTTTGAGACGGTTGTAGTTGTTCCTGCTTCTGCTGCTGCTTTTTCTGGTAGGTTACCTTGGGTTGCCGTGGAAACACTTGTACGATCTGGAGTTGTAGTCTGTTTTGTGATTGTTGTTGCTGCTGCCGCTGTTGCTTTTCCTGGTAGGTAACCTTGGGTTGCCGTGGAAACACTAGTACGATCTGGCGGTGTAGACGGTTTTGTTACTGTTGTTGTTGTTGCTGCTGCTGCTGTTGGTGTTTCTGGTGCGGTACTTCGGGATGTCGTGGCAACACTTGTACGTTTTGGGGGTGTAGGCGGTTGTTGGACTGTTGTTGGGGACGTTCTCTCAGTTGCTCGATTACCAGTGTCAATGTTACCAAAGCCACGCTTGTATCGTCTACAATACAAAAACAAAAATGCATTATAAATTTTGTAGATATTAAAACCTAACAGGGTGGGTAGTCACCGTAACGTTTGGTCACTGCGAAATGCTGCACCCATGACTTAGATGCATTTGTAAATTTTTCTTTTGATCTTTTGCAATATTTAAATAATAAACATATTCCGCCTTTCATGTATTTTTTTTGCAGATTCCGATGGTACGTAGTAATTTTCCCAAATTTTCTATGCGGCAATATTTTTATGAAAATACATGTTTACGGTAACAGTGTGTCACAATTTCTGCAATTTTTTCGAGAAAAGCACAAAAAGTTATATCGGCAAACTATGAACCATAGGATTTGGAATTTTTTGCCTGGAACACGGTGTGTAAACGGAAAAAATCTTTTTAAGTTGTTGGCATGGCCATTAGTCTGTGTCCCAATGTTTACGTAAACCATCGTCACGTGACCACCAACCCTTAATCAAATTACTCCTTTTCAAATGTACGATTATTCTAGTCTCCGCAGCAGAGTCTTTGACAGGTCAGTTTTGTCTAGACAACAGGTTCTTAGGCTGGTCAATCATCTGGCGAAACAGTAAGTTAAAGGACCTGTGACTCCAGCATTAGTAATAACCTAAGTAATAATTTCTGGGACTTCCGGTCTCAGAATAAACTTCTTAATGTTGTAAATCCGGTCTCAGAATTAAGTTTTCTATGTGGTGAATTAAATTTACTATGTGGTAAATCCGGCCTCAGAATAAACTTTTTTATGTGGTCAATTCGGTCTTACACTAAGTACTGGTCAGTCCGGTGTTAGCAATAAAATTCAGGAATTGTCAAACCGGTCTTCGCAAAAAGTTCTAGGACTGGACAGTCCGATATCGGCAATAAGTTATGCAAGTCTTTACTCACCCGACTACTACTGGAAGAACATTCTGAGATTTAGGGAAGTGAACACCTTTGTACAATGCCGCATTGTTATCGTCTTCAGCTGTAAAAGATATCGCCTTCTTAATAGATAACTAGTTTATTCATCATATTCATAATCACCACTTTCATTCTTAATATTATAATTTTCATCATCATCATTATTACCATTTACTTTTCATTTAGCTGATAAAATTTTGGTCATTGATATTCCTTTCGAAGTCAATTTTTTTATTACATTGCCCCGTAAACTTTTTAAATAATTTCTGTTTATGAAAAATACCATTAAATTCTGCAAATGAAATATTGAATGACTTACCACAAGCTAACCAAGAATATAAAGACACTAAAATTATATCTGAAGTTATTCCTCGCCCGACGTGTTTGCTGATCTGCATTTTCTTGTAGAATTAAAACCAATTAGTAAAGATAGCTTTTATATAACAAGAAAGGTTGTGTATCAAAGCTCCGGATCGCTCACCTGAGATTCATGCTGTAGAAAAGGTAAAGCCAGTGAGGCAGTCACATATTTTCTCTAGGCTGCATAATTTTTAAAAAGTATGTAGATGTCTGCTTCAAAGTGCTTCATGACAAATATCTAGCCCGTGGCATTGTAATTTCTAAGGATATGATTTTCAAAGATCTACGAAGAATGGAATCACATGTCATACCACCTAAGGATCATTCTTGTAAAGTTTGGTCAAAATTCATCAAGCGGTTTAAAAATTGTTGTAAAGAGAAATTGTGGACAACGGCTAACGTCGGACACACTGCCATGAGGAAAGCTGAGCACTTTGTGCTCAGGTGAGCTAAACATCCCGTATTGCCTGGGACTCAAATTCGTTACCACGAGCTTAAAATGGTTTGCTTTATGCTTAAAAAGGCAAAATACAGAAAATATGTTTCACTGCAGTGAAAAATAAATTTGTACAGTGAACAAAAAAAAACTATGCAAAATGTATGCATTTTATTTCATCAGTATAATTTTAAAAAAATTCATTTAAAATTTGCAACATCATCAAAAGAACAAGATCTACAAAACGCCAAATTTCAGAATGCACGGGAAGACTGGACAATTAACGTTAAAAAATGAAGAAAACGTACAAAAGGCCTAATATAGAAAATATAGAAGATATTAACATTTCTGGACGAATTTGACTGCTAAGTCAGTAGAACATCATCCTAGCAACACCTTTTGGACATCAACAATTTGCCAAGATCAGTATTTGATGTAAAATAATAAAAATGAACTTATTATCAACATTCAAAGCATATAATGGCATCTTCCAAAATACTAATTAACAAAGATAAAACAAAAACTTTGCACACTTCCACAAACTTTGCTGGCAAGTTTCCAAGATTTGATCTTTTTATAGAAAACTATTAATTTTGTTACAATTTTTATCTACCGCGTGAATTACCCATCTTACATAATTTGTATATATTTTGTACAAATTATCCTGATGTAGAACCAGATAGGTTCGAAATCGTTAGATCTTAATTAGAATATTGTTCATATTTATACGGTGTTGACATATGGTTTCTTTGTATTGTTCCATTTCAACCATTTCATTTATAAGTCTATAATAAATGGTGTTATTTTGCTTGATAAATGGACCTAAATCCTTTGCACATATAACAAAGATGTAAGATGAAATCGGATCACCTTCTGACAAAGCTTTGATAAATAACAACAGAATGGCATTTAATTATCTCTCACAGCCATTAAAGTTTGCATTTAGAGAATAATTAAACATGCTGTTGACATGCTAGATTTGTTTATAAACCATTCAGTATTGTACAAACATATTAAATTGCTTGGGAATTTAATAATGTATTATTATAAAGGTGAAAATTTATTTATAATTCAGGAAATTACGCTTCATCATTTTGTTTGCATATTGTCTAGGCAATTTATTGTCTTGCTTTCATTAATATTGAAATATTATCATATTTCATGGGTGTTATGATAGTGTAAGGTGATGCTGAAATTCAACAAGGCAGACAAAGATTCACAAAATAATAGAATAACAAATGTTTTTTGCTAGCAGTAAAGCTCACATGACCACATAAAATTGTTTTTTGCTAGCAATTTAGCTCACTTAGACACAGGAACTGCCTTTTTGCCAAGCAGTTTAGTTCACCTCAGCACAAAGCAACTGCCTTACTAGCAGGCACAAATCAGCCGTTTTTTTTTGTAGCAATTAAGCTCACCTTAGCACATAGCAACGCGTGTTTGCTAGCAAATGCTCAACATGAGCACATATATAACTGTATTGCTAGCATTTTTAGCCCACCATAGCATCGTAGCATTTGCTAGCAATTACGCTTACCTAAGCACATATAAACTGTGTTCTGCTAGCACTTTACATATAGCTCACGCCGAGCACAATTATTCAGGTGATTTCATTAGGATTGTTTTAGGTATTTTAATGAAGAGTTTTCTTCTGTATATGTTGGACCAAACTTGATATAAATCGTGTTTCAATTTTAAGCAAAGTATAAGGTTGTGAGGTTTTTTGGTCTTCATGATCTAAGCATAGCAACGCTGAACTTTGAAACGGCAAAATGTTCCTGTTTTGATAGGCCATTAGAAAATTAAGACATGTAGATTTTTTTTAAGGAACAAACTCGTATGTTTGTCTTGTGTTCTTCTGCTGCTGGTCCGTCTCTGTCTTTGCTAATTAGGAGGTTTTGGTTATTGAAATAGATATGTTTACAATAATGATTATGAAAGAAATATATGCGAGGTCTTAGATATCACTGTGACCAGCGCTTGTTGTAGTCTCTTTTGTGAAATGTTTGTTTTGTTTTTGACAACTTTTTTTTGGTTTTTGACAACTTCACAGTTTTGAATGAGAGGACGTGAGGGAATTCATTCGTATTCGATCCTTTCGG
Organism: Ruditapes philippinarum; assembly: GCF_026571515.1. Taxonomy (NCBI): domain Eukaryota; kingdom Metazoa; phylum Mollusca; class Bivalvia; order Venerida; family Veneridae; genus Ruditapes; species Ruditapes philippinarum. The sequence continues at coordinate 170,112 of NW_026855813.1, forward strand.
AAAGCTCAGTGGTTTGCTTCTATATGAATGATTTTAATTCTTTCTTTGGTTGATACATTTGTGTATGTGCATTTTTCTGAAAGTGTCAAAATATAAAGCTGTACCTGATAATGTTTTCTGTTGTTACTGTAGCTGTTGTTGCTACTGCTGCTAGTTTTTTTCTGATGGGTCGACTTTGTGGTGTCGTTGATGTAACACTAGTACGCTCTGGGGTGTAGACGGGTTTGAGACTGTTTTAGTTGTTGTTGCTACCACTGCTAGTTTTTCTAGTTGGGAACTTTGTGATGTCGTGACAACACTGGTACGATATAGGGATGTAGACGGTTTTGAGAATGTTGTTGTTGCCGCTGCTAGTTTTTCTGGTGGATGACTTTGGGTTGTCGTTGAAACACTAGTACGATCAGGGGGTGTAGACGGGTTTGAGACTAGTTGTTGTTGTTGTTGTTATTATTGCCGCTGTTGGCGCGGTACTTTAGGATGTCATGAAATAAATAGTAGGATATGCTGTTGTTGTCGTTTGTGAGACTGTTGTTGTAGGTAGCCTCTGAGTTGCTCGACTACCAGTGTCAATGTCTAAAAAGCCACGCTTATATCGTCTGCAAAACAAAACAAAATGCATTATAAAATTTTATAGATATTAAAATCTTAATAAGTGGGGTAATCACGTGACATATATTACCGTAACATTTGGTCTTTGCTTATAGGCCGCACGCATTACTAAATGCAATTGCTGTTTTTTTTAATATTTCTCAATATTTGAATAATTAATCATATCCCGTCTTCCGTACCATTTTTTGCCCGGTTCCGGTGGTACAGCTCGAATTCGCTATTCCTTTCATTATCTGTTTACATCAATATTGACAATTAGGGGTGTCGATAAATCTTATATAACAGCATATGATTGTCGGATAAGTCTTTAATCACCTAAATAATGTAAACTCATTTCTAACTGTTAAACGTAATAGCGTAGTGGTTGAGTGTTGGCTTTGTCAGTGTAAACACGCTGGTTCGATTCCTGGAAAAGGCATTTTTTCTTTTCGTATTTTTTTTTATTTATTTATTTATTTAAACGATCTGAATTTTAGTTCCGCGTGAATTTAGTACATACAATACTATTTGAGAACGTTTAGTTTTACACACATTCGCTTTCGACAGGTTAATTAAGTAACAGGCACAGTCGTGATTAGAGTGATAAATGAGGATTTGAAGTTATTTAAATATACAATTGAGCCGAAATTTTTAAAAATGTAGCAAATTGAATTCATTTGAGTTTTAAATAGTATTAAATTGACAATACTTTTCAATCTGTTCAATGACTGTTAAAATCAAATTCATTTAATTTTGCTAAACCGTTGTAAGTTTAACTTTAAATTGTACAAAATTATAAATCACAGGTTTATAAGACGATATAAAAAAGTTTTTGAAAGGAAAAAACATAAAAACACAAAAAATATTGCACAATGGCAGATTTGAACTCCGATTTTTTTTTCTTAACTTTCTCTTCATAAACTGAACTGTCTAACCACTACACTACCTGGATTTATATGCCCATTTCCACTTTAATTCTTCTATTTTGCATTAAAAATGTAAAGTGTAATAACTGAATAACTTGCACAACCCATTATATCATAATGGTATGACCGATTAATGTAAACGTTATCGTGTTCGACTTATAGGTAGTTATTTCCTAATTTTCTATGCGATAATATTTTGATGAAAATATGCGGTAACAATATGTCAAAATTTTTCAATCGTATCGAGAAAAGCACAAAAGTTTAATTAGCAAACTATGAACTATTGGATTTGAAGTTCGTGGAGTTGGCAGCCTAACAGCCTGAAGTTGGCAGCCTAGCAGCCTGACAGCCTAACAGCCTAAAGAAAACTAAGAATAGTACAAACATGAAAACAGTCAGAAATACATTAGTAGCACTTCTTTAGATCATTCCACGCCTTTTTCAATATCGTGATCTTTATTTTTAAAGATGTTGAACTTTATCTTAACATAATATTTTTCATTCTGACGATTCGAAATTTGTGAAGTTAGCAGCCTAGCAGGATGGAACAAACATGAAAACCGTCGGAAATGAATTGGTAGCACAAACTTAGACCATTCCACGTCTTATTTCAGTAGCGCGATCTTTATTTTCTTAAATATTGAACTTTGTTTTTTTTTTATTTTGACGCTTCAAAATTTTTGAAGTTAGCAGCCTAGCAGCCCTTTATGTATATATTAAATACTTGACAAAATTTCTTTTAAAAAAACTCTAAGAGCTAGAGCTATTATATATTAGGATGAAACATCTTCTAATGGGTGTCTACCATTTATTGTTCAAATAAAGGCCCTGGGGATAAAATTGGACCCGCCCCGGGGATCATTGATTTTCCTTATATGTATATAGTAAAAACCTAAAAAATCTTCTTTTAAAAAACCCAAAGAGCTAGAGTTAACATATAAAGCATGAACTATCTATTAGTGTGTGATTACCAAGTTTGTTCAAATAAAAGCCTTTGGGGACAAAAAATTGGCCCTCGCCCAGAGGGTGGGTGTCATTGTTTTCCCAATATGACTATTGTAAAAACTTAAAAAATCTTATTACAGCTAAAGCTTAGATATTTATCATGAAACATCTTCAAATGGGTGTCTACCAAGTTTGCTCAAAAAAGGCACTGGGTTAAAAATGGCTCCGACCCGGGGACCTATATACAGGTGAGCGATTTCAGGGCCATCATGTCCCTCTTGTTTAAATGAGGATCGCGATATTGGAATAAGACGTGAAATAGTCTAAGTATGTGCTACCGATTCATTTCCCACGGTTTTCATGTTTGTACTATCCTTGGTTTTCTTAAGGCAGCTAGGATGCTAACTTCACAAATTTCGAAGTGTCAAAATAAAAAAAAAACAAAGTTCAATATTTAAAAAAATAAACAACGCGATACTGAAATAAGACGTGGAATGGTCTAAGTATGTGCTACCGATTCATTTCCCACGGTTTTCATGTTTGTACTATCCTTAGTTTTCTTAAGGCAGCTAGGATGCTAACTTCACAAATTTCGAAGTGTCAAAATAAAAAAAAAACAAAGTTCAATATTTAAAAAAAATAAACAACGCGATACTGAAATAAGACGTGGAATGGTCTAAGTATGTGCTACCGATTCATTTCCGACGGTTTTCATGTTTGTATCATCCTTTGTTTTCTTTAGGCTGCTAGACTGCTAACTTTACAAATTTCGAAGTATCAAAATAATAAAAAAAAAACAAAGTTCAATATCTAAAAAAATAAAGATCGCGATACTGAAATAAGACGTGGAATGGTCTAAGTATGTGCTACCGATTCATTTCCGACGGTTTTCATGTTTGTACTATTCTTAGTTTTCTTTAGGCTGCTAGGCTGCCAGTCTGCTAGGCTGCTAACTTCACAAATTTCGAAGCGTCAAAAAAAATTTCAATATTAAACAAAATAAAGATCGCGATACTGAAATAAGATGTGGAATGGTCTAAGTATGTGCTACCGACTCATTTCCGACGTTTTTCATGTTTGTATTATCCTTAGTTTTCTTTAGGCTGCCAGGCTGCTAGGCTGCTAACTTCACAAATTTCGAAGTGTCAAATAAAAAAAAAAAGTTCAGTATTTAAAAATTAATGATTGCGATACTGAAATAAGACGTGGAATGGTCTAAGTATGTGCTACCGATTCATTTCCGACGGTTTTCATGTTTGTATTATCCTTAGTTTTCTTCAGGCTGCTAGGCTGCTTACTTAACAAATTTCGAAGTTTCAACAAAAAAAACAACAACAACAAACAAAGTTCAATATTTAAAAAAATAGAGATCGCGATACTGAAATAAGACGTGGAATGGTCTAAGTATTTAATACCGATTCATTTCCGACGGTTTTCATGTTTGTATTATCCTTTGTTTTCCTTAGGCTGGCTGGCTGCTAGACTGCTAACTTCACAAATTTCGAAGTATCAAAAAACAATGTTCTGTTTTAAAAAAATAAAGATCGCGATACTGAAATAAGACGTGAAATGGTCTAAGTATGTGCTACCGATTCATTTCTTACGGTTTTCATGTTTGTATTATACTTAGTTTACTTTAGGCTGTCATGTTGCTAGGCTGTTAGGCTGGTAACTTCACAAATTTCGAAGAGTCAAATTAAAAAAAATAAAGTTCAATATTTAAGAAAATAAAGATCGCGATACTGAAAGAAGACGTGGAATGGTCTCAGTATTTACTACCGATTCATTTCCGACGGTTTTCATGTTTGTATGATACTTAGTTTTCTTTAGGCTGCTAGCTGCTAACTTCACAAATTTCGAAGTGTCAATTAAAAAAAACTAAGTTCAATATTTAAAAAAATAAAGATTGCGATACTGAAATAAGACGTGGAATGGTCTAAGTATGTTCCACCGATTCATTTCCGACGTTTTTTTATTTGTATTATCCTTAGTTTTCTTAGGCTGCTAGGCTGCCAGACTGCTTACTTCACAAATTTCGAAGTGTGAACCCCCCCCCCCACAAAAAAAACAACAAAAAAAAACAAAACAACAACAACAAAAAAACAAACAAACAAAGTTCAATATTTAAAAAAATAGAGATCGCGATACTGAAATAAGATGGAATGGTCTAAGTATGTGCTACCGATTCCTTTCCAACGGTTTTCATGTTTGTTTTATACTAAGTTTTCTTTAGTCTGTTAGGCTGCCTGGCTGCTAACTTCATAATATTCGAAGTGTCAAATTAAAAAAAAGCAAAGTTCAATAATTAAAAAAATAATGATCGCGATACTGAAATAAGACGTGGAATGGTCTAAGTATGTACTGCCGATTCATTTCCGACGGTTTTCATGTTTGTATGATACTTAGTTTTCTTTTGGCTGCTAGGCTGTTAACGTCACAAATTTCGAAGTGTCAAATTAAAAAAAACTAAGTTCAATATTTAAAAAAATAAAGATTGCGATACAGAAATAAGACATGGAATGGTCTAAGTATGTTCCACCGATTCATTTCCGACGGTTTTTTTATTTGTACTATGCTGCTAACTTCACAAATTTTGAAGCTTCAGAATGAAACAATTATGTTAAGATGAAGTTCAACATCTTAAAAAAATTAAGATCACGATATTGAAAAAAGGCGTGGAATGACTTAAAGAATTGCTACTTATGCATTTCCGACTGTTTTCATGTTTGTACTATTCTTAGTTTTATTTAGGCTGTTTAACTTCACGAACATAATTAGTCATAAGTTTTAATAAAGACAATAAATACAATTATCTAGTCTGTCAAACAATTGGATTCAACTGCTATATTTATGACATCAGATTTCCTTTTTTAAAATCTTTCTGCAAATATTATCAAGTCACGATGTGCCCAAATTATAAACTATGCAAAAGCATATTTTCACAAAATGTATATATTTATAAATTTAAGATGATTGATTATGCATACGTTCCATTTAATCTTTTGGAATTATTATACACAACTGTATTAAATGATAAATGAATGCAAAATATAAAAAAAAAATGAGAATAAGGAGAAAAAAACCTTGTGTGTAATGGAACGCCATGGAAATAAGAGGAATCCTTTCCTCTTGTTTGTGTTTTCCCTGGTATTAGTGGGCACTACATGGCTCAAATATTTGTATTTTGTCGTATACTTTAGTCATGTCCCTTAATAATTTGATTATTGTTATATGTATTGTATCATTATGCGTCATTATGTCATTGCCATGTCATTTACACTTTTACCGAATAAAACTACTACGTTAGAACAGCCAGTAGTACAGACGCCATTTTGTTGAAGATTAAGAATGACAACTTTGTACAATAAAACTACAATGATAAGATTATAGAATTGTATAAGTAGGAACAAGTTTATATGACCACCTTTCAAACATTTTGTCAGCTGTTCTATATATATGTTCGTTATTTGTTGAACTTTACACTGAATGATATTAGAGGTCGTTGAACATGAAAAAATAACAAAGACATGGGAAGTTTGACTTAACTCAACTCACCTCATTTAAATCAAGGCAAGACGTCAATGACAATAAGTATTGCTTTTGACACACCAATATTCATAATATTGATATAATGTAATACAAAAATAAAAAAAACAAGTTTGAACCATTTATGAGTATATATCAAACTGTTTCAGTTATGAGAACTAACATAATTCTGTAAGTATCAAATGAGTAATTGTATCAGTCATCTAGTGCTGTAAAAGTCGGCATTTTTTGTTTTTGGGGCGCCGTATGTGACATTAATTAATTTATCAAAGCATATGTGAATAGAATATTTTCTAGCATAGATGTAATTTTACGTCATTATATGTTATTTACCATTATTAGAGTTGTTATATTTAGTCATAAACTGCTATTACAGTTGACATTTAGACTGTTTTAGCATATAAAATCAAGAGAGTTTTACTCGTATGGTTTTGAGGAGCAATTTATTCGAGAAACAGTAACGGGTAAAACATGAGAATTCTAGGTATAGTAATAAATACTTTTTATTAATTTTTTATTTCATTCTCTTTTTATACTTTTACATTTTATTTTTGATTGTAATGTGAGATTATCTTCACTCACAAGAAATTAATCCAACAAATAATATTTAATTACGATATCTTAACATTGATACTTTTAATAATTCATCTTTTAAACTAAATTTGTAATTTCGGATTTTGTGTTTAACCATTCTGCTCAACCATTCCCTTTGGGTCTTTGTTTAACCTCTCCTTTCCGGATTCATTAAGCTAATACACCATCTAAATAAATAGTTTTATTTTACATTTTTGAAATGTTTCAGTCCAAGTGTTGGTTCTAATTGTGGTTCATGTTAAATGTATATCCAGCCATCCTGGCGAATTTTCTAAGAGAAGTGACGACTGTAGATCGTATTTCTACTATGCTACGCATGATATGTCTTGCAGGGATAACGACATGTTTATGATACGAAACGATTTTATAAGTGACGTCCGGGCGACCTGCAGGTAATACATTTCTATGCAGTTAGAAAATGACTAGCTCTTTCATGTTTCGGGTTGTATATTCTAACACTCCACGGGATTTTGTCAATGTAGACAAAGAAGAAAAACCGGTCTAAAACTGCCAATATACACTGGTTAGGGACTACTTGTATATCATTGATTCTCCACTAAACGTGCAAATTAGAAAATATTCTGTCCCTCGAGTATATTTTGTTTTAATGCAGTTGAAAAATACTTTTTGGGCATTATATTGCTTCATTCCATGGTCATTTATGTAAAGCATTCAAATTAATGACTTAGTCTGCTGGATTAATACGAAAATATTATCACGCAGAGGTGCAGTATAACCCATTATGTAATGTCCCCAGGCTTGGGTCCAATACTACTGTTGGTTTTACATAATTTAACCTGAAACATGTGATAAAGAAAAACCACTTTAGTATTAAGTTTTAGTTTAAATGTCAAAGTGAGCGATTTTTATTGTTTTCTACAGTGAATTTGGAAAAAAGTTACCAGCTGAAATGCATGTCCCTCATATATTGAACAGATACGTTACCACACTTCAGGTAAACCTGAGTAAGAGTAATATGAACTTGTAACATATTAATAGTTTGCTATTGAACTCAAGTTTGATCATATTTCATTATTCAAAAATAATTTTGACTACAATATACATGCTAGAACCACAATGACTTTGCAACGATGAGGCAATTTGGATTATACTTTAAAGTGAAACAGATACGTTACCATGATATCCCACTGAGAAACATTTACTATTACCAGCACTTAAAAGTAGGATCGCATTTATGCATTATTCAAATATTATGCTCTACAAAACCTAATATTTCAATATATTTGGCAAACATATGTGCATATCTGATATATTTTAGTTTTTTGACCAACAGATACGTTACCAACAGATACGTTACCAATATTTATTGTTTGAACCTTAATTGACGATTTTGCTCAGTTTTGAAATGGTTTCATGTAAAATATTACAGCATAACGTATGTGTAGCCGATAAATGATGCTTTGATCTCAATTTTATTGGAAAACTGAAAATGTGGATCAGGAATTTAAAATTCAAGGATTAGTTGAGTTTTGTAGAAAATAAAATGTTGAAAAAACAGGCAAGAAACATATAAAGATTTACTGTTTTATTTCCTGGAATAAATATATGTTGATATCTTTTTAGTTTGCAGAATTTGTATTAAAAATAAAATGTAGAGGACTGTATAACTTTTGGTAACGTATCTGTTTATCATAGTAACGTATCTGTTTAGAAAGAGATTTGAGTACAGTTTAATATATATAACTAAATCTTCAACAAAACTTTGGTTAAAATAAGTAATATATGGTTAGACAATATATAACAGCGCTGTAACTTAATGGAAAAAAAGTATTTTTAAATGAATGCCCGTTAGTTTCTATATTTTAGTCAGGGTCGTATCAAGATTTTCTATCTATGGTAGAGATGGACTAATTGGATATAGCTCAAAATCTTGGAGGTGCACATATATATGGATTGATTATTACTAAGTTGGTTTTCTTTAAGCGGTACCATTGTTTCTGATATAATTTTGTTAAATGTAGATAAGCATATACATGTAGGCTTACTCATATCACCAAGTATATCGAGATTGTACCAGTATATAAAGAAAAAGTATATAGAAAAAAAAGATAATTGAACAGCAGATGGACCAAAAAGACAAACAAAATACAGAATGTCAATTCACACTATGAAACACTAGCATTTAAATCTAGCTGTTACATATTCTAATAGATGAGTGTCTTTATTCAAATGTTCTTATTAAGTTCAATCTGTTTCTTAAAGTCACACTGTTATTTGACTATTTGAAGCTACACATAAAACAATAAAACCTAAAAAAACAAAACTGTAAATGAAATTGTGTGTTCTGTTTAATATTAAAAGTACTGGTTCAGACATATTAGTTATTGGTCAGTTGTTCAAAAAACTTTATGAATATCTATCTACGTGTTCAGGGTTTTTTTCATAATTTTGTTCATAGAAGAACTGTGAAACAGATACGTTACTATGCTTTAATATTCGTTTCCACTTAGCGGAATAAATTTATACTGTTAAGTAAATCCGAGCTACATTGTGTCAATAGATAAGTATGGAACATCAGTATTTTTATTGACCTAAAATGCTTTTATAAGTAAATCATGTATTTGGAATAAACAAGATTGATTAATAAGTAACATTTTCACCAGCTATCAGTTCACAAGCTATTCATAGGCGTAGATTTTTTTTAAATGTATATTGATGCATACTATTTTGTAAATATACTGGTGCTATAATGCTGAAAGAATGATAATAAATTTCTAAATCGTGTATATTCATGCTGATTATTTCTATCTAGTCTCTTAAAGCAATTGGAAAAATGGTAACGTATCTGTTTTTGCACAAATCTCGAATTCTTGGTAACTTAATTTTAGGAAATATTACAAGTTTTTTGGTGAAATGTTAAAAGAACCAGTATGTGTTCAATGTTATACATGAGTTAAACCAACAAAAAAAGGTGTCTTGGTAACTATTCGCAAATGTCAATTATTCACTATTACTAAGAGCCTAATTTGAATGTTTAGTGGAGAATCAATGATATGCGGCTGTTATGTTTTCTCCCTTTTATATTTTATAGTTAACAAAACTTTTTAAAGCAACAATAAAGAAGCATTTTTATTGATATTTTCAGTTCTTACAATGTTTTCTATGGCCTTCGTGGTCAATTCCTACGCATCAAAACTCCAAAACTGGTGATAAATAGCCGATAAAACACCGTTTAGACCGATGTTATTTCTTAAACATTGGCTTCAAGAATTTTGCGTACAAACTTAAGACTTTCATCTATGTGTGGATATCCAGTTAGCACATATAACAACACAGGGTTTAAATACCAAAAAAGATAAAACGATACCATATAAACATCTCTTTAATACAACAGGCTGCACAGTAGTAATAAATATTATACATGTTCATGACTGAATTTATGATAAACCTTCTTGATGTCATGGAACATGACAGATTATGATTGTTAGTAATAAAATGTGCATGCTATATTGCATGCTTGTGAGTTATGAGAAACCGAAATTAGCCGCGATATCATAAATTTATATCGTTGCATTGTGTACATCGGTCTTACTGGCGATATTTGAGACCGGTGCGTATACAATGATATCGTTGTGCATTAACTACGGTAGACGGAAGAACATTTCAATTCCACGAGCTCTCCATTTTATCTTCAGAAATTCACAAGGACAACTAAATAAGTTCACAATTACAACATAGTGAGGTTACGGGTTGTCGGCGTTAACTTCACGATGTCACTTTCGTGAATACAACTTCACGAAATTATTTTTTGAACTTCACGAATACTTGATTTCAACTTTATGAATAAATAATTATATAACTCCGCGTATTCACGATATATTATTACTACGTCATGAATTTATATTTTGAAATGCATGAATTTAATTGAACTTTAATAATTGATTTCTTCTTGGTCATGTGGCTCCAGTACTTGCAACGCCATTTGCATCATTTGTTGCAAGAAATAATTGTTAGGATATTACGAAAATTAATAGGGTTACCAACGTCCTTTTCAAGTTATCTACATTTGGGTGCAGAACACTTTTTTCTTACAATTGCTTTTGTTATGACGTCATTAATGTCAAGGTTATATGACGAAATTGTGAATTTGAAATTAATACTCAAAATGTACTGTCAAAATTGTGAATTGTGAAGATGAAATCGCAAATTTTAAAACTTGAATTTTAAAGTGTAATTCATGAAATTGAAATCATGAATTCGCGAAGTTGAAATCATGAATTCATGAAGTAATTGCTAGTTGATTGTTATTTTCAATGACTGATTATTTTAGAAATGATATCATTACAGTAGCATGGCACACAAAGACACCTACCTAGACTGTATGAAGTCAATATCTACTCAATGTCCACAGCAATATGCCGAGGTGGCCAATTCTATAAGAAATAAGCTGAACATGTTTTGTGAAGGGAATGACGTATCACAGTGGCTACAATTAGGTACGACAGGGTCAATAATTTTTGCACAACAATATTTTACTCAAAACATAGAATGTAATATCTTACCAAAATTTTAAATTGTATACAACAATGCAATCATTGTTCACTCGTATATAGCTGAACATCTTTTGACATATACAAAGAGCATTGTATCATGTCATGTTTGCAGTGTTGTCCGCATGCGTATTAATCTATCTTTTGCTATTTGTAATAATAATCTCTCTACGATTTAGTGGTTCCGGACTGGGTTTCCATTAATCGTACTTGTTCAAAAGGACCCCTCGACGAGTTGTACACCAGTTGTATCAAGGAGTTCTATGCTCAAAATGAACTCGGCGACAGCATCACATCTTATGAAACGGCATCGGCAGTCCTTCCAAGGCAAGTGATTTTTATATCATATTCAAAATAGAGAGTCTAAAGAACTCCGAAACGACATAATTTAAAACACTGCAGACTCGGTTTGATTGAGCCTTTTCATGTGCGGTACTAGAAAGCGCCCCCCCCCCCCCCCAGTAATGGCTGAAGTAGGTTTTATTTTTAAATACACTTAATTATAATCAAAAACACCTTTAAATTAAAAAATAGAAGGAAAATGGCCATTTTTGAACTTATGTCTTATTTAAAAACTGCATCAAAAAAGCAATTGACGTCATTTTCAAACTGTCTGCTTATGGAAAGTGGCTAAATTATTGTAAATGCTGATTTCAAAATAGATTTTAAAAGTGAACCTGCTTTCAGTTTTTGCACTTAATGTCATTGATTAAATACTTACACGAAATCAGATGTAATCAGGTCTAGACAATTGGTACAATTAAAAATTAAACTCCTACCATTACTGACGTTGATTCAACATTGGTAATAGATCCGTATGATCGCCTATTGTTAAATATTGGTTGACCAATGTCACGACCTTGTTTCAACGCCCTGCGCCTGCTTAGTAAATAACTTAGAACGTAGAATCGTGTCATTCACTAAATGAGTCATAAAACTTGCAATCAGTTGTGTTTCATTTAAAACTTAAAATACGGACCCATTTTTAATCTGACCAGCTTTTTATCCTCCTTTCTGACCGCATGTAACAACTGGATCTTTCATCAAGAAAAGCCAAGTGCTTAAAGCCAAGTGCTTTTAAGATTAAATTCTGTAAATCAACATATGAGACGTGTCACGACAAAACCAACATAATGGGTTTGCGATCAGCATGGATCCAGACCAGCCTGTGCATCCGCGCAGTCTGATCAGGATCCATGCTGGTAGTGAACTTTAAAATATTTAAAATTGAAACGAAAAAAAAACAAACAAAAAACAAATTCATTCGGCCATTTTGTGTTCGGGGAAATGCACCATGTTGCCAGAGTTTTGCCCCGCTATGTAACGCTTTTTTAAGAATAACACCGAAATTAACATAATATGCATAAAATACAAGTATATACAAGTCACAAATTCACGCATAATATTATAATAGTTTGTCTCATTTAAGGATGATGAGCGATGTATTTAATTGTATGAAGACAAACCTGGAACTAACACCAGCACTGCTTAGCGGATGTGGTAGTTCTTGGCAACACATTCTGCTAGAATTTTGGTTAAAAACATTGTACTTTGCAAGCATTTTTCAGGAGCCTACCAATGGAGATAAGCAAGAGTTTCTGGTAAGTTTAAGAAAATTACATGTACTTGAAATTTAACAATTTTAAGATATAATTAAAGAATTAAATTGTGTAAATAAAAATTGTGTTTGCATTTTATATGTTGTTCTTTTATTTATTTATTAATGTTTGCTATTTATATTGTTTGTTCCTCAATTATACGATGTAGTACGGTTTGATAGAATATCAAGCATAATGTTATTATTCATGTACACTTTCATTGTATAACTACAGTTACTTTTTTATTCACAATTAGTTTTTTTTACAGAATTAATTCTAATTTGATTGTGTAGAAAACTATAAGCACACTCTAGAATCCGTTCCTCGAACCAGTAGTAAGCAATAAGTGTAAAGTTTCTTGCTGATGAAAACAACGGTTCGTCCCTGACAGGGTTTGAAAACTATGGAGGGCGATCGTTGCCAAAATTCCAGACATGTTATGTGTTCCTTTTGAAAACTACTTTTGAAAATGCGAACATGTATGTCTAGCATTTTTGATTGCATTCGTGCACAGCAAATGGTATGCCTCTTAATCCAATCTTTTAATTGAAGGCACCCGCTTATAAATAACAAGTTTACATGTAAATCTTAACAACAGACCTAACATGGAGAACAACAACATATTTACAAGTTCGTATCTACCATTGCATATAATACATAAGCATGTTTACACACTTGTAGATATTTATCTGTACCTGAAAAACACAACTGAAATGTAAAACTCGAATGCAGAAAATATAATTTAACAAACCGTGTTTCAAGTCGTAGAACTACAACAGTACGTTTACACAGTTACATGTTCAAAATGACAAAAGTAGATTCACAAAGTTAAACGATTTTAAGTCATGCATGACGCCCCGCCCCTCTCTGAGTATTTACGATCTTCTATTACAGAAATGTACGGACAGGTATAATACCCGTCGCCTCTCTCCTATTTTTCAATAAAGTGAAGTAAAACACGGTGTCCATTCTAACTTTTTTTATTTCTATAAAAAGTCCAATATTATGGGTATCAAATGAAAGATTATGAGTGCCTCGGCAATAAAAATGAATTAAATAGATGTATTGAATTTTTTGTTTGTTTTTTTTTTACTCTGAAAATAACACTCTCAAATTGGTAAGAAAAACACGGCGTTCCCTCCAAACTTTTTTTTATTTTGCAATCAATTTTGATAATTTTGGATTGAAATAAAAGTGTGCTTCATACGATTTATGATATATAATTATATTTATATTAACTGCAACAACCACCAAAAACTCAATTGAAGCTTGTATGGAGAAATAAGAAACAACCATGTTATGAGATTGATATTTGGGCTTTATTAAGCCATAAGTATAACATGAACAAGAATGAGGTAATTTCAAAATGAATTAATTTTTCGTTAAAAAGTTTATCATGTTACTTTCTGTAAAATAGAGAAAATAAGAATCCCTAAAGAACACTCAAAACAACAAAATTGAGAATGTTGCAGGCTCGTTTTAATTGAGCCTGCTCATGGACGGTAATGGAAAGAGCAAGTTATCGTCCACGCCCCCTAGCACCGGCTAAAGCAAAATGCAACATGAACTGGTACAATTTTGAATTTTGAAACATCCGCAGATGTGTTAACATGGCGATTATCATGGAACCTTCAATGTAACACGTAAGTGCCATACCATGAAAACGGCATATGATCTCCAAGTAAAAAAAAAAACACACACTCTGAAATTCAGTAAGAGAAACATGGCGCCCCCTACTTACTTTTTTTTATTTCATGGTCATTTTTAATAATTTTAGAATATGATAAACAAGATCATCAGATCGAAGAAAGGCGGCGTTGATAATTTTAGACTCGTGTTAAAGAATCCTTTATGAACTTTCTAGTAATGCCTTAAAATGAAAATTAATTAAGTAGAAGTATTAAAAATTTTGTTTCTAACTTATCATTGTTTTTTTTCTCTTAAATCCACTCTCATATTCGGAAAAAAATCACTTCGCTTCCTTAAGATACTTTATTCAAAAAAGAAATTGAATATTGAATGCAATTTTAGACATAAGCTTTGAACAAGTATATTAAAAATCTGGAAACAAAGTTATCCCTCGGAAGCATTAATCACAACAAAATTACATAAGGATTGCAGACTCGGTTTGATTGAGTCTGTACATGAGGGATAATGAACAAGTGCAACATCCCTCACGCCCCCTTGCACCGGCTTGAACGGTACTCAATTCTCAACACTTAATAGCGCTCCGAAGAACCAGAAAAATATATAAATCACTGAAGTGAAGTACGGGGCAACTTTTTACAGCTGCCACACGGCACTTGACACCTGCTGTTGTGAAGTATAAAAATCTGGAAACAAAGTTATCCCTCGGAAGCAAAAATCACAACAAAATTACATAAGAATTGCAGACTCGGTTTGATTGAGGGATAATGAACAAGTGCAAAAAGTTTTTATTCATACTGAAAATACGTTATTAAAGATTGTACATATGTGCTACGGATAAGTTTTTTCTTGATTTCGGAAAGGAAACCCCGGTTGTCGCTTTAAAATCCTATTTTTGCAAATACTTGCATAGTTTTTGTTGAAAATGAAATTTGTGCAAATACATTTTTCAATGACTAATAAGAATATTGGATGGTTTTTACATTATTAATAAAATTACTCCCTTGAAGTTGGTCATTGTTTCCCCTAAAAATGTCCAAATCGCCGATGTTTCTCAGGAATACATGATAAACAAGATCAACAAGGAAATGCGGCGCTCAATGAACGCAATCCCACATGACCCAGCAACAAGAACAAGTGGCAAGAAGCCCAGGCGGACCCCAAACAAAACACAGGACAGGGCACTAGGCAGAGCACGGCTAATCACTAAAATGATAAATAATTTGTAACTGGTAAGAACACGATGTTAAATAATAAGGTAATGCATAGGTTATTTTCATCATAAATGGTAAAATCAGCAATTTTCAAGTGATGTTGCTAGTAACAAAACTTTTGTAACAAATGTAACATATACGAGGGTTGATCAATATATTCATGGACGCTATTAATAACTTAATAATTAATCAAGATATTATAAAGAATTTTCGCTATTTAGGAGAAGAATTTAATACTATTACAAATATATTGTGATTTTTAAAAAAAAATCTCATTTTGTTGATTATATGTATCGCCATAGCAACCCTATGCCGTACGAACGCCGCAGCTTAAAAAAGTTATATTTACCATTTTAAAATACTTAAAAATTGGCCTTATTTTGGCGCGCTTCTTTAAAATATGAAAATGACGGCAACGTTCTTTCATATTGTTTATAGAACATTTAAAAAAAACAAGCGTCGCTACGATTTCTTTTGTTTGTTGGAGATGTTAATGGAGACAGGGGTGTGTCACCAGAGAGGAGCACAACGTTGTTTGAGCAGATGGCAGTAATTAAGTCTGTGTAAATCTTGGTATGACGCCACAGCAGACTAAGGATAACTTGGAAAGTGTATCTTGAACAAAAAAAGTGTCTCATTTATTTTGTTTTTAAGTGGCACAAACGCTTCCATGAGGGTAGAGAAGAACTTAAGGATAATAAGAGATGCGGCAGACCAATCGAAACTTGTTGCAATGAGAACGTTATGCGAGTGAAATTGAAGGCAGAGTTAAAGGGACACAAGTTTACCAGGTTCCATGATTTACAGTCCATGGCATTGTCTGCATGTGTTGCGTTTATTTGATACTTCATTTAATAAGAACATTTTCAGTCAGTGGGTACACAGGCATGGACGATGTGTAGAAGTTGGTGCTGCATTGTTTGAGAAGATGTAACGCCGACGTAACGTAAGTTGGGAATGAGCTGCGGCGATCAGCTTAACATGTATTTTTGAAAACTGTCATTTTGGATAAAATATATGGATTATTTATCTGAAACTTACACATCAAATTGATAAAAGATTGAATAAATGTCAAATATAATTATATTAACTTTCCTTCCCCAAAAAAACAATTTATGGAGTGTGTCCACGAATATATTGATCAACCCTCGTATATGTTATGAAAAATGCCATATGTTGTCCTTCAGTTTTATTTAGAATTATGGGAGAGGCGCCGTTTTATACCTATCCGCAATAGAAGTTCGTAAATACTCGGAGAGGGGCGGGGCGTTATGCTTGACTTAAAATCGTTTAACTTTGTAAATCTACTTTTGTCATTTTAAACATGTTACTGTGTTAACGTACTCTTGTAGTTCTACAACTGGTAACATGCTTTCTTAAACTTTATTTTCCGTATTCGAGTTTTACATTTCATTTGTATATTTCAGATCTATAAGTGTGCAAACATGCATATGTATTGCATGCAATGGAAGATACGAACTTGTAAATTTGTTGTCGTTTTAGATGTTAGGTCAGTTGTTACGATATATATGTAAACTTGTTATATAAAAACGGTAACCTTCAATTAAAAGATTGAATTAAGAGGCATATTATGTGCTATGCACGGGTACAATAAAAATGGTAGGCATACAAGTTCGCATTTTCAAAAGTCATTTTAAAAAGGAACACTTTACATGTCTGGAATTTTGGCAACGAACGCCCTCCATAGAAAACATGCGGTTTACTAGTCTGATAAGCTGACAACTCGCCCGTGCTGCCACATAGTCACTAACAATTTTTCCAACTTTTTAAACAAAGTTACCTATTTATGATTTTTTGTAAAAAAAAAGAAAAGAAAATATGAATCCCCAAAGAAAGCTCAAAACGGCAGAATTGAAAATGTTGCAGGCTCGGTTTGATTAATCCTGTTCATGGACGATACTGCCAAGTGCAAACTACCGTCCATGCACCCTAGCACTGGCTTAAGCAGAATTCAACATTTTAACATGAAATGGTAAAATTTTGAATTTAGAAACATCCTGTAAGTCGAATTTACAATTTATGAAATTTAGTGGGTTTTTTTTCTTCTTTTTTTCCAGAATTTGGCACTTTCATCAGCAGCACAGAGCCTTAAATAGAACTACAGTACAATGACATGATGCCTATTGCAATCTGGACGGAATTAGCTTAAATAAAGTTTATATTCTACAATATTGTCTTTTAAAATAGTCACTGAACTAACAAATGTTAAGGGTAGAATATTACTTAAAGATTTCTAAAAACAATAAAAAATGATTGTTTAATTTATGTGTTCAACTGAAATTTCCTGTAGAATAAGGTAAAACTCTGCGTGTTTTATGAAGCGTTTTGAAAATATTGCGAATATTATAGTTTTGTTTTTCGCAGAGAAAACATCCCAGCACTTCTGTTGTGGAACACTTGACGTAACTATTGTCAGGATCCACTGATATCATATGCTCCCACTATTTTCCTCGACCTTCTTTCTTATATCCGGTAATCGGAGAGGTCCAGTGTTTAGGGTTTTGCGAATGAAATTGAAGTAAATGAGTGAATTCACTCTCCGAAGTTGAGGAACCTAGCAGGATAGTATTAACATGAAATTTCGAAGTGTCAAAAAAACAACAACAATGTTCGATATTTTAAAAAATAAAGATCGCGATACTGAAATAAGACGTGGAATGGTCTAAGTATGTGCTACCGATTCATTTCCGACGGTATTCGTGTTTGTATTATCCTTAGTTTTCTTTAGGCTGCTAGGCTGCCAGGCTGTTAGGCTGCTAACTTCACAAATTTCGAAGCGTCAAAAAATAAAAAAATAAAACAATGTTCAATATCTTTAAAAAAAGAAAGATCGCGATACTGAAATAAGACGGGGAATGGTCTAAGTATGTGCTATCGATTCATTTTCGACTGTTTTCATATTTGTATTATCCTTAGTTTTCTTTAGGCTGCTAGGCTGCCAGGCTGCTAACTTCACAAATTTCGAAGCGTCAAAAAATAAATAAAAAAACACAATGTTCAATATTTAAAAAAATAAAGATCGCGATACTGAAATCAGACATGGAATGGTCTAAGTATGTGCTACCGATTCATTTTCGACGGTTTTCATGTTTGTATTATCCTTAGTTTTCTTTAGGCTGCTAGGCTGCCAGGCTGCTAATTTCACAAATTTCGAAGTGTCAAAAAAAGCAAAAAAACAAAGTTCAATATTTTAAAAAATAAAGATTGCGATACTGAACTTAGACGTGGAATGGTCTAAGTATGTGCTACCGATTCATTTCCGACGTTTTCATGTTTGTATTATCCTTAGTTTTCTTTTGGCTGTTAGGCTGCTAGGCTACTAACTTCACAAATTTCGAAGCGTTAAAATAAAAAAAAACAATGTTCAACATTTAAAAAAATAAAGATCGCGATACTGAAATAAGAAATGGAATGGTTAAAGTATGTGCTCTGATTCATTTCCGACGGTTTTCATGTTTGTATTATCCTTAGTTTTCTTTAGGCTGCTAGGCTGCTAACTTCACAAATTTCGAAGCGGGATCCCTAGCTTACAAATGGTTTGCTGATAAATGCACTTGACAATTACATGTTTTGTGGTCAGTGATTCCTTACAGTCAAACGGATATAAAGAGAACTTCTTGGCAACTAACTTGCACTATAAAAACATATATAGGTTATTTAACGTACAATGTACTTATTTATGCTCCGAATGGAAACGTATTTTTATAATGACATCTTCTCGTCTTGTAAGTGTGTTCATAATACCGTCTTTACACCAGTAATGCTGTTTAAGAACAAAGAATTTTGCAAATCATGTAAAATAAGAGAAGTCGATGATGAATACCACCGTTATCATATTATATCAAACCGTTGAAAGATATGTTATTGTTAGTTTAAACAGAGTTTATTTCAAACAATGAATACAACGTGTTATAAAAACATTTACAATAAATAGATACACAAATGAAAATAGATACACAAATGAAAAAGGATTAGAGCCGAAAACTATACAGCTTATAAAAGTTTTCTCTTATATATGTGTACTATGCAGTTTAATAATAACAGTATTTGTAATATTGATTGAAACAATGAAGTTAATGTTTAACATATTTGATATGAAAAAAATCAAAGATTAAGTTAGTGAAACTAGCTATTGTTCAAAAGATCTTATTAACTCCTATGTTATTGTTATTGGTATGTTGTTTCATAAACCATTTGAACTTTAATGTTATACTTACAGGCCCGTCGTTACGATTTTGTGATTGTTGCGGCCACTTTGGTTAGTTTTAGCCATAATCTAGGGGGGTAAGGGGACATGCTCCCCCGGAAAAAATTTTATTCTAGGATGCTGTCAGGGGCGTTTTCTCGTATATTTGGCACAGTTTACAGTTTGTCGCTAGTACATGTTACAATAATATGTCAACGATTTTTTTACAGATTTAAATGCGTCGTAAGTTTTAAGGGTGAAATTTAAGGTTCGCATAACGGATGGACAGGTGTACATAAAAGATGAATACATGTAATTGATATTTGGCAAATTGTAAAGAAACAATAACTGATGTTGTTATAATTCTTTAGATGCATTTTTATCTGATAATTATAAATAAACAAATACAAGAAATATTACAGTACGTGGATTATTGTTTAACATAAATCACACAATGGTTTAAGCTTAAATAACAATCGATGACATGATGGAAGAATAGTACATTACGAGTCAACAATAACCGCTTTTTGTTTAGCAGTAACTTGTATTTTGTTCACAATAATCTTACAAAACACAGAGTCTCATTTTATGTAAATTTTGTAAAAATACATCGCCGTCGTTCTCTGGTGGTAATGAACTCATCGGCAAATTACACGTAAGTTGAGTGAATCTGTCCTGTATTTATGAATATGTAACACCATTAGATTGTTCAAGCGTACTTGAGACATTGTCGATCTCAGGTATGTCTTTATTCTTCTGAGCGCCGAGAATTTCCTTTCACTGGTAGCATTAGTAGCAGTCATTACTAACAAAATCTTTAGCAACACAACGACCTCAGAGAACAGTGCTCGTTCTAGCACCGACTGTTTCGATTAAGTTTTTGACTTACGATAATCGTACGTTAAATCTTAAGTCATTTTCACAAAGCCACTCGTAAGTTAAATTTTATCTTAAGATAAAAAATTCACTTACGATAAAGTGTTTATCTGTGCGTCCACCTGGCTTTTTATGATTGTTTGACTGGAATTTCAACATTATCAGGGCGATTATTTATGATTTTTTAAACACTTTTGGTCCATAAACTGTATTATATTTTGTTTTCTTGCTTTTTGCAATTAGTACAATTATAGTGGTATAGTATAATTTGCTTCTACTTTATTTACATTTTGTTAATTTGATGACAAATAATTCCACATTCAGTGCTACTTAAGGTGATAAACTTCTGAACATACCCTGAAATCGTTGCTGTACTTTAAAGTTATGTTTGTTCTAAAGAAGGAAGAAGTCGTATCTGAGGAATAATAAATATATTGTAAGTCGATGGTATTTTCAACTTATATTAGACCCTTTCCTTGACGGAGGATATTGTCGATATGACTGACTTTTATCTATAGAGTGGCTTTCAATTCTCTTTTTATCTCTACATTTGTAATTAATCTGTAGTTTTTATCAAAACGCTTGATATATGTGGAGATAATGTCAATTTTTCAAGAGATTATCTCAAAAGATTATCATTTTATAATAATTAAATATGTTGACTTAAAAAGTTATAATAAGATAAGGTCTACCTGTACCAATGGCTTCATAATTTACTAAGTACATGATCTGGGCAAGTTACACAACTATTGCTTCCATTTTTACTAACGTATTGCCGTTTTCAGCACTTTGAAAATGGATATGGATAACCTAAACTGGCATGTTTGATATATCTTCATCTATCTATACAAATGGACTCATAATTTCAACACTTACTTATCAATACAAAGTACATAAAGTTGCCAAGTTATATAACTGTGCCATTTGTATTTCCCAGTATTTTTAGGGCCTTGTATTATTGACCTATTCTTTCAAGTTGGATTTATCTTAAATTTCTCCTTATTATTTCATTTATTTAATGATATCTTCCATATTTGGTAGGTGGATACCTTAAATGGCCCTCTAACGTTATGTGATTTGAAAATTATCATATTTCATATTACTCAATAAAATATTCGTGTATTTGTAGAAAATACATGAATTTTCTGTTTATTATATACTTTTCCCCTTTATTTGACCTTACAATTCTTAAGACTTCAATTTTAATTTTGTGTATTGGCTGAATTAAGAAAGAAGTAGTCCAGCAAAACACCGGTGAAAAAAAACAGGAAATATGTTTCACTGCAGTGAAAAATAAATTTTTACAGTGAAATAAAAAACGCAAAAAATATACGCTTTTATTTCATCACTATTTAAAAAAAAATATTTATAAATTTATATTTGCAACATCATCAAAAGAACAAGACCTTCTAAAAAGCCAAATTTAAGAATTCAAGGAAAGACTGAACTATTAAAGTGAAAAATGAAGAAAACCTACAAACGGCCTAATATAGAAGACACGAACATTTCTAGACCAATTTGACTGCTAAATCCATCACCACAACAAGTAGAACATCTTACTAGCAACACAACACCTCTTGGACATCAACAATTTTCCGAGATCAGTATTTAATGTACAATAATAAAAATGAACTTGTCATCAACATTCAAAGCCAAAATACTAATTAACAAAGATTAAAAAACATGGCACAAGTCCACACACTGCTGGCAAATTTCCAAGATTTGATCTATTTTTAGAAAACTATTAATTTTGTTACTACATGTATTTTTATCTACGCGTGACTTACCCATCTTACATAATGTGTATACTTTAGGTAGATTTATTTTGTACAAATTATTCTGATGAAGCACCAGATAGGATCAAAACCGGTAGATCTTAATTAAAATATTGTTAATATTTATCCGGTGTTGACGTGTGGTTTCTTTGTATTACATTTCATTTAGAAGTATTTAATAAATGGTGTTTACTGTTATTTTGCCTGATAACTGAACCTAAAACTTTTGCACTTGAAACAAAGATGTAAGATGAAATTGGATAAGCTTTAATAAATAACAACAGAAAGGCATTTAATCGTCTTTCACAGCCATTAAATATTGCATTTAGAGAATAATTAAACATGCTGTTGACATGCTATATTTGTTTGGAAACCATTCAGTATTGTACAAACATACAAAATTGCTTGGGAATTTAATAATGTATTATTATATAGGTAAAAAACTATTTATTATTCAGGAAATTACGCTAAATCATTTTGTTTGCATATTGTCTAGGCAATTTATTGTCTTGTTTTTATTAATATTGAAAATTATCATCTTTCATTGGTGTTATGATCATGTAAATGTGATGCTGAAATTCAACAACGCAGACAGGATAACAAAAATAATGGCATTGCAACTGTTTTTTGTTAACAGTAAAGCTCACATGACCACAACATTTGTTTTGCTAGCAATTCAGCTCACCTAAAGACACAGGGACTGCATTAGCTATCAGTTAAGCATACCTGAACACAAAGCAGCCTTTTTGTACTTACCACATAGCAACTGTTTTTGCTAGCAGTAAAGCTCACATGAGCACATAACAATTATTTTGCTAGCAATTTAGCTCACTAAACACAAAGCAACTGCCTTGGCAAGCATTTAAGCAAGCTCACCTCAGCACAAAAGAACCGTCTTTGCTAGCAGTTTAGCTCACCTCAGCACAAAGCAACTGCCTCAGCTAGCATTTAAG
This sequence comes from Ruditapes philippinarum, assembly GCF_026571515.1. Taxonomy (NCBI): domain Eukaryota; kingdom Metazoa; phylum Mollusca; class Bivalvia; order Venerida; family Veneridae; genus Ruditapes; species Ruditapes philippinarum. Next base: position 193,492 of record NW_026855813.1, read on the forward strand.
CTCACCTCAGTTTGCTAGCTGTTTAACTCACCATAGTACGTAGCAATTGCTAGCAATTAAGCTCACCTAAGCACATATAAACTGTGCTTGCTAGCAATTTACATATAGCTCATCCGAGCACATAATAACCATAGGTGATTGATTAGGATTGGTTAGGTGTTGTTAAGAAGAGTTTCTTCTGTAAATGTTGGACAAGCTTGATATGAATCGGGTTCAATTTTAAGCGAAGTATAAGTATAATAATGAAAGTTGTGAGGTTTTTGGTCACATGATCTAAGCATAGCAAACGCTGAACTTTGAACGGCAAAAGTCTGTTTGATAGGCCATTAGAAAATTATAACATGTAGATTGTTTTCTAGGAAACAAACTCGTATGTTTGTCTTGTGTTCATCTGTACGTCGGTCTGTTCTACAAACTCTATGACTTTGTAAATTAGGGTTTTGGTGATTAAAATAGCGTATGTTCTGCATTAATGATAATAAAAGAAATATATGCAAGCGTCTTAGAGATCACGTGACCAGCGCTTGTTGTAGTCTGTTTTGTGGAATCTGTAACATTGCCACCTGTAAGAGAAGAATCGTATTTTATTCATGATATTTAAACAGGTTAACAGTCATAAAACACGGAATAAGGCCAAAAATTCCCGAAAAAAAGAGTTTGTTATGGGAAAAGAAATGTTGCAACATTGAAAGTTTAACCAGTGATATATATAATTAATGAAATATTCTTAACTAATAAAAGGACAGGTGCTTCTTTTGTCATCTTCGTTATTTTTGATGAGAGGACTTGCTGTGTTTGACGGGAGGGAATTTATAATTCGTTTTCTTCTGAAAGCTAAGTGGTTTGCTTTTATATGAATAATTTTAATTCTTTCTTTGCTTGATTAATTTGTGTATATGCATTTTTTCTGAAAGTGACGAAATTTAAGACTGTATTTATCTATGTACCTGTTGTTGAGGAAACAATTTGTATTGTTGTTTCTGCTTTTAATGTAGTTGTTGCTACCGCTGCTAGTTTTTCTGGTGGGTGACTTTGTGGTGTCGTTGAAACACTAGTACGATCTGGGGGTGTAGATGGTTTTGAGACTGTTGTTGCTACTGCCGCTGTTAGTTTTTCTAGTTGGAAACTTAGGGGCGTCGTGGCATCACTGGTACGATATGAGGATGTAGTCGTTTGTGAGACTGTTGAAGAGAATGTTATCTCATATGCTCGATTACCAGTGTCAATGACACCAAAGCCACGCTTGTGTCGTCTGCAAAACAAAATGTATTGTCAATTTTATATATACATTGTATTTAAACCGTACTAGGTGGGTAATCACGTGACATGTTTTTAACGTAACGTTTGGTCACTGTTAAAGGCTGCACCCATGACTAAAATGCATTTGCTAATTTTTCTTTTAATCTTTGCAATATTTGAATAGTAAATATATCCTGCCTTCAATTCCAATTTTTGCCGATTCCAGTGATAGGTAGTTCCTTTCCTAATTTTTTATGTGGCAATATTTTGATGAGAATATGCGGTAAACATTGTGTCACCAATTTCATTGCAACCTTTGTTTCGATTTTTTTGCTGAAAAAGCACCAAATGCCATTACATTGGCGTAAAACTCATGACCACCAACCTTTATTAGACCTTTTGATTTTGGAGTCTTTGACAGGTCAGTTTTTAGACAACAGGTTCCTGGTCAAACACGAAACAGTTAAAGGACATGTGACCCCGGCCTTACTGGGACTTCAGGACTGTGTTAAATCCGGTCTGAAAATTAACTTTTCTATGTGGTCAATCCGATCTCAGAATAAACGTCTTTATATAGTAAATCCGGTCTCAGAATAAACTTCATGTGGTCAATCCGGCCTCAGAATTAACTTTGCTATTTGGTAAATCCGGTCTCAGAATTAAATTTTCTTTATGGTAAATCCGGCCTCAGAATTAACTTTTCTATGTGGTCAATCCGGTTTTCTATGTGGTCAATCCGGTCTTCTTTGTGGTCAATCCGGTCTCAGAGTTAACTTTTCTATGTTGCCAATCCGGTCTCACACTAAGTACTGGTCAGTCCGATGTACGCAAAAAAAATTCAGGAAATGTCAGTTCGGTCTTAGCAAAAAGTTCTAGGACTGGCTAGTTCGATATCGGCAATAAGTTTTAGGACCAATCAGTGGAATTTTTTCTGAAATTTCACGAACTAATCTGTGGTAAATGTAAGTTTTAACTCACCCTTCTACTCACCCTACTACTACTGGAAGAACATTCTGAGATTTAGGGAAGTGGACACCTTTGTACAATGCCGCATCATCGTCTTTAGCTGTAAAAAATATCGCCTTCTTAATAGATACTTTGTTTATTCATCATCATCATAATCACCACTTTCATTCTATATATTATAATATTCATTATCATAATTATCATCATTTCCATTTTCTTTTCATTTAGCTGATAATTTCGGAGTCAAATTTTTTATTACATTAACCCATAAACTTGTTTTAATAATTTCTGTTAACAATACAATTAATTTCTGCAAATGAAATATTGAATGACTTACCACAAACTAACCAAGAATATAAAGACACTAAAATTATATCTGAAGTTATTCCTCGCCCGACGTGTTTGCTGATCTGCATTTTCTTGAAGAATTAAAACCAATAAGTAAAGATAGCTTTTTATATAACAAGAAAGGTTGTGTATCAAAGCCCCGGATCGCTCACCTGAGATTCATGCTATAGAAAAGGTAAAGACAGTGAGGAAGTCACATTTTCTTTAGGCAGCATCATTTTTAAAATGTTTGTAGATGTCTGCTTCAAAGTGCTTCATGACAAATATCTCATCCCGTGGCATTGTAATTTCTGAGGATAAGATCTTCAAAGATCTACGAGAATGGAATCACATGTCACACTAACTTAGGATCATTCTTATAAAGTTTTGTCAAAATCCATCAAGTGGTTTAAATATTGTTGTAAAAAGAAATTGTGGACAACGGCTGACGTCGGACACACTGCCATGAGGAAAGCTCACCACTGAGCACTTTCTGTTCAGGTGAGCTAAAAATCCCGTATTGACTAGGACTCAAATTCGTTACTACGAGCTTAAAAATGGTTTTGTTTATGCTTAAAAAGAAAACAAAAATGCACTTAACAATTACATGTTTTGTGGTCAGTGAATCCTTACAATCGGATATTAAGAGAACTTTTTAGCAACTAACTTGCACTATAAAAACATTCGTACAATGTACTTCTGTTTCAATATGGAAACGTATTTTTACATAACATCTTACGTATAATTGTGTTCATAATACCGCCTTTACATCAGTACAATGAATTTTGCAAATCATGTAAAATAAGAGAAGTCGATGATGAATGACATCGTTATCATATATATAACCGTTTAACATATTTGGAATGAAAATAATCAAAGATTAAGCTAGACTAGTGAAACTAGCTATTGTTCAAACGATCTTATCCACTCTATGTTATTGTTATTGGTCAAGTTCATGTTATTGGTCAAGTTCATGTATGTGAGAAGTTAGCAGTGAACAGTGAGCTTAAGCAAAAAGGCATTTCAATTTATAATAGTGAAGTCAATGATCTGCTGTAATGCTCAGCTGTTTTGGGCATCTAGCAAGGCATTCCTAAAATATAGTGTAAAAAGCTCTGCTGCAATACTCAGCTGTCTTGGCAATCTAGCAGAGCATTCCTAGCTGAAGTGAAAAAATGCTCAGGTGGAACGCTCAGCTAGCTAGGCAATCTGGCAGTGCATTACTAAATATTGCGTTTAAAATGCTCTGCTGGAATGCTCAGCTGGCTAGCTAAGCTGGCTAGGCAATCTAGCAGAGCATTACTAAATATAGTGTAAAAATGCTCTGCTGGAATGCTAAGCTGGCTAGGCAATCTAGCAGGGCATTCATAAATATAGTGTGAAAAAAATGCTCTGCTGGAATGCTAAGCTGGCTAGGCAATCTAGCAGGGCATTACTAAATAGAGTGAAAAATGCTCTGCTGGAATGCTAAGCTGGGTAAGCAATCTAGCAGGGCATTACTAAAAATAGTGTTAAAATGCTCTGCTGGAATGCTAAGCTGGCTAGGCAATCTAGCAGGACATTACTAATATACTGTACAAACGCTATTTTGGATTGCTAAGCTGGCTAGGCAATCTAGCAGAGCATTCCTGGTTTTATAGTGAAAAATGCTCTGCTGGATTGCTAAGCTGGCTAAGCAATCTAGCAGGGTGTTACTAAATATAGGGTACAAAGCTCTGCTGGAATGCTAAGCTGGCTAAGTAATCTAGCAGGGCATTACTAAATATAGTGAAAAAAAAATGCTCTGGTGGAATGCTAAGCTGGCTAGGCAATCTAGCAGGACATTGCTAAAATATAGTGTATAAATGCTCTGCTGGAATGCTAAGCTGGCTAGACAAATCTATCAGGGCAATACTAAATATAGTGAAAAAAAATGCTCTGCTGGAATGCTAAGCTGGCTAGGCAAATCTAGCAGGGCATTACTAAATTATAGAGAAAAAATGCTCTGCTGGAATGCCAAGCTGGCTAGGCTGGAATGTTAAGCTGGCTAGGCAATCTATCAAGGCATTACTAAATATACTGTACAAATGCTACCGGGTATTCTGGAATGCTAAGCTGGCTAAGCAATCTAGAAGAGCTTTCCTAGTTAAAGTAAAAAAATGCTCTGCTGGATTGCTAAGCTGGGTTAGCAATCTAGCAGGGTGTTACTATATATAGTGTAAAAATGCTCTGCTGGAATGCTAAGCTGGCTACGCAATCTAGCAGGGCAAAACTAAATATAGTCAAAAAATGCTCTGTTGGAATGCTAAGCTGGCTAAGCAATCTAGCAGGGCATTCCTAAATAAAGTGTAAATTTACTCTGCTGCAATACTCAGCTGTCTTGGCAGTCTAGCAGAGCATTACTAAATTTAGTGTACACATGCTCTAGTGGAATGCTAAGCTGGCTAGGCAAAACTAGCAGGGCATTACTAAAATATAGTGTAAAAATGCTCTGCTGGAATGCTTAGCTGGCTAAGCAATCTAGCAGAGCATTCCCTAAATAAAGTGTAAAATTGCTCTGCTGCAATGCTCAGCTGTCTTGGCAATCTAGAAGAGCATAACTAAATATAGTGTAAAAATGCTCTGCTGGAATGCCAAAACTAGCAGAAATATCCTGAAAAATTAGTGTGAAAATGCTGTGTTAGAATAAGCAATCTTGCGGTGGCATTTCTAAATTATAGCATTAATAAGCTCTGCTGGAATGCTCAGCTGGCAGGACTGATTCTGAGTTCCAGGATTTATTGTTGCGAACGTTTTATTGACATTTTTTGACTTCCGGCACTTCTGAGCGCACTCGCAGACTTTCAGGAATTTTTGGTACTAATAGAAATAATGATAATTTTTGACTTCTCAGGACCTTTAAGAGAACTATTTCATTTGTCCTGCAACATTTTGATGGGACACTCGCAGACTTTCAGGGGAAATTTGGTGCCAATGCTGATATTGACAAAAATAGACTTCCTAGGGACCCCCAAGAGTCCATTTTGTTAGTCTGCGACTGATTTCCCGGACACTCGCAGACTTTCAGGAATGGTTGGTGCAAATGGAAATATTCATATTTTTGACTTATAGGTCCCTTTAAGTGTCATTGGCGCTGCAGCGTATTGTTGGAACCCGCAGACTTTCATGAAAGTTTGGTGCCAATAGAGATGATGGCATTTTTTTCTTTTTAGGGACCCGCAAGAGTCCGTTTTTATGGTCTGCGACTGATTCTGGGACATTCGCAGACTTTCAGGAATCTGTGGTGCCAATGGATATAATGACATTTTTGACTTCTAGCAACCCACCAGAGCTCATTTCGCTGGTCTGCGACTGATTTTGGGACACTTGCAGACTTTCAGGAATTTTGATGCCAATGGAGATAATGACATTTTCTGACTTCTAGGAACTGCCAGAGTACATTTCTTGGGTCTGCGACTGATTCTTTGAGAGACTCGCCGACTTTCAGGATGTTTAGTGCCATTGCAGATCATGACATTTTTTACTTTTATGGACCCCTTAGTCATAAGCAGAGCATTTTTTACTCTAAAAATGTCATCATCTGCATAGCACCAAAAATTCCTGAAAGTCTGCAAGTGCCTAATAATCAGTCGCAGACCAACAAAATAGACTCTGGATGGTCAAAATGTCAAAATTGTAATTATCTTCTATTGGCACCAAAAAATTCCTGAAAATCTCTGACTGTCCAAGAATAAGTCGCAAACCAAAAAAATGGACCCTGGATGGTCTCTAGAAGTAAAACAATGTCATTATCTGCCTTGACCAAAATTCCTGAAAGTCTGCGAACGAAATAGAGACTAACGAAATAGACTCAGGAGGGTTCTAAAAATTCACAAATATCTGCGTAAACACCAAAAATTCCTGAAAGTCTGCGATCGTCCCAGAATCAGTCGGAGACCAAAGAAACAGACACTTGAGGGTCCCGTAGAAGTCAAAAATGTCATTATCTGCATTGGCACTAAATATTTCAGAAAGTCTACGAGTGTCAAACACATCAGTTGCAGACCAACGAAATTTTATACTTTATACATTATATTTTTGGAATGCCCCACTTGATTGCTTAGCCAGCTGAGCATAACAGCAGAGCATTTTTAACATTATAATTTGAAATGCCCCGCTAGATTGCTTAGACAGCTGAGCATAAGAGGCAGAGCATTTTTACATTATATTTGGAATGTCGCGCTAGATTGCTTAGTCAGCTGAGCACAACAGCAGAGCTTTTTACACTATATTTTGGAACGCCCCGCTAGAATTGGCTTGCAATTTGAGGCTTGAAAATTAAAGCAGAGTATTTTTTACACTATATTTAGGAAAAATGCCCTGCTTAGCATTGCCTAGCCAGTAGATGACCAAAGCAGATCATTTTGTTACACTTAAGTTTTTGGAATGCCTCGCTTGATTGCTTTACCAGCTGAGCAATAACCAGCAAGGAAAAATTTAACGCTATAATTTTGGAACGAGCCCTGCCCAGATTGCTCATAGCCCAGCTGAGGGCATAACCAGCAGAGCCCTTTTTAAAACACTATATTTAAGAAATTGACCTGGCTAGGTTGCTTACCCAGGCGCGAGCTGGCATAACAGCAGAATGTCATGGGATGTTTCCCCAATTAAAAAATCGTAATTGGGGCCATTTTCCTTTGCTCACTGTTAACATTGCTAACTTCTCAAACCATACCAAGTTCATAAAGCCATTTGAACTTGTATTGTTATAACTTAATCTTTAGAATATTAAAAATATACAAAAATAACGGGAATTTAGGTTTTTTCTTCAGGAGGAATATTTTAAATGATAAACACTATGGAATTTTCTCCTTAAAATGCACGCAAATCATTTTTCAACGCTTAATATATTTTTACGCTTAAATATACTTTTAAACGCGACAAAAAAAAATCGTATTATGTAATTTACAAATATGAGGCCTTTCATTTAACCGTCCGCTTCAAGTTGTGTCCCTTTTTAATGGACGTCCATTGATCGAATACGGCGGACATAATGTTGCGCCATATGACTAACTTTTTTAATTTTTTAATTTAATAATTTTTTTTTTGGAAGCTTCCCGCCCAACTTCAAAACATTTGTTGTTTTTCATTTGATTCATCAATTTTTAACAAAAAAGAAAATATTATCTAAAGATAAAAGTCAACTTTTTCAAAGAATATCCCCAAAAAAAAAAAAAAATTTTTTTAAAAAGAATAGTATTTTGATTTAAAAAAGGGTTTTTCTGCAAGTAAATGCCTTTTTGTCACATGTAAAAAACCAGATACCCTTAAAATACTAACCCTTTGCCAGTCTGACCCCGTTTTAAATCAAATTTTAATTACCTTGATAACCCCAAACTTAATAATGGACTGTTCCAAAAATGGAAGCTGGACAAGTCCTTCAGGATTTTTTCCTAAGCACCCTCATTTTCTGCACTGCTCTTCTGCAAAACAACTTCCGTAACGTTTTTGTTTTGTTTTGTTTTGTTTTTTTTTTCTTCTATTTTTAAAAACTTATTTTGGAGTATTTCAGGCGCATATTCATGTAAATATAGAGATTTGGTTATTGAAATAGAATATATTCTACAATAATAATAGTGAAAGAAAATATATGCGAGCGTCTTAGATATCACGTGACCAGCGCTTGTTGTAGTCTCTTTTGTGGAATCTGTTACATTTACCACCTGTAATAAAAGATAGTTATATATAATACATCTATTAAAGGAAATACGTGTATATACAATTAACAGTCATTATGCATGGAATACAGGGCAAAAAAAAACAAAAACCAAAAGTTTGTTTATGATCAAAAATGTTATAACATTCTAAGCTCTGGTTGGGTTTTATGTCACGTAGCAGCACATTAAAGGTCATATGGCGAACTTTCCAGCTTTTCTTGTGGAGGAATACCTCAGGCCCCCTTAGTGCATTAATTTCCGGGCACGGGCGAGCACCTGAAAAGAAAACCACTGGCGTTCCGTAAGCTAGATAGATTGCTTCCTTCCATGAAGGAATCCAAAGTCACTGGCGGGTTTCGAACCTACGTCGATGACACCCTAATAATATTCTATACATTCTTTATCGTTCGCTAAATTCGAAAATATTTTTTAATGCAGAATTTCTATGACTTTGAAATAAATGAAATATTCTTAAGTTGTAAAGCATGATTTTTGACCACCTTATCATTTTAATATGAGAGACTTTATTGTGTTTGACGGGAGGGATTTCGTCCGTATAGATTAAATACTAAAAGTGTCAAAATATAAAGCTGTATTTATCTGAGATATACCTGTTGGGGTTGAGGAAACAGTTTGCTTTGTTGTCGCTGCTGTTTTTGTTGTTCCTGCTGTTACTGTAGTTGTTGCTGCTGTCGCTGTTGTGTTACTTTTAGATGTTGTGGTAGCAGTGGTGCCATCTGGGGGTGTAAGCGGTGGTGAGACTGTTGTAGGGGGCGCTGTCTCTGTTGCTCGATTACCAGTGTCAGTGTCACCAAAGCCACGCTTGTATCGTCTGCTAAATGTAATGTATTGTAAGTTTCATAGATATAAGGGTGTAGAATTACGCCTTTTCAAATTTGTTTTATTAATCTTCTCGGCAGTAGATTCAAGGACAGATCATTCCAGTCTAGACAACAAGGTCAATCCTCTGTCCTAGCAGTAAGTTCTAGAACTAAGCAATATGTTCTAGGATGGGTCAGTCCGGTCTAACCAATCAATAAGTTCTAGGACTGGTCGATCCGGTCTAACCAAATAGTTCTAGAACTGGTCAATCCGGTCTAACCAATAAGTTCTAGGACTGGTCAATCCGGTCTAACCAATAAGTTCTATAACTGGTCAATCCGGTCTAACTAATAAGTTCTAGAACTGGTCAGTCCGGTCTAACCAAATAAGTTTCTAGGATTGGTCAGTCCGATCTAACCAATTACGTTCTAGGATTGGTCAGTCCGATCTAACCAATAAGTTCTAGGACTGGTCAGTCCGCCGAGTCCGGTCTAATCAATAAGTTCTAGGATTATTCAGTCCGGACTTACCAGTAAGTTCTAGGATTGGTCAGTCCGGTCTAAACCAAAAGTTCTAGGATTGGTCAGTCCGGTTTAACCAATAAGTTCTAGAACTGGTTAGTCCGGTCTAATAAATAAGTTCTAGGATTATTCAGTCCGGGCTTACCAGTAGTTCTTAGAACTTTGTCAGTCCGGGGGCTTTTTAACAATAAGTTGTATAACATGGGGAAAGTCCGGGTCTATACAATTTAAGTTCTAGGACCTGGTCAGTCCGGGTTCTTCAAACAATAAAGTTCTATGACTGGTTAATACGGTCTAAGTATATAAAGTTCTTGGATTATTCAGGGTCCCGGTCTGAAAAAAATAATTTCTAAGGGATGGGTCCAGTCCTGTCCCTCGACCAATTCAGTTCTAGGACTTGGGTCAGTCAGGTCTTAAAGAAATAAGTTCTAGGACCTGGGCCAGTTCGGTGTGAGTATTTAACTTATTCATGATGGGATGGATGTCGTACAAATTAATCATTAGTGAATAATAACAAACATTGTCTCTACTACTTATGCTTTTTTTACGAATTTAAACACGTCGCCTTTACATTTATCAAATTTACTAAAAGTGATTTTAAATCAACATTTGAAACAATTTATATTTGGTGTTATATGGTGTCTTTCGTTAGTTTTGGGCCAAACAGTTTTTGGAAACGTCATGAATTGTAATGTTAGTGTTTTAAAACTGACTAAGGGAATATAAAATCTCTCAAAATTATTCATTTCCCCGGAGAATTGTTCTAAAGGAACTTTTCCGTTTTTTGTGGGTCCTAAGTTATTTTGTGTTACCTTTCGTGTATTAATATTTTAGACCACTTAGACCACCATTTTGCTTATGGTTTTGTGAGTCTGTATTGTATTTGTATATCAATTTGTAACGTTAGTTATTTCAAAATAAGCATATCATCAACAAAATATACTGAAAACAACAAAGAAAGAAAGAAAGAAACACAAACAAACGCAGAAAACACGAAAGAAAATCAATTAGTATACATTAATGCTGCATGTTATCAATATCGCTGCGTCTAGAAAAATTTCATTCATAGATTATAATTAAAAATCATAAAAACTCAAGTGTTGATTTTATTTTAACAAAGTTGAAGGATCAATCCTCGTATTATCTCTGTCAATGTCTTCACTTTCCGTATCAAATGTTAATTTGAAAAGCGGATTAAGTGACCAGATGTTTTTTGTTCCTGGTCATACAGACCTTCATTTGATTTAATTTTGCCGAAGCTTCACGAACTTATTTATAAACTATGTATGTAACTGTCTAACTCACCCCACTTCTACTGGAAGAACTTTCTGAGATTTAGGGAAGTGAACGCTTTTGAACAATACCACATCGTTGCCTTCACCTGTAAAATGTATATCGCAATTTTAATATATAATTTGGATTAATCATCATCATAATTATCATCATCATTATCATCGTTATCATCATCATCAACATCATCATAATCTTTAATGATTATTATATAATCTTATTTTTTTTTCTTCTCATTATTTGGTTATTTTTCAGAACTATTTATTATTATCATTAATTATTAATTTATTATTATTATTATTATTAAATTATTATTATTAATTAATTATCATTATTATTATTATTATTATTATTATTATTATCATCATCAATGACTAGGTACTGTCTTTCCTGATATATCACTGTGTGGACATACAGTAAAAAAATATGTGTTCATTTATATTTCGATCATCATTATATTTGCCCCTTATTTAACTAGGTCTGTTTTAAATACAAATGCAATAGTATCAGTAATTTTTGTTATAAATGAAAATAAATAAAACTTTGATTAACTTACCGTAAACTGCCAGTAAAATTATGACTGAAACTATTCCTAGTGCAACCCGCATTTTCTTGATGAACTAAAACCAATCAGTATATGACAGCTTTTCATATACCAAATACGGCGGATCTAAAGGTCGTGCGCCAAAGCGTTTATACATGTGTATCGCTACATGCTTTTTATAATTTGAGCAAAAATTATAAATGTAAAAACGATAATTTGATGAAAAAAATATATGAAGCGTTTTATTTATGTTTAAATGTGCGAAATCCAATAAAATATTGCGCATTCCACATAATATGTGTCTTAATTTGCATTTTTTTCATAAAAATGCTATAAAAAAACTTTAAAGAGGTACTTGTTAAAATCAGTAAAATTTGGGAAAAAATTAAAAATTTTTAAAGGACATGAAGTTAAACGTAATTTGGGTAAAATTTAAACATTTTTTTTGTATATTAAAAATAAAAAAAAAAAAAGTTCAAAAACATATTTTTAAGCAATTAAGGAAACAGACGGATGGTTTTTTTCCCCCCCTGCAGCACATTTTTTAACCCTTTTGGGGCGGCCCCCTTTTAAATACAGTGTTTTTCCGGGTTAAAGGGGCCCTCGCGTTTTCTCTGGAAAAAGGGAAAAAGCGCGAAAAAAAGGACAGTTTCGATTGGGGACAGTAGGACAGTACGGGGTGGGGGACAGTACGGGCAGTACCCATGGTGTACTTGACAATGCGACAAATGGGCAACCAAGCCCCCCGTGCTTCGTCATCTTTCTGTCGTATTGTCACCATTATTCTGTGCATTGTCACCATCGTATACTGTCATGTTTCGCGCTTTTCGTTCTCATAGAAAACGCTCTGGCCCTAACAGAACACCGTAGTTACATGTAAGTATGACATTGCTCTTCGAAAAAAGTAACCTGATTTTTGAGCTCTGTGCATCATCACATAATGGCGATCATCTATGTCATGTGATTTTTTCTTCCTATTTTTTTCAGTAAAGCTCCATAAAGGTTATGGAGCGGACACAAAACCTGATTGTTGCGCTCTGCACATTGCCTGGCAATTGTGGCCTATGTGCCAAGTAAAAAGACTTTCCATCAGTTTAAAAGTTATGAATCAGACATATGCGTGTTACATATGTATGGATTAACAGATGGACAAATTGAGGACATTCCTTAAAAAAAAATTTAAAAAAATTTTTCTTTTAAAAAAAATTTTTTTTTTTAAAAATTTTTTTTAAAATTTTTTCTTTTTTTTTTCCCTTTTTAAAAAAAAAAATTTTTTAAAAAAAAAAAAATTTTTTTTTTTAAAAAAAAAAAATTTTAAAAATTTTTCCCCAAAAAAACATTCCTTTTTTAAAAAAAAAAAAAATTTTTTTTTTAAAAAAGGAAATTTTTTAAAAAAAAAAGGGGAAAAACAAAAGATTTTTTCCCCTTCCCTTTTTTTTTTTTTTTAAACCCAATTTTTTCCCCCCCAAAAAAATTGGGAAAAACCCCCAAATTTGGGGAAAAATTGGTTTTAAAAAATTCCGGGTTTTTTTTAAAAAAGGGGTTTTTTTTTTTTTTAAAATTTTTTTTTTTTTTTTTTGGAAATTTTTTGGGGCCCCAAAAAATTTTGGCCCAAAAAAATTTTTTTGGGAAAAAAAAATTTTAATTTAAAAAAAAGGGGGGGGGGTTTTATGTTTTTTTCCCAAAAAATTAAAAACCCTTTTTTCCCCCCAAAAAAATTTGGGTTTTTTTCCCGGTTTTTTTAAAAAAAATTTTAAAATTTTTTTTTTTTTTTAAATTTTTTATTTAAAAAAAAAAAATTTTTTTTAAAAAAAAAAAAATTTTTTTGGTTTGGGTTTGGGTTTTTTTTTTTGGGGGTTTTTTTTTTTTTTTTAAAGAAAAAAAAAAAATTTAAAAAAAAAAAAAATTTTTTTTTTTTTTTTAAAAAAATTAAAAGGGGTTTTTTTTTTTTTTTTTTTTTGGGCCCCTTTTTTTTTAAAAACCCCAAAAAAAAAAAAAAAAAAAATTAAAAAATTTAAAAAATTTTTTTTTTCCCTTTTTTAAAAAAAAAAGGGGGGGGTTTTTTTTTTTAAAAAAAAAAAATTTTTTGGGGAAAAAAACCCCCCAAAAAAAAATTTTTTTGGGCCGGGGTTTTTTTTCTTTTTGGGGGGAAAATTTTTTTTAAAAAAAAAATTTTAAAAAAAATTTTTGGAAAAAGGGGGTTTTTTTTGGTTTTGTTTTTTTTAAAAAAAAATTTTTTAAAAAAAAAAAAAAAAATTTTTTAAAAAAAAACCCTTAAAAAGGGAAAAAGGGGGGTTTTTTTTTAAAAAAAAATTTTTCCCTTTTTTTCCCTTAAAAAATTTTTTTTTTAAATTTTAAAAATTTAAACCCCCCAATTATTTTTTGGGGGTTTTTTTTTTAAAAAAATTTTTAAAAGTTTTGCTTTAAAAAAATTTTTCCCCCAAAAAAAAAAAAATTTAAAAAAAAGGGTTTTTTAAAAATTTTTTTGGGTTTTTTTAAATTTTTTTTTTTTTTTTTAAATTTAAATTTCTTTTTTTAAAATTTAAATTTTAAAATTGTTTTAAAAAAATTTACCCAAAAAAATTTAAAAAGTTTTAAGGGTTTTTAAAAAAAAACCCCAAAAAAAGGGGCCCCGTTTTAAAGGAAAAACAAAATTTTTTAAAAATTTTTTTTTAATTTTTTGGGGGGGAAAAAATTTTTTTTCCCCCAAAAAAAATTTTTGGAAAAAAAGGGGTTTTTATTTTTTTTTTAAAAAAACCCAAAAAAAAAAATTTTTTTTGAAAAAAAAAAAAAAAAAAAAAAAAAAAAATTTAAAAAAAGGGGGGTTTTTTTTTTAAAAATTTTTTTTTGGGAAAAAAAAAAAATTAAAAAAAAAAATTTTTTTAAAAAAAAATTTTTTTTTGGTTTTTTTTTAAAAATGGTTTTTTTAAAAAAAACCAATTTTTAAAAAAAAAAAAAACCCCCCCCCCTTTAAAAAAAATTTTTTTTTAAAAATTTTTTTTTTTTTTTTTTTGTTTTAAAAAAAATTTTTTAAAAAGTTTCCAAATTAAAAAAAATTTTAAAAAGGGTTTTTAAAAAAAAGGGAAAATTTTTTTAAAAAATTTTTTTTGGATGAGCAACATCAAGGGAGATTACTCATAGCTGCTGATTTCTCTATAAATAGGCTCATGATGTGCACACTTCGATTCAATTAAACATATGGTAATTTATTAAATGTGATCTAGATATACTCTTATGCAAGATAATAACATTTGAATACCACCGTCGTTATCATGTTATCATATTATTGTATCACACTGAAATATATGATATTGTACTAGTCGTTCATAAAGTGTTTTCATCATTCAGGAAAAAAATTCTGTACAACAAATTTAACAATAATTTAGATAAGCTTTACATTCAGACTGGTTAGCAATGATAGATCAGCATGGAGATGTGTTGTGTCATTTTTTATTATGTTCCTCGTACATGTATACAGTTTGTTTCTCATTTTCCATTTATATGAGTATAATAATTGGTAAAATATTTTAGCAAAAGCAGGTGCATGTAGCTAAGTGGTAGCAAAGTATCCATTTCACTAACACCCCATCCCCTTCTCTCTCTGACTAAACAAAAACATATATCCATGCCCCTCATCAAAACAAGAGACTTTTAAAAAATGTAATGTTATTATCAAGATTGTAGTCCGGTTTCAATCTGAGAATTTATTTGTGAAAAAAAAGAAGAAAAAATACTAGTGACTTTTTAAAAGTTTGCGCATACATCACCGTAGGAAACGTGTTACAAGCATTGCGCTTTCAGGTTCAGTAACAGTATTGTACAGTGTACATGTGCTAAATATCAGCGTAAGTAGACTTCATAATCTATATTACCCGTTTTTTTTTTTTTGCTAGGAAACCTTTTCCACCACTTAAACCGATACTTTTCAGAAGTGCTATCAACAAATCAAGGTCCAGCGTTTTTGTAGATTCTGTAGAAGTTTAGTTTATATTCTTCGTTTTTTGCTAGGAAACCTTTTCCACCACTTAAACCGATACTTTTTCAGAAGTGCTTTCAACAAATCAAGGTCCAGCGTTTTTGTAGATTCTGTAGTAGTTGTGGGGGAGTCCGTTGTCAGGGAATCAGTTGTCGGGGCCATAGATGGTGCCGTTGGTGTTGTTGTTTGGACCTTACCCGTGGCGCGGTTGCTCGTGTCTATGTCATTGAATCCACGTCTTAGTCGCCTGCAATATCAAGAGCAACGGTAATTTAAATGTTGCTTAGTACTGTGATTGAATATAGTTGGTTTTTACAGTCTACTATTTTGTTTTGTTTGTATATTATGATCTTAATGTATTCGTACAATAAAATTTGAGCAACTAATTGTTCAAAAGCCATTTTATAAGCGAGACGATGCTTTTATTTTTTATTTAAAAAAAAACAAAACCGTACCCATTAGCCGTGAAGCTTTACTATCTTTTGCCTTTTGGGTGATTTTCACATCAGTAAATTGATTGTTATTATGGGTTTTGGAAGACAAAACATCACTTTTTACATTTTGCTCTATTTTATGACAAATTTAATTTCTTTACTCTTCCTTGTGATAAGCACAATGTCATGCTCTAATGATTAAAACATTGTAAAATACTCAAAGCAATGCGATAGAATAGTAATCTTTGATTGGTACTTTGAGCCCAGGGTCTTATCAACAATACATGTACGAATAGTTTTCCGGAAGAGACCTTAAAATTCGAGGTTCCATGTAGCGTTGCTCTATTCCGGGCAGAATCCGGATTACCCGTAGAATTTTGGCAACTGTTGTATCATGCACATCCCGAAAATAACACCTTGCTGTTAGGGGCGTCGAAATATGGGCTACCTTACAAGAAAGTTAATAATCCGAAAAATAAACCATCAAAGCAAAAGGTGAATTAAATTCTGATGTCCTCAGAATTAAACACATAAATTGATAAATTAATAAAAAATCTCAAAATGAAAATGTAGAAATTAAGGTATGGTCATCCTATTACATTACCTCCGCTTTGAAAGGAGATCCATTAAGGTCTAAATATCGTAACATTTGACATTCTTACATAAGATAAACTAGAACACTTTAGATGAAAAACGTATGCAAAAGAAGATAATAATAAAAACACAAATAGAAAAGTGTTTGTGCATTTCTTAGCTTTATTTGAGTTTCAGGCGTTTAAAAGTTTTCCATTTTTTAATTCATTTTTCACAATTGAAATGATCTTTATGGAAATAAGAGTTGAGCAAATGATCTGAAATTCACATAAAATTTATTGGTCTAGCTAGACCTTTATCAAATGGTACATAAATCATGAAAAATTATTCCTGTCCTTGTCATGTCAACAAAAAACAACCACAAATATAACTATAACTGTTAATAAACTTATAGTGAAAATCTTTAATCATTTTAGAATAAAAACTAAATATCAAAATTATATTTTAAGTGTATTCATTCTGGTATTGAAAGTACATTAAATGAGCCGTGTCACGACAAAACCAACATAGTGCGTTTGCGACCAGCATGGATCCAGACCAGCCTGCGCATCCGCGCAGTCTGATCAGGATCCATGCTGTTCGCTATCAGTTTCTCTACTTATAAGGTATGTAAGCGAACAGCATTGATCCTGAGCTGGGCTTGATCCATGCTGGTCGCAAAACCATTATATTGGTTTTGTCGTGACACGGCTCATTTGTTTGTACATGCATGGAAAATGGGCGTTGGAATTCCGTCCTGTAAGTGCAACTTTACCTTACTGACTTTAAGAGATGGCGAACTTCACTTGTAATTATATAATCACTCCCTTTCTTGAATAATTTGTTATCATCGCCTGCAATTAAAAAAAATATGTAAATTAAATTATTTCTTGTTTACAAACAAGAGCTGCAATGTGACTGTTTTCTTTTTTGCTTATTTTTTTTAACTTAAAATAAAAAAAGCTTTGTGATGGACTGAAACCCTCATTAACACATATACAACTATTCCACAGAAAATATATTTTATGGTATGTATATTACTGAAACCTTCTACATTTGTGTATGTATTCGGAAATATTTGACATTTTCCGTAGTTTACTTCACACAATTTATTAAAATATTGTACAAATTGAATAGATGGTTAATCTTTTTTTTATGTATTGTGATTGTTCTCTGTAAATGACTTGCCATGTATGTATAGCCGTTTTTACAAATGTTAATTGTTATTTACCTTATGTTTGTATCATGTATGATGCACTGAGAGAAATAAAGAATTTGAATTTGATTTATTGTTCTCATTATTAACAATAATTTGTGTTTAAACAATTGTTAAATAAATCAATCAAAAATAAAACTTACCGTTGACTGACCGATGGTCAGCATCCGTGAAAGACAATAAGAAAAATATTCCAAATATGATGTGTAAACGCATGTTTACCTTTTACTTTATTGAACTGTGTTTTGGAAAAATGTGCGAACTGTTCTTTATTTATACAAAGAGGGCTTACTAAAATGTAAAAAACAACTAGTAATTTTTTTTGAAATGATTTTTTTCATACAGTAAGTTTCTTACTGTCATCAGCGTCCACAGCACAGTTTTTCTCCTTTTTTTTCTCTCTTTTTTTTTGTTTGGTTCCATCGAAGCCTGGAATCATACGATTTTGTAACCGTTACACATTTCAAAACCAGGCAATTTCCAGACTTCATACTGCAATAATATGGGAAGTAATATGATTTATCATTGGTAATATACTTTCATTTTAGCAAGCACACAACTTGGCTTTTCCAAATGATCTATAACTATTGCCGAAAAATTGCAAATGTACCAGACTTTATTTATAATTTACGTACTAAATCCCAGTCCGACTGGTTTTCAGTGCCCTCAGTGCCTTGATTTAAAATTGATCAAGCACTGCGAGTACTTGAAACCAGCGAAGCGTAACGAAGATAAGAGAATAAAAGGCAAACCGGAGGATGTCTCTTTGAAAACTTATTTGAGTTCAAGATATTTAAAAAACCAACAGATTTTGCATTATAAAACTCTTAAAAAAAGCTATTGATAAACTTTAGCATGGGAAAACTTTGAAGTAAGTTGGTGTAAATTTGGTTTGTTTTGAAATGTTCACTAGAAATACACTTGTTAACGACTTTAAAAAAGCTATCATGTCGGGTCATATTTTCCTTTTTCGAACATTTTGACCACTCCATCAAAATGAACAACTTACACAAGTAAGATTAATCCAATTCAACCGTTATTGATGATATGATCTTAAGAGTTTAAAGGCGTTTTTGATGTAATTTCATTCTTTCGTTTCAGTCACATCACATACATTTCATATTTCATATCTTCTAGTTTTAAATATGACTTTATCTTTTGTATTTACGTTCTTTCTAAAAGCCTTGATTTAGAGTACTTTTCGCAATACATCTGCCCTAAGCAATAATTTCGAGATATTTGCATTACAGAGAACATTACAGTCTTCTTAATTAAACAAGTATTGGTAGAAATAATGTGATAAACATACATTCATTAATAATAAATTATTCTTTATAAGTATTCAAGTTAACATAAGTTATTTAAGCTTTATTGATAAAGTTTGAAACATATTGAATCGCTCCCTCATTTTCCCGCTTAGCTCGATAGTAACTATCGCACTAGACGCCCTTGATACAATTAGTATATACCAGTAAACTCACACTGTTTTTAATAATTCTATAAAACGACATTTAAGAAATTAATACACCGTAACTTGAAATATATTTTAAAAAGTTTTATATCTGATTTACTTAAATTGCATCAAACTACATTCTGAAGCGTACGCATGAATTTTATAATTGTTGGGCATGCGCAGATGAAGGCGATACCGTTTTCTATTAAAAAGCATTGGAATAAACGCCATTTTAAATTTCAGATAAAAAAAGGATAAGCGCCCAATACTCCCCCTGCCCCATCCTCCATACCCTTCACACGTAGAGGTTAATAAATTAATAGTTATTGCTCCAATGGCGCATAAAACGAATTTGCCGCTCCAATGGCCAATAACACGAAGTTGCCACTCCAATGGCCAATAACACGTAGTTGCCGCTCCAATGGCCTTAACACGAAGTTGCTGCTCCAATGGCCTAAAACGAAGGTCCCGCTCCAATGGCCCATAACACGAAGTTGCCACTCCAGTGGCCCAAAACATGTGATGCGCCTGACTTACAAAAATCAAAATTGCCAGGGAAAGCGCGACCGAAAGGAATAAGTAAATAAATAGAATCAACAATCAAATGCACATCTTGCTTTTTTCCCCTATTTTGTTATTATTCATAGTTCAGTTACCATAATTCAAAATAAAACTATCGTAAAATCAGCAAAACATATATGCTATACATGTATATAAACAGTATTGATTTGTAACTGAATACACCCATTGCCACATTTTCAACCTGCAATATATCAACATGACCGACCCGAAGGTCATGCAATATAATTTATGTATAATCATATATTTCATTTTTGTATTTTATGTGCATTTCCTGAGAAAAGTCAAAAGATAATGTAGAAAACATTATCGGGGGGGGGGGGGGGGGGGGTAGTGAAGCTCCTATTCTCTTTTTCGACCAGATGCACAGTGTTTGATGATTTTAGACATGGAAAGCCTTGATAAATTTGCGCGGTATCTGATCACTGATGTGCCGCCTCCTTCACTTTCTTCTTGTTTTGTTCCATCAAAATTAATTCTGATTTCAGGTTTGCTACTCTTGTAGTACTTTTTTCATTATTTGAATGATTTACTACAAAAAAGGCACGAATTAAGGTAATGTTTGATAAACAAACATAATGTACAGTGCGATCTTTGCAAAAACGAACCCTCTGTACAGCAGTAACATTTTGACAACAACATTACCAGATTATCAGCTCTCATAGTACGTTGACATCTGCTTGAAGAGCAGCGCCTCTAAGCAACACTTAAAACATTAGTCTGTTGTTGCTGTGCAGAAGTTTTACCGTATGATCTTTTCATGTGCGTCTCACGATATGATTTTAGATTTCATGAAAAGAAAAATAAAAGAACTCGTGTATCACTTTTACAAGACTCTTATTTCATATCAGTAATAAAATTAGTATAAACAGAAACGTAATTCATCTATAACCCAGGCATCGTACGCGTACATACATTTATACCAGTTAAAAAAAACACTTGTCTGTCTGTCGTAGCATGCTCAAAATTTAAACTTTTTTGCGGGAAATTTTGGAAATCTACTCCACCACTTTTCTTTAAGTAGTTTTTTCAACTTTTCAATGGCTGAAGATGTTGCATTGGAAATAGTCGTCGGCGAGTTGGTTGTAGGTGCAAGAGTAGTTTGATGTGGGGAGTTGGTAGCTTTTGGGGGAGGAGATGGGGGAGTTGTTGATGTCGTCGTTGAGGAGGGAGTTTCCGTCGCGCGGTTACTTGGGTCTATATCTGTAAATCCACGTTTATTCCGTCTGCAATATCAAACAAAACGGATTTAGAAATTATTAATTTTGTAAGGTAGGTTGGTTTTGACGCCGATTTTAACACATGTTTGGGGACATCTCGGTGGTCGGTCGGTCGGCTTTCAGTATTTACCGATTTTTTCCGCAAGTCATCCAGCATGATTTCTGAATCAACGTTGAGAGGCAAATGATCTTCAGACACATTATCCGAGATAAATTCCGTCGAAGGATCGAACCTGTGATCCCTGGATTACAAATCCAACTCTCTCACTATTGATTGATTTTATCAATATTATATTTGTTATAATTATGTAAGTTGACTGTGATCATTGCCTAAACAGATTTCTTTTGCCATGTAACTGCACATTTAACATTATAAGGAACATTATTAGAACTAGTATGAATAACGTTTATTAATTTTTAGCAAACATCAATGTTTCTTAAAAAAAACTATTTAGAGCCGAAGTGTCCAAATGGTTAAGGTCGTTGCTTTCGCTTGCCCCTCACAAATCTGGGTTCGAATTCCACAAGGGACATTGTATTATTTCATGACAGGAAGCCACCTTGTGCTTCAAATAAGGCAAGGAGAGGTACCGGAGGCCTTCCTCCACCGTTAAAGCTGAAAAATCTTTATGACCTGATATTTTATAAGAGTTTGACTTTTATTCAACCAACCAAGAACAAAGCAAAGAAACCTGCAGAGAAAATAAATGAATACCAATATTGCTGTTTTCCATGGCGATATAGATAATGACATGTATGCATAACCTGTAAAATTTCAAAACTAAGATACATCTTATGTCCTTCGAAAACTTTTTATATAAAATACAATTTTTTGTGTAAAGAGTGGTAGATCTAGTTAGTTTTATTTATAACTTGCATTTTACCTCAATGATGAAAAGAGATGTCGGGCCTCACTATTGATAAAGTGGTATTCGTTTCTTTGTTGAAATACAGCATCATTCTCAGCTGAAATAAAAAGAAGTAAATAATTTATTTAAAAGGTCAGGTCTAAATATCAATATTCGAAACTTTGACGTCAGTAATTCGTCATAAACCGCTCTTAGCAGTTACTTCTGACGGAAGAATATCAGGTAGTGGAGACGACTGCATGGAGGCTGATTTTGTTGGATAGCAAACACCCCAGTTCCCCAACCCCCATTCATGTATTTTCTTATTTGCTTGTGTGCGCTACATGTGCGTATGCGTAACCAACCCGTTGACTTATTGCATGTCAACAATCGCTTGTTCACAATTAATCGCACGGTGTTAATATCTTAAGTGTCACCTTTAAGGTGAAAGAAATATACTGTCATAATTATTCAACCTACATTCAAAATTTGCTCATCTAATTAATTTGTTGGTTTAAAGAAAAAGAGGTTGGTTTAAAGGAAGATAGGTGCGTACTGTTTCGTTTTAAGAGAGTGGACCCATCCGACTAGCGCAGACCACGCTCCAAGATCAGCACTCACATCTATGCCGTCTAAAAATGAGCCGTGTCATGACAAAACCAACGTAATGGGTTTGCGACCAGCATGGATCCAGACCAGCCTGAGCATCCGCGCAGTCTGATCAGGATCCATGCTGTTCGCTTTCAAACCCTATAACAAGTAGAGAAACTGATAGCGAACAGCATGGATCCTGATCAGACTGCGCGGATGCGCAGGCTGGTCTGGATCCATGCTGGTCGCAAACCCACTATGTTGGGTTTTGTCGTGACGCGGCTCAAATGGTCTAATAATGGTCAACACTGCTCGCATAAATCCATACATATTTCAACATTTTCTGTGTTATGATGAATGGTTTTAATTAAATTGAAAGATGGACAAGTCCCTTTAAGATATTTAGTGTGGTAAAGGTTTATTTTACGGCTGTAAAATTGTTATTCCGCACAAGAATGAAGTCTATTTAGTTATAAGACTGTGTTAGTAGACTAATAGGTGTTCAATAGTAGACTTGCCGGTGGTCAATAGTCATTATTTAAAGGCCGTTAAAAGGCAAAAAGAAGTCTCAATGCAACATGTTTTAAAGGAAGTGTCAGAAAAAAGTTCTTACCGTAAACTGGCCGATGGTCAATAGTTAAAGACAGTAAAACGAAGAAGAGTAGTCCAAATACAATATGTTTACACATGTTTACCTTTAACGTTTATGTATGTATTTTAAAAGATGCAAATACTATTGTTTCATAAAAACAAGGGTTGACAAAAATGTATAAGTACAAACTTACGAGAAAAAGAAATTATGCACGAACTTGCAGAGCTGTCATCGATAGAGTTGATATCGATGTATCGTCGGTATTTTTCTGTCGATCAATAATCGATACACATTTGCAAAATAAAAACATTTTAAAAAATAAACATATACAAAAGTAAGTGGCCATGTCTAACAATAATCTGTTGTTACATAATGGACACATTTCATAACAATGATGACAAAAAATGGTCAGAAAAAAATGGTCAGACTAGTAATCTAATGATCGCTAGCCATATGGGTTCAAACCCCGTCATGGGCAAGTCGTTGTTTCCTTGAGCAAGAAACTTTACACTTATTGCTCAGTACTGGTTGGTTCCAGAAACGGATTCGAAAGTGTGTCTATAAGCTTATAAATAGCTTCCTACACAATCGAACTTAAATAAATTCTGTATAAACCAAACGGGATACAACATATTTGCATGAACAGAAAACTAATTTTACTAAAATCATTTAAACACTTATGAAAGAAAATAGGAGTATTTATCGATATATCGGAGTATCACCGATATTTGTCATCCGATATAGGTATATCGTCAATATGCTAAATGCACTGAATCAGTGACAGCTCTAGCACGAAGTAAATTAGCCTGAAAAGTCGAGTCTTCACGCGACCTATGTGTGGCCTACGAGGAGATTGGGAGGGTTGGTAGCATTCGTGACTGCTCTGGGTAGACTCTACTGTAACGATTTTCCAGCTTTACAGGCGGAGGAAATCCATAGGTGCCCTACGGCGGTGAGGAGAAAACGACTTGACCACTCGGCAACCAGATTCATACCTTCAAGGCCAAGGTCACACTTGGAGATCAAAGCTTCTGCTTTTTTTTCTAATATAAGCGACTTAAAAGCATGAAGTGTAATAAAAATCACATGTAACTTGGTCTCTGTGAACATTTTTAACATTCCTCATACGACCTATGTCTTTATACGTACGTATTACTATTATTTATTGACGTTACGATACATATATCTTACGTTACGCTCACATAAATACGTACATGTATAACATCTTTTGTTTTGATTGAATATGATGTATACGAGTATATATAACTCACTGAGGTGAGAGCGAGTGAGAAAATTGTAATATCTTCACACGGACGAATTCAAGTATCTTATCGTCATTTTTACGATTTTAGTAAAGTGAAAACAAATATACGCCAAACGCAACAATTTAATTTTCATGTATGTTTACGCAATTATATAAAATAATGCACATATTTTGTTTGTTTATTTATTTATTTTTAAAGGAACTCCACTGAAATAAAAAAAAAATCTGAAATCATACAATTTGAAATTGTTACATAGATCAAACGATGCACTTAAAATGGAAAATCTGCAAAGAAAAATTAAGAAATATGCTCCGAAAGAAATTGAAAATCGATCATATATATTGTGTGATTGTTAGCCCAATTCGAGTGAAACGCGTTGCAAAGCTTTTCATATTTGGTCTATTTGCACAATAAAAATATTACTCTGGAGAAAAGTGGTAAGGGAATTATAGGAAAATTTATATTCAAACTATGGGTTCAGAACTTTATCAAATGGTACGAAAAGCTTTGGAAAACTTTTGGCAGTTATGTCGAAAAGCCTCAGTGGAGTCCCTTTATAGTATCTTGTTATTTGTTATACTTTATGGAATGGCTATTCAAGTCTGTTATGTCTGTGTTGTTTGTGTCACATACATGTATGTAAGCATGTATAGATGAAACTATTATAAATGAATACAAAAATAAATAAATACACACGTTTTACCTCTCCCACCCATCATCACCCACCCTCCATGCAAAAGTAACGGCATTGTCACAATAAGAAAGACAAGAGAAATGCTGGAAATAGCTATTGCTTAGCTTGAATCTTAATTAGTTGATTTTAGTTTAATTTCGTTTATGCGAATTTATTTGAGTCCGATAACGAATTGTGTTGAAAATCACATGCTTATTGAAACAATATTAAATAAAGTTGCATAATTATATACTTTTACATTTCGTGACTTTCACCAAACCACATCGAATGTGGGCTATGATGTCGTTGCAATATGAGGTACAAAAATTTCACCATGCCTTTTTTGTGACACATTCGTACTGATGTGTGAAGAATTTGTAACGTACTTTTTTCACGCGTGACGTGAACTTTGCTATCAAATAAAAAAAGATAAAGTACAGTAGTAGTGCGAATGATATGTAATGAGTAGGTAAATCTGTCTGTCTTTCTGTCTCTGTTTTTTGTTGTTGTTTTTTGTTTGTTGTTGTTTTTGTTTTGTTTGTTTGCTTGTTGTTTTTTAACCTTTTTCTTCGCTTCATTTAGATTGGCTGAATCATTCAGTCATTCATTGGCTATTGTAACCCGGATGTGACATTCTCAAGCGTATCAATGAACCTCCGTTACAAACGTCACCATTTGTAAACCATCACGGAAGTTCAGTTATTTTCTATTTAATTTGTATGATAAGGTTATAAAGTTTTTTTCAAATAATGCGACACTTAAACGCTCTGAAAAAGGGGACATAACGGGATCAATGAGGGAAAGGGTTTTTCCCGTCTTTTTTATTATTAAATTAGTACTTTTTATCAAAAAAGAAAGCACTTCCATACAGTTTTGGGGAATAGTTAAACTTTAAAGTGAATTGGTCTGTAGTACATAAATAGTTACGTTGATAAACAAATAAAATCTACGGACGAGTAATTTGTTAGGTACCTGTCCAGTCAATGTTGCTCTTTTACTTTAATTATTAATTGGAATAATGATGCAGTTGATAGGTAGATAACCTCTAGATCTACTGGTGCAGACTTATTTATCCTTCCTGAGATAATGTTTATCAGGCGCTATACCAAAATAAACAAACAAACACGCACAAAAACTATATAAAAATAAAATACACAATGAAGTATAAATGTTGGTAACTCATTAACCAGCTCTATACAGTAGTGGAATTTACTTTATCATCAAAATTATTGTTAAATACTATAATACATTATGTATTATAAAATCACCATTATACATGTATATCATATTATACATATATACTAATCTAAATAGTTCCTGTTTTTATTTCACTTATATTACATGTATAATCATATTTACTGAAAACCCATTTATAACCCATTACAAAACTTTATGCACTATGTATAGGTGAAAGTAAAAGTGTGTACTTATATATATCAGCAAAAACTATCTGTATTTGATAACATACCATTATATATATCATATCATAAATATTCAATTTACAATGTACCCCTATGTTTAGCATGGATAAATCAAATACATTGAAACGTTTACACCTGACGTTTTTGTACAGATAGAAATCGGGAAAATTAATGTTCAAGTATTCGGGAAAGTTTAGTTTCTTTTTCCTCTTGACTTAAGTTAACAATACGTTTATTTATTATATATGGATATTAATAAAAAGTTTAATAATAAAAACGGTATGTATAATAATTTGTTTTTTTTCCTTTTGTTTGCCTGTATATATGTTTGTCTGTTTGTGTTTTGAATGAACTATAATTATATTGCCTGTTTGTCTGTCAGTTTTTCTGTCTGTCTTTTTGTTTGTCTTCAATAATCATATACTTTACATACATTTTTTGAAAAATTTACATTGAGTGTGTATATAGTACACCTAATTTTTCGTTCACTACGTAAGTATATGTTGCAGTAAACAAACACACTGTGTTATAACACTTGTAAATACATTTGTACAGTCGTTTTATAAACGACCTACTATTTACTTATATGAACAAGAAAAGCATAGTATTCGTTACAATATTCATGTACATGCATTTAATTAACTGAACAAACGTTACAGTGTGACAGCAACAAAAATAAAAAACAACAAAACACACACAAAAACAAACAAACAAAAAGCCGCACACAGAGAAAATGGCTTACCAAAAAGGTTAACAAAAATACCTAAAGATAGAAAAATAGTCGTAGAGAAGATGATTACCAATAAAGTAAATAGATACAATGAGCTTGTGTTTAATGTTTATAGTCATCAATTTACAATCGTAAAATATTATGATTTAAACCCTTGTATAAAAAATATTTCCCCTATTCCCCGGGAAAAAGGAAATTTTTTAAGGGGGATACCGCAAGGATATAAAATTCATAAACAATCTATTTCCCAAATAGCATAAATTTTATTCCCTTGCATTTTAATTTTTAAAAGAGTCAATGAAGTAAAAAGGGAAGCTATTTAAAAAAATATTAATTTTAAAAAATAATTTCTTACAAAAACAAAACAACCCGAAAAAACCCGGTTGTTTCATTAACTGCTTTAAATACATTTAAGTTAACCCTTACATTTTGCGGTTTGAAAAATTATCCCTGCATTTTAAAAAAAACTCAAAAGTAAAACGGCTTGTCAGCAAAAATTTTAATCGAAATCTAATTTAAATTTGGGCGTAATTTAAACTGCCAGTATATGAAATTTTCACTTTAATAAAATTGGCATTTTCCCATGTTTATAAACCCAATTAAAATTTTTAAATTTGGTCAAGTCTTATTTAACAAGCCTTTGATTTTTTCCAGTCCAAAATTTCCCCCAATTTCCCTCAAAATTGTACTTCATAAGCCCCGTTTTTATTTTCCCAGTTTTTTTTGATCAAGAAAAAATTTTCCCTATTGAATTAAGTAATTTTTACTCTGCTTTTTGTCGGTTTAAATTTTATTTTCGAAGTTATCCCCTCTTGCATACCTGAAATCCTTTTAAAAAAATTTTAAATTTTTCCAAAAGCTTAAAAAATTCGGATTTTTTTACATACGATTTCAAAAACATTGTTGACTTTTAGTGTTAATTTTTTTTAAATTTTAAAATTTATTTTCCTTTAAAAAAAAAAAAAGGGCAATGTCCCTTTCGGAAAAAACAATACTGATTTTTTTTGGGAATTTTGTGACTGCGGGAAACCTAGCGCCCTTTTCAATTTTAGTATTCGGTTTCCCGTTTAATAGGATTTTAGTATTGTACTTAAAAATTTTTTAAAAAAATAAACCTTTAAAAATAAAACAAGTAAACTGTCAAAAATGTGCGAAATGAAGTTTTCTTACAATTTTATAAGTTTTTTTTTTTTTTTTTTACGTTAAAAAAGCCCCGTTTATTTAAAAATTCAGACACTATTTATCTTAACATACGACCATAAATACGTATTTTTTGCAGTTTCTTTTTTTTTCAATTTATGTTATTTACATTTCGTCAATGACAGCGATTAAATCGTTCCATTACAATTATCTTTAAGCACACGACATCGTTAAAATATTAATAAGCAAAGTAACCAAATATCATTACATGGCAACAATTAAGGACCTCTTTTTTATTGGTCCGTAACAATTTTATTATTTGATCATATTTATCAATGAATGTGTTGGAAAATTCAGTACGATGCACAGCGTGTAACATCAGTTGTAAAAAGGTATTAAAGGCCCATTATGCCCCAGGACTGCTTTTTTTCTAAAAGGATTTTTATTTTTGGTGTACTTTTATAGCTTTCAAAAAGAAACTCATTGACCAACTACCTGATCCATCTTTAACTTCTGTTACTTTTTTGCAATTAGTTCAATTAAAGTGAAATTTTAATTTAAGGTATTAATTTGTACGGTATTTATTAATAAAAAAAATGATAAATTTGTTACATTTTATGTGACAAATTATTTCACATTCAGTGCTACCTTTTTTTAGGTTACAAGAATGTAACATGCTCCTATACCATAATTTAAATGTTATAAAACTAATGTTTGCCCTTTCTAAAGGAAGTAAAAGTTTATTCTTAACTCAATTTTACTTTATTGTAGGGTTGGTAATGTTTAGTTAAAAATATGGTTTGGTTTAAATAATTTAGGACGATCCTCGAATTATTATTATTATTTATTGTTATTGTTTCGTGAATTAAAATACAAATGTACATCAATACAGTATTATCGCAAAGATAAAATGTTAGTAATGTAAAATATCAAATATGTGTATTTCTCATTAAACCTGTGTTTTCATTATTGTACTGAACTGTGTCAATTATTATTAACATTTTAACCCTTAACCAGCTGAATTTGTGTAATGGGTTTGCCCTTCTATGAACTTGGAACAGTCCATTGGAAGTTTAAGGGATTTACATATCAAAATACAAAGCATATATGCACTACGCTACGGATGGTAACTTTTTCAGCTTTACTGGTGGGGGAAGACCTCAGGTGCCCCTCTTTGCGTTATTTCAGGCCAATTAGCTCGATAGTTTTCTCACATGAAAGAATCCGTAGACGCTTGCGCATTGCATTCAGAAATACTCCTATAAGAATACAAAGAACCCAAAAGTAAATTTGCATAGATTTATTTACAATTATAATACAAAACAATATTATCATTTAACAGGTCCATTTATATAAATATAAATAAAAATACCCTAAAAATCACAGCCTTGCCACTGATTTTTATCCAGTAGAACACAATGAAGCTAAAATAGCACTTATATATACACACACTTTAACTTATGTATACATAAATATATATATAATACTTACATTACATGTTCTCACATTGATTCCACCCAATTACAAACATTCCTCAATCCAAAGATTACTTTTACTGACATTTACGTTCAAATTACTATCACACCACAGTCAAATTACTAACATTACACATCAAACTTAATAACATTACACATCGAAATTACTAACAGGTCACATACCAAAAATATTTAACTAATATAACACATTCAAAAAAGTACTTTAAGACCTACTTACATTAAAAATTCAAAAATAACTTTCATAATTTTACATATTCAAAAATTACTTTTCTAACATTAAACATTCAAGAAATGCTTTTGTTTACAAAAGTCATACAAAACTTACTTATGTAAACATTACATAAATTCAGAAATTACTTAATTTATTCCTCAATCAAAAATTTCTTTTAATAATAAAAAATTTCTCAAATAAATTTTTAAAATTTAAATCATTTCAAAAATTTTTTTAAACTTTTAAATCAAAAACTGCCTTTATTGTTTACCTTAAAATGACAACAAAATTTTTTTCTACTTATAAATTACCCATTCTAATTTCACCCCAAACTCACAAACATTTCTTTCCCCAATTATTTTCATAAAAAAACATTGCTTTAGCTAAAAAAACTTGAAACCAAAATATCTTTTTTACCCAGGGGGAAACAAATTACCTTACCTCTCATTAAAAACCTGAAAGCCAAAAAGGGGAAAAAAATTTACCCCTTTTCAGTGAAGAATTACAAAACCCCCAATAATTTTGCCCCCCTTTACAAAGCTGGGAAACCCTAAAATTAAAAAATTTTTCCCTACAATATAAAAGAAAAGTACCGACACCTCCTTACACATGACCCCGGCTTATACTTTCTGGTAACCAAATTTTTTTATTTTGATTTTCAAATCCTTCAAACAATTAGGGAAAGTTCCCCAAAAACAAAACGGACAATTCCCCTTTTAGAAATTTAGTAGGTTTTTGGGAAATTTAATTGGGGGAGAATCAACATTTGGTTTATAAATTTTTAATTTCTATCCTTTTTTTTTGAAAAGAACATTTTTTAGTTTACATATTTTTTTAAAAATTTTAAATTTATGGGACAGGGGGTTTCCCCCCCTGTTTACATCATTACTTTTTGAGAAAAATCAATTGGGCCTGAAGCATGCTATAGGGGTGTTTAATTTCCCTTAATGATTAACAAATACCATGTTTTAAAAAAAAGAACATAATTTTTAGACAATAAAATAAGCATCACAAGTAAAAAAGCCTCAGGCCCATCCAAATTTTTTCAACCCCCATTTTTCAATCCCCTCAATTTTCATTGGGACGGGGACTTTTTTTGCGTTCTGACCAATTTAAAAACCCCCGATTTTAACCAGAAAAAAGTCTTTTAACCTCAAACCAAGTTAAATCATTAGAAGAAATTTTTTGGTTCCAAAATAACCCTTTTCCCATCTAAAATTTTTTGGGTAACTTCCAAAAAAAATGAAAAAACTTTTTAGGGTGGAAGGGGTTTTCAATGTTAACAATAAATTTAAATTTTTTACCTTTAAGTAATTTTGTAACCCCAAATTTAAAAACATTTTATGTTTAAAATATGCCAAAATTTGAGGCCCCGTAATAAAGGGGGTCCCAAAAAAATCTTTAAAAAATAAATTTTTAGTAAACGAAGATAAAAAACTTTTTTAAACTATAAAAAGAATTTTTAAAAAAAATTTTTAAAATTTTAATAAAAATTTATGTTTTTTTCTTTTAAAAAAAAATTTAATGCTTTTAAAAAAAAAAGTTTTCAATTTAAAAAAAAAAATTTGGTTCCACTTGGTTTCCTTTAAGACACTTTTAAAAACAAAAAGCGTCGGAGGGCCAAAGCTCGACATTTTTAGTGCTTGAATTTTTAAAAAAAAAAAACCTGATACAGTTAAACCCCCTCCTTTTACCCGGGGGGTCTGAATTTGGGAAAAAAGTGTGCAAAGTTTTTAAAGCCCTTGTTTAATACTTTTAAATATTTGAATAATTTCAAAAACTTTTAAAGTAAAATTTTTAAGTGAAAAGGGGCTTTTTTTGGTTTAAAAATTTCTTTATTTGATTACCTCCCTTTTTCAGGTTTGGGGTTTATTTTGGGTTTAAAAAGTTTCCAAAATTTCAAAAACCATAAAATTTAAAGGATTTTTAAAATAAATTTTACTTTTTCAAAAAAACCCTAAATTCTAAGTCAAAAAGGGGAATAATTTGTCAAAATGTTAAAAGAGTTTTCCCGCTGTCTAAGGGTTGGGGGCATGTGTTAACAAGGTGCCCAAAATTTCAAAGCCTATTTTATGGACCCTTTTAAATATTTTAACATTAAAAAAAATTTTAAAGTAAAATTCTAATCAAAAAAAAGGGATAATTCTGTCAAAAAAGCCCCTTTAAAAAGAGTTCCTCCCCGTCACAGGGTTGGGGTTAGATTTGGGGAACAAGGTGTGCCAAAATTTCAAAACCCTATTTTCAAAGGACTTGAAAATTTGAACTATTACAAAAACTTTTTAAAGTAAATTCCCAAATTTAAAAAGGGGGAAATTCTGTCAAAAAAGTTGATAAAAGTTACCCCTCCTTCCACAGGTTTTGGGGCATGAAAGGGTTTAAAAAATGTGGGAAATTTCAAAGCCATATTCCCAAAGGACTTTTTTAAAAATTTTTTAACATTAAAAAAAACTTTAAAATAAGTGGGGTTTGCCCGGCCCCCGGGCGGCTGGGGGGGGACTGCAAACTTTTATTTTTTTCTTTTCGAAAAGGGCGAGCCCAAAAATTAAAAAAACAGCCTTCCCAAAAAAATATTTTTTTTTAGCCTTAAACGAAAACCCTTTACCCCAAAGGCCTTAAAACCCCACAAAAAAAATAAAGGTCCCAATTTAAAGGGCTTTCCAAAATAACAAAATTATATAACGCAAAAAAATGAAAAAAACTAAATTTTTCCCTTTTTTGTTTTTTTTTAAGCTCCCCAACACATTAAAAAACCAAAATGGCACCGAAATTAGGAAAAAATGTTTTTTTGCTTTTAACCCCAATTTTTTTAAAAATTCAAAGCAAAACTTTTTAATTTTGTATGAGTGTATACCCATGCAATTTACAATTCTATTCAATTACCTTAAAATATACCTGACCATATTACAGTTCTATCTTGTTGCCCACAAGTATACATTTCCCATTTACTAAACAATCAAATTGTTTCCCATTTGCAGTACCATAAGTTTAAAAGAGATTTGTCAAATTACCATCATGTACATATCCACATACAGTACTCATTAGATTTTCTTATACATGAAAACAATTGCGAAAATCCTATCACAGGTTCACCATAGAAAAACTGTTCTATATAAAGAATTTCTCTCTAAAATCTGGTTATTATGTCCCTGGTTATATTTATTGAGGAAAAAAACCCAAACAAATCTGGTTATATTTGCTAAAAATAAAACACAACTATTACAGTAAAATATATAAGATATGTTTATGAAATAAGGTGAATAAACAGGCCTGATTACATGTAATTTGTTTTGATTGATTATATTGTACTTGGACAAAAAAATATCCTTCAAGGGAGGTAACTTTGACAGTTTGGTATTAATGTTTTAAATACAGAGTTTGGTCCCTTTAGTATTTTTTGACATACAGAAAACATGTTTAACTACTATGAGGCAGAGGAAAACCTCATTTTTTTACATTATGACATTTGCAATGACATGCAATTTTATTCAAATGTGCAACTTATGATTTACCCTAGTACCACCACTATTATTCATTAACACTGATTTTATGTATGCTTCTGATTTAAATATATAAAATGATATACTGACATTGCACCGAATGTTTTTTTCTATGATTCATAGCTTTTCTGCTTAAATATGTTAATTGTAAAATAAAAAAACATGTATAATATCAAAAACAAATATAAACAAGAGGGCCATGATGGCCCTGAGGTCGCTCACCTGTATATAGCCCCCCCCCCCCGGGCCAATTTTTACCCAAGGGCTTTTTTTTGTTTATTTGAACAGACTTGGTAGACACCCATAAGAAGATGTTTCATGCTAAACATCTAAGTTCTAGCTCATTGGGTTTTTTAAAAGAAGATTTTTTAAGTTTTTACTATACACATAGTTAAAAACAATGACACCCCTGGGGCAAGGCTAGTTTTGACCCCCGGGCTTTTATTTGAACAAACTATGTAGATATTTACTAAAAGATGTTTCATGCTTAATATCTAAACTCTAGCTACAGTATTTGGGTTTTTTCAAAGAAGATTTTTAAGTTTTTGCTATACACAAAAAAGGAAAATCAATGACCCCCGGGGCAGGACCAATTTTGACCCTAGGGCTTTTATTTGAACAAACTTTGTAGACACTGATTAGAAGATGTTTCATGCTTAATATTTAAACTCTAGCTATATGGGTTTTTTCAAAGAAGATTTTTAAGTTTTTGCCATACACATATAAGGAAAATCAATGACCCCCGGGGCGGGGCCAATTTTGACCCAAGGGCTTTTATCTGAACAAATTTGGTAGACACCCATTAGAACATGTTTCATGCTAAATATCTTAGCTCTAGCTCTTTGGGTTCTTTAAAAAAAGATTTTTTAAGTTTTTACTATATGCATATAGGGAAAATCAATGACCCCCTGGGGCGGGCCAATTTTGACCCCAGGGCTTTTATTTGAACAAACTTGGTAGACACTCACTAGAAGATGTTTCATGCCAAATATCTTAGCTCTAGCCTTTTGGGTTCTTTAAAAGAAGATTTTTTAAGTTTTTACTATATGCATATAGGGAAAATCAATGACCCCCTGGGGCGGGGCCAATTTTGACCCCAGGGCTTTTATTTGAACAAACTTGGTAGACACTCATTAGAAGATGTTTCATGCCAAATATCTAAGCTCTAGCTCTTAGGGTTGTTTAAAAGAAGATATTTAAAGATTTTTCTTTCGGTTGCCATGGCAACCAGAGTTCTGCATGGAATTAAATTCTTTGAACAATTTTTAAAGGTGACCACCAAAGGAACATTCCTGTGAAGTTTGGTTGAAATTGGCTCAGTGGTTTATGAGGAGATGTCATTTAAAGCAAAAGTTTACGGACGGACGGACGACGGACGGACGAAAAGCGATCACAAAAGCTCACCCTGTCACTTTGTGACAGGTGAGCTAACAAAACCTCAAAAATAATAAATTAAAAATGAAATAATATATACAATATGCACAAAGAAGCATTTTGATTAGACTACTTTTACAAAATTCATCTTTTACAGCATGCTGGCTGTATGAACACTGCAATTACAGTCAAATATGTGAACAAAGGCAATCCAAAAGAATAACCAAAATGGCCTTTATAGATAAGTTGTCTTTATTTGGAGGTTACTCTGTTCTATTTAATCAATGAAGGAATAATCTAGGAGTGGCCTTTATTTACAGGGTAATCAAATCTTTGAGCATAAGACATCCAAAAGAGAGACTTAACATGACTTTTACAGACAAGTGGTCTTTATTTGAAGGTTATTCTATTCTATTTAATCAATGAAGCAATTAACAGTGACCTTTATTTACAAGGTGATCTTTCATTGAAGGTGGTTAAATATGTTAAATATCTTTTTTTTAGATAAGTTCAAGCATATAACTCAATTAAGAGAAGAATAAGAGTAATATTTGATACAAGCCAGTGACTTAGTTTTCCTTTTTTTATTTGTTTTGATGTATTTTAAAGTCACACCATTCAGTGACTTTTCCAGCTTAACTGGTGCAGGAAGGCTTAACATGCCCATTTTTGCAATATTCAAAAACAAGCTGGCAACTGAGTAGAACTACCAATGTTCTGTAAGCTAGCTGGATAGCTTCCTCACATGAAAGATTCCAAAGTGCCTGATGGGATTCGAACCTACAGCACTGACCTTATGCCATATTTGTGACAAAGTTTGATGTAGATTAAATCAAGAGACCTCCAGAAACTTCATATATCAATTATAGACAACAGAAAACTGATTGCTTAACCTTGAGCATTAAATAAGTATTAAAATAAGTAAGCTTATAAAAAGACTTAATTGATAATTAAACAATGTGAATTGAACAATACATGTATGAATGGAAACATATTTTGAAACTGTTCAAATTATACTGTAACGTTGTCATTGGTCAATTCTATCATTTCACTCAATTCTGACCAATCAGAGTTACAGTCACTGTAAACAATTTCAAATAAAAACTATGAAATCTCTATATAAATATACATGTATAAAAATAATATAACAATCAAACACATTATGACAAGGTACAGCAGCGGCTATGAAGCTCGTAAAAAAACTATTTTGTTATATAAAACCAATGATTTTAATATCAACAAATTATGACATAACTAAACTATAAAATACATAACTGCTTATGGAACTAATTAAAAGTAATCCCAAAATACAGGCCTTAACTAAACACAATCTCATGAGGACAAAATCATTTTTAAAAAAAAAGAAACTTTTAAATAGAAGGGGAAAAAACCCAGAATTTCTGAAATAAACGCAAAAAATAGCAAAAATGAAAATAATGCAGGCTTGGTTTGATTGACCCTGTCTCAGGACAGTAGGCGTAAATGCAAGCAACCATCCACACCCCCTAGCAACACTGGTTTTATGAAAAAGTCTTATTCTGTATAACTATTGAAAATTTCAGGTGGTCCAAGATTTAGTTATAAAACTGGTTAAAAACTGTTATAAAAATATGCATTAAGATGTGATCTGACTTTTATCTATAACATCAAGCTACCATTGCCACCATTGGCACTCAAAAAATGAAAAAAGTTCCATTAAGATTTTATATAAGAAGGTAGGGAAAAATTGAATCCCTAAAGAAGATTTTATATAAGGTAGGGAAGAAATGAAATCCCTGAAGAATACCCAAAACACAAAAAAAAGGCTAGGTTTATTGAACCTATTGAGCTTAGAGTTTATGTTAATATAAACATTCCATGGACTGATAATTATATAAAGCAGTATGTAGCACAGACAAATAATGAGATCACTATAAGCTTAAAGCCTATGTTACGTAAAATATCTGCTGAGGTCAGCATAAAACAGCATTCAAACTAAGTCTTTATCAAGCTCTCCATTTAAAACAGAGATACAACATATACTATATATATATAATTTACATAGCTATCTAGTATCCTATTCCCAGCAGCACCAATACAATGCCCACTTCTTAGTTGTTACAATTTTGTTACTCTAGTACCTACTTGTATATACTTCCAAAAATGGTTCATAAAAATACAACATGCCATGAGAACCGATACATAAAACAACCAAAATGCTATCCCCCCACCCCTCCTCTAAATGAACATGACTCCAAATTTTAAAATTGTTTGAAATCTTCCCTGGTGAACAAGAAGTAAGATTCAGAGTGCCATATCCCCACTGCTGCTTTAAAACTGAAATAGATTTTAATTTTTAGTGTATTAAGCATGATGTAGCAGAATTTTCACACAATGTTCAGCAAGCATATAATTAATTTTTCAGGTGATTTTATTCTTACACATCTAAACACCAACCCCCACAATATCCTGTGATAACACATTCAATATCAAACTTCATTCCCTCGAGAAAAATGTAACACTGATAGCATCATTTGAAAACATGATTTTTAAATGAAATTTTATGATATGCCTACTGGCTTTTCTTGTTTGTTTTTTTGCACATATATGGGTTTTTGTTGTTGTTTTTTTTGCACAAATATTGAGGCAGCCTCTTCATGAACAAGAATATTCCTTCACCACGCTACACGTAGAACACACAACATGTAGAATCAGGGAACCGGTCACTTGAACACATTATTGATCAATGCTGATTAATTGAGCACAACAAGTATTTTCTATCTATGTTTGTCTAAATGTCCATTTACGACTCCATTCAACTGTTGTCCGAGACGTATATATTCCATTAAACATCCCATGGCCCCAAAATATCCCTGAAAAACAAGAATTTACGGTTATGTAAAAATTAGTTGTAACAGGGATGTTGAAATGGACTTCAGCTTTTATAAAGGTCAAATATGTTTTATTTTTAGATAAATCATTTCATATAATAGTCAAATCAAAAGAATGACGGTGGAAAATGATATTTGCCCACAATAAAATACATAAACAATAAGCAAACACCTCAATACCTCTGTTCTCTATATTTAAATTACTGAAGCAGTGATTGTTTCTCGAGCTTCTATTTTTAGAAACGATTGTCACTGACAGGTCAAAGAAGGCTTAACAGTGATATGATGCATATTCTGAGATAAAATTACTGAACTACTTAGTCTGAAACACACAACACAGAATCGTTGTTTCAAAAGAAAATAAAAGCTAAAGGCATCTTCAACATTAGTCGACATGAAACTATCCATAAAAACCTCCAAATATTTGTATATAATTACAATTTACATGTACTTATGTCATAGAGACTTCTGACAAACTATGTCGCCCAGTATGAACAGTCTGAGCTTAAATAACCAGATCTGCTAGACAAGGGCTATATAGCAAACAACCGCCCTACATACATAATTATACGGCAATATAACTTGTCTAAAATCTATAAAAAAAAATCATTAAACTACACAATTTCATTCGTTGATTTCCAATATACAAATAAATTCATAATTTTACAGCAGCAATGTTAAATAGATAAATAAATATAAAACTTTAATCATCCAATGAAAATCAATGTTACAAATGTATCGTGTGAAGTAAGTTAGAACACAGTCTGTAAATACCTCATGTTCTAGGAAAAGAGCCTTCATTGCACCATTGGACCAGTATTCCATCGCAAAAGCCAGCAGTTTCATTGAGATTGTGTTAACCCGCAGGAAATTACCAACAAAAACTACACGCTCAATTTTCTAAAAAAAAATTTAACTACATATACCCATTAGATTTACTACACATGTATTTTTCACCGTTAGAAGATCTGTAATATGGGTTGTAAGTGGAAACAATGTTTAAAGTGTATGCCTCCAGATGAGCCAAAATATTTCATGAAGATCAAACTTGAGAAAAATGTACTAAGATTTAAACAAAAATGTAAAAAGATTCAAGTAATAATTTACATTATATGTGCGCTTATTTACTGATTTAGCACTATTATCAACATATTTCTTGAAATAGAGAAACTTTTTCTTAAAATTGTTGCAATTTTTCCCAAAAACTAAATTTACCAACAGAATTTTTTAGAGTGGGTCATCCAAATGGCTTTCCTTCCGGGAAAATAAATAAATATGAAATAAATATAAATATTACACAATTATAACAACAATGAGAAAGCGATTTATTTATCAGATATGGAAACAAAATGAAATGGGGGCAGCCCCATTACAAGAAAAAACATTTCATACCTCGGTCACAGCACACATTCTAGCAATAGATCCTATATTATTTGTTATGGTTGATAGTGTTGATTTAGCAAGGTCCTCCTTGGACGCAGCTTCTCTTTTATCGTGTAAATTCATCTGACCAAAACTGAAAATTTGGATTGAAAACATGGTTTTATTCGATACATTTACATTATGATGAACAATATTTACACAATACATTTTGGAAATGGGCAGAATGCCATGAAAGCTTACAAGTGTTCTGTCCCAGAAAACTTGATAATGAAGTTAAAAATACTTTTACCTCATATATATCAAAGGAGATAAATGGTGTGATTTGATCAAAGGAATAAAACAGTTCCTTATATAGATTCTCAAAGTTCAAAAATTATTTAAATTGTGTACATCTTAGTACTTTAAGAAAACAATGAACAAAACAATTATTTGAATATGAACGCTTCAAGTCCTGACTATAAGGATAATCTTTAAGATATTCTGTATTGTAGTCAGATGACCTCAACTTTTATCAGTGGGATAGTTTTATTGAAGATGTTATATTCAATTTAAAAAAAAAAAATCTTAAGTCATAAACACAAACAAACAATTTGGTTTGAGTGACTTCTCAATGAATCTGTCACATAACTACAATGTACAAAAAGCATATTGTTTTTCTTTCAAACTGTTGCATTCTACTGTGAAATTTAATCAACATTAAGGAGGTAAGATACAAGGGTTATTACCTGCTAGCAACAATATCACCTGGCAGCTTGAATTTACTGGAGTTGTAATCACCCCCATATATATCCTTCACCAATTTGTCCACTTTTGTAGCATCACCTATAATATG
Organism: Ruditapes philippinarum; assembly: GCF_026571515.1. Taxonomy (NCBI): domain Eukaryota; kingdom Metazoa; phylum Mollusca; class Bivalvia; order Venerida; family Veneridae; genus Ruditapes; species Ruditapes philippinarum. The sequence continues at coordinate 233,250 of NW_026855813.1, forward strand.
ATATACATTTATACACTAATACTTATCAAGAGGACCTTGGCAGTTGGAGTAGTGACAATCACAAAATACCAGTCTTTCACCAATGTAGGTTTGAAGCAGGGACTAAACATGTATGCTTTATACCAATCTTAGCCTAAGCTTAAAAGCAGCACACCTCCAGATTCATGTTTATTTTCATGAAAATTTTGGAAATGTATTTAAAAGTAAAATATTGCAAGGTGAACAGAAAAAGTAATTTACATATTGCAATCGGCACTTACAATCCAAGAAAATTACCAAAACGTGGTCCACATATGCAAAAAGAGCCCTTACTGAGTTAGTAACGCAGTAGAAACTAGAAATGTGTCCATAGGACACGGGTGCCCCCACCGCGCCACTGTTCTGTCAATCTTTTTACTAAGTCAAGGGAAATAACTCTACAAATACTGGATAAATCCACAAGCGAAACCCCAGGTGCAAATCTAAAATATGCTGAGCAACCTGCCCATAAGGTTTAATTAATATGTCAAATCCTTTTTGAGAAACTTGCTACACAAGTTGAAAATTGCAAAAAATTTCTAAGTGAAGGGCAATAACTCTAAAAATACTAAGTAAATCCAGACGAAAATACCCAGGTGCACAACTACACATGCTGATCAACATTCCTATAAAGTTTCATGACTCTAGGTCAAATACTTTTTGAGTTACATGCGACACAAGTTGAAAATTGCAAAATTTTACTAAGTCAAGGGCAATAACTCTGAAAATACTAAAAATATCCAGACGAAAATACCCAGGTGCACAACTACACATGCTGATCAACATTCCTGTAAAGTTTCATGACTCTAGGTCAAATACTTTTTGAGTTACGTGCGACACAAAAGTGAACGGACGGACGGACGGAAGGACGGACAGACGGACGGACGGACAAGGATAAATCTAAATGCCCGCCACTAACGTGGGGGCACAATAAGTTGATAAAATACTGCAAAATCAGTCTTAAACCGCACATAACATGTAAATAGTTAACTATAACTTGGATCTTCAATATTTTTACCGTTCTTGAAATTTTAGTACATTTTTCTAAATATTGATTTTCTTGAAATATTTTGGCTCATCTGGAGGCTTGCAGCTTTAAACATAGTATTTTCAAATTACATTGTTTTATTGTGCCCCCACGTTAGTGGCGGGCATTTAGATTTACCCTTGTCCGTCTGTCCGTCCGTCCTTCCGTTCACTTTTGTGTCGCACGTAACTCATAATGTATTTGACCTAGAGTCATGAAAGTTTACAGGAATGTTGATCAGCATGTGTAGTTGTGCACCTGGGTATTTTCGTCTGGATATTTTTAGTATTTTCAGAGTTATTGCCCTTGACTTTGTAAAATTTTGCAATTTTCAACTTGTGTCGCATGTAACTCAAAAAGTATTTGACCTAGAGTCATGAAACTTTACAGGAATGTTGATCAGCATGTGTAGTTGTGCACCTGTGTATTTTCGTCTGGATATTTTTAGTATTTTCAGAGTTATTGCCCTTGACTTAGTAAAATTTTGCAATTTTCAACTTGTGTCACATGTAACTCAAAAAGTATTTGACCTAGAGTCATGAAACTTTACAGGAATGTTGATCAGCATGTGTAGTTGTGCACCTAGGTATTTTCGTCTGGATATTTTTAGTATTTTCAGAGTCATTGCCCTTGACTTAGTAAAATTTTGCAATTTTCAACTTGTGTCGCATGTAACTCAAAATGTATTTGACCTTGAGTCATGAAACTTTACAGGAATGTTGATCAGCATGTGTAGTGGTGCACCTGGGTATTTTCGTCTGGATATTCTTAGTATTTTCTGAGTTATTGCCCTTGACTTAGTAAAATTTTGAAATTTTCAACTTGCGTCGCACATAACTCAAAAAGTATTTGACCTAGAGTCATGAAACTTTACAGGAATGTTGATCAGCATGTGTAGTTGTGCACCTGGGTATTTTCGTCTGGATATTTTTAGTATTTTCAGAGTTATTGCCCTTGACTTAGTAAAATTTTGCAATTTTCAACTTGTGTCGCACATAACTCAAAAAGTATTTGACCTAGAGTCATGCAACTTTACAGGAATATTGATCAGCATGTGCAGTTGTGCACCAGGTATTTTCGTCTGGATTTATTTAGTATTTTTAGAGTTATTGCCCTTCACTTAGAAAATTTTTGCAATTTTCAACTTGTGTCGCAAGTTTCTCAAAAAGGATTTGACATAGTCATTAAACCTTATGGGCAGGTTGCTCACCATATTTTAGATTTGCACCTGGGGTTTCGCTTGTGGATTTATCCAGTATTTGTAGAGTTATTTCCCTTGACTTAGTAAAAAGATTGACAGAACAGTGGCGCGGTGGGGGCACCCGTGTCCTATGGACACATTTCTAGTTTAAGTCTATTTTGAGCTTCTGTGATAGACTGGAACTATTTATATCATTTTTGTAGACGGTCACCAAAGTGTCAATTCTGTCAAGTTTGATCCATATGTACCATGTTACTAAGATGAGGAGGAGGTGTTGTGTGAAGAAGTTGTGAATAACATCAATCAGATATCATGCTATCATAAAAGATCATCTCTGTTCAAAGCACATTGTGCTCAAGTGAACTAAAACAACAAAATGAGGTCAGACTTGTAAACTAAGTATTGCTAGCTTTGTGGGTTCGAACCCCGCCAAGAGCAAGCTGTTCTTTCATTCAGCAAGAAACTTAAGACTTATTGGTCAGTGCTGGTTGGTTCCGGGAACGGATTCTAGTGTGTGTTTATAACCTTATAGCTTCAAACATAATCAGAATAAAATATATTCTGTATAAACTAAAGTTTCTGAATTACTGTAAGATACAGCTGGAAGCACAGACAAAGTACTGAATTCAAATTAATGTTAATGTGACTTCCTAGCTATCCTGGTGGAGGAATATCTTGTGCAAACCTTCTTCAAGCTAACTTTTTAGCCTGACATGAAAGAATCCAAAGTCTTGGGCAGTTTTTGAACTCGTCAGCTATATTAACCACTAAGCCACAACCAACCCCCAACCCTTACCCAAACTGCAATGTTTCAACTAAATTCTAACCTACAAGTTTAATGTGAAGTATAGAACTATAGAAGTGAATACTAAATTTCAATTTTATGACAGAAGAAACAACTGTTCTACATCAACTTATTTCTCCATTATTAAAGTTAATATTGCACATCAAAGACCACTCACAATGTAAACAATCTTTTCTAAGGCAATTTTACTATTAATTAAAGGACAACAAAAATTTCATAGGTCTTATAAAATACTAAATTTTGCCAGTGGTAGACAAGTGGTACAAACAGTTAAGTTAACCTTATAAAGATTTATAAACATACCTGTAATACTAGGCTGAAAAACAATTCAGTGTTTGCATACAAAATGTACTTTAATTCTGCTTTTAGGCTTGTCAACTTAAAGCACCTTTACCTGCCATTTCAACCATAAACTGCAGTTTAGCGGGGAGTCAGTGAATATCACCTCTTCATTAAGAATAATCATGATGAATGTCAGATTTAATTATCTTATCTCGTAAATTACGTCAAATTCAGATTACAATGTAACATCTTTTTACCTTTTGCGGCTAAATTAATGGCCTCTTCAAATGTTTCACAGCCTGTCAACAGACAGCATAAACCCAGGAATGTACCACCACCTAAACTGAAAACATTAAATACAGGTTATAACATATATTTAATACAGAGCACATTTTGCGTATTTTCTTACAATAGCTAATGTAAAATTAGAGACAAAGGCAATCTTTTGAAACAGGAAGTATGAATTTCTTCTTTGCTAAACATCAACTGTGGATCAAATGAGTCGCGTCACGACAAAACCAACATAATGGGTTTTACGACCAGCATGAATCCAGACAAGCCTGCGCATCCGCACAGTCTGATCAGGATTAATGCTGTTCGCTTACAAATCGTATAACTAGTAGAGAAACTGATAGCGAACAGCATGGATCCTGATCAGACTGCGCAGATGCGCAGGCTGGTTTGGATCCATGCTGGTCGCTAACCCACTATGTTGGTTTTGTCGTGACGCGGCTCATTAATCATTTGGACAAACAATATGGCTTTTACTGTATACACTCCTTGATTTCATTGGTCAATAAAAATCTTTAAGATTATATTGCTATGTCAGCAATGTCATTGTTCAGTAAAAGACAATATTAAATTTACACATATACATGTTAAATGAATTGATTCCAATAAAAACAGCTGTTACAATTTATCAATTTATACAGTCTCATTCTTTAAAAAAACAAAAAAAAACACAAAAAACAAAGTTCAATACAAATGTTTCTATCAAAACTTGCCATCTATACATGACAATCTATTTATTTTTTTTGGTTTGAGTTTTACATTGCAACAACACAGTATAAGCAATATGGTGACTTTACAGCTTTACTGTTGGAGGAAGACCTCAGATACCTTGCCATGCATTATTTCAGGCACAAACATAAGGAAAACAGTTTAAAAAGTTTTCTCTTCCCCTTTTATAAAGAAAGAAAATCTGAGCAATGAAAGTTAGTATCTTGTCCACAGAATACTAACACTTCATAATAATATACACAATTATGCTTGTGTCAATTACATTATAAGAGTCTGATTTTTGCTTTGGTTTTAAGTCACACCAACACTTAAATGGTCATAAGGCCATTTTTCAGCTTAACTGGTGGATGAATACCTCAGATGCCGCTCCTTGCATTATTTCAGGCACAAATTGGAACCTGAGTAGAACCACTGACATTCCGTAAGTTTACTGAATTACTTCAGTAGTCCTTAGTTAGCGCAGACAGACCGACCGATGGATGGACAACCCACTAGAGACATAATTTAATATATCTTCCCTTTCTGTGTATAAATATAATTGATTTAAAATGCAATCTATCTGTGTAATGCAATCTATCTGTGTAATGCAATCTATCTGTGTGTGCAAAAAAACCAAACTAAACTGGAACCGAAGCCACCTTTAAAGTGCCAGACCAGCAGTGATTTTTCATCTTACATAACAGCTTTTTTCTTTAAAATCATGCATTTTTGCCCAAAAATCTGAACTTACACAGGCTTTTTCACTTCAAAATTAGCAATTTTAGCAATAGGTTTGCCCAAAATCAAGAGGCTAAGGCAATTTAAGTGAGAAAAAATACTACCTTTGTACTTTTGGCTGACTGAATTAATTACAAGTTTTCATCTTGATAACCCCATAATTGATTATAAACAGTTTCATAAATAGCAGCTGGACAAGTCCATTTAAGAATTTTCAAAAGGTTATGAGTTAAAAATAGAATATGATAAATAATAACGTCCTTAATTAAATTACCTTGTTCCACTAACACGTTTATAATCACTTGGTCCACGCACCGTCAAGATACTCACACCAGAACCTATGTTCACAACTAGGTAAGGATAGGGGTCTCGAAAATCGAATGCTTCTTTTTGGGCGAGTTTAGAATCACCAGGATTCTTCCAATAGTAGCATTCACAATTACCATTGTTTCTGTCTATATAATGTATTCCTTTTATTAAGCAGTCTAGCTCATCAAATTTGTGAAGTTCCAAACTGACCTCCTGAAACAGAAGAAAATGTTAGTTGTTATTATTATAATACATTAACCTTTTAAATATGTCAAGATGACAGTAAAGGCTTAATATAATTGATGTAAATGACAGTAAAAAGATAATAAAATTGAAGTAAATGACAGCAAAAGATCCTTAATCTAAAGAAAATGACAGTCATAATAACACAGCAAATATTTCATAAAAATTGAAATAAATGACAATAAAGAATTCATAAAATTAAAGTAAATGACAGCAAAGACCTCATAAAGTTAAAGTTAATGACAGGCATCATTTCATGAAATTGAAAAGATAGCATATTATACACATCATGAAATTGAAGTAAATGACAACAAACATCCTAAAAATGAAGTTAATGACACAAAAGGCCTCACTATTTTGAAGAAAATGACAGCAAACATTTCATTAAATTGAAGTAAATGACAACAAACATTTCATTAAATTGAAGTAAATGACAGCAAAGATTTCATAAATTGAAGCAAATGACAGCAAACATTTCATTAAATTGAAGTAAATGACAGCAAAGATTTCATAAATTGAAGCAAATGACAGCAAACATTTCATAAAATTGAAGTAAATGACTACCAGTATTTCATAAAATTTAATTAAATGACAGCAAAGACCTCATAAATTTGAAGAAAATCATAGCGTTTTAAACAAATCATGAAATTCAAGTAAATGACAGCAGAGATTTCATAAAACTGAAGTAAATGACAACCAATATTTCATAAAACTGAAGTAGATGACAGCAAAGATTTCATGAAATTCAAGTAAATGACAGCAAACATTACATAAAACTGAAGTAAATGACAACCAATATTTCATAAAACTGAAGTAAATGACAGCAAAGACCTCATAAATTTGAAGAAAATCATAGCGTTTTAAACAAATCATGAAATTCAAGTAAATGACAGCAGAGATTTCATAAAACTGAAGTAAATGACAACCATATTTCATAAAATTGAAATAAATGACAGCAAAAGACCTCATAAATTTGAAGAAAATCATAGCGTTTTAAACAAATCATGAAATTCAAGTAAATGACAGCAAACATTACATAAAACTGAAGTAAATGACAACCAATATTTCATAAAACTGAAGTAAATTACAGCAAAGACCTCATAAAATTTGAAGAAAAACCATAGCGTTTTAAACAAATCATGAAATTCAAGTAAATGACAGCAGAGATTTCATAAAACTGAAGTAAATGACAACCAATATTTCATAAAATTGAAGTAAATGACAGCAAAGACCTCATAAATTTGAAGAAAATCATAGCGTTTTAAATAAATCATGACATTCAAGTAAATGACAGCAGAGATTTCATAAAACTAAAGTAAATGACAACCAATATTTCATAAAACTGAAGTAAATGACAGCAAAGACCTCATAAATTTGAAGAAAATCATAGCGTTTTAAACAAATCATGAAATTCAAGTAAATGACAGCAGAGATTTCATAAAACTGAAGTAAATGACAACCAGTATTTCATAAAATTGAAATAAATGACAGCAAAGACCTCATAAATTTGAAGAAAATCATAGCGTTTTAAACAAATCATGAAATTCAAGTAAATGACAGCAAACATTACATAAAACTGAAGTAAATGACAACCAATATTTCATAAAACTGAAGTAAATTACAGCAAAGACCTCATAAATTTGAAGAAAACCATAGCGTTTTAAACAAATCATGAAATTCAAGTAAATGACAGCAGAGATTTCATAAAACTGAAGTAAATGACAACCAATATTTCATAAAACTGAAGTAAATGACAGCAAAGACCTCATAAATTTGAAGAAAATCATAGCGTTTTAAACAAATCATGAAATTCAAGTAAATGACAGCAGAGATTTCATAAAACTGAAGTAAATGACAACCAGTATTTCATAAAACTGAAGTAAATGACAGCAAAGACCTCATAAATTTGAAGAAAATCATAGCGTTTTAAACAAATCATGAAATTCAAGTAAATGACAGCAGAGATTTCACAAAACTGAAGTAAATGACAACCAATATTTCATAAAACTGAAGTAAATGACAGCAAAGACCTCATAAATTTGAAGAAAATCATAGCGTTTTAAACAAATCATGAAATTCAAGTAAATGACAGCAGAGATTTCATAAAACTGAAGTAAATGACAACCAATATTTCATAAAACTGAAGTAGATGACAGCAAAGACTTCATAAATTTGAAGAAAATCATAGCGTTTTAAACAAATCATGAAATTCAAGTAAATGACAGCAGAGATTTCATAAAACTGAAGTAAATGACAACCAATATTTCATAAAACTGAAGTAGATGACAGCAAAGACCTCATAAATTTGAAGAAAATCATAGCGTTTTAAACAAATCATGAAATTCAAGTAAATGACAGCAGAGATTTCATAAAACTGAAGTAAATGACAACCAATATTTCATAAAACTGAAGTAGATGACAGCAAAGACCTCATAAATTTGAAGACATTCATAGCGTTTTAAACAAATCATGAAATTCAAGTAAATGACAGCAGAGATTTCATAAAACTGAAGTAAATGACAACCAATATTTCATAAAACTGAAGTAGATGACAGCAAAATGTACCTGGTAGACGAATGTCATAATAACAAAGCAAACAATTATGAAATACAGTCATTGCTTTAAACTGAATTAGATTTATTGTTTATTACAAAATCTTTTTAATTGGTGTTCATCTATAATACTTGCAAAACATACTTCAAAAAATACTTTGTTTGCTTATCCTTATGTTCATATTTGCAAAATTATATAGCACATGTCAATTATAATCTAATGAAAACAGAAGCACATGTTCCCAAACAAAATATTCAAAAGGTTTAGTTCTGATTTTAAGGATATGCTTTTTTAGATTTACAAACATTATACTTTAATATATGGTAGGTTACAGTTCTCTTTGAAACAAATTGCATCAAATATTCTGCCTACAGCATAACAGACAGTAGAAGCCTAATAAGGCTTTCTACACTTTACATGTGTAAATAAAAGCAATCTAATTGAAAACAAATAATTTGCATTCAATTCAACATTTCTTTAAATGATTATGTGATATACATGTAAATTAGATATGGTTGTTTAGGCACTGGTTTTTTCAATTTTTATTCTTAGACAACTAAGATTTCAAGACGAAACAGCCGATTTGGGCCAAGGGTAAGAAAAGTGTTATTCTAATGATACGAGCTGTAAACAAGAAAATCAAGCCAATTGCTAATGCATTTAAGATAACAATTGAATGATAGCCAGATATGTGTGTGAATAATTGAAAAGTCCAATTCTAGACACGCGCGATTTTTAACCGATGAAAAGTGGCTCGCAATCTGAATATAGATGTGAAAACCTGTATGTCGTATCTTTTCAGATATCAAATAACGTTTTCCTCCCAAGTTAATCGATCATGCGGTGATCATCAATATCAGCTTACGCTATCAGTTTTGTGTTATCAATGTAGAACTCATCATCTTCTTCTTATCACAGGATAACCATTAAATCAATATTCAATTATAAAGAGATTAAAATGCAATTGAATTACCTTTCTAAAATTCATATTCTCAAGAAAATTATAGGGCTCCCTCCTCCAGTTGCGGCAGATGAAGTTAGCTTAAATTGCGGAAAATTTGTTATTCGCATCTTGTGGATTAATATGAAATCATTTCCGAATGTAGGGAAAAACATCTAATAAAATGTAGAAGGAGCCGCGTATTCACACTAACAGATTGGTCTTTATGGTGTCTTAAGTAGACCAATGCACGATGCGCAGTACTTGTCCGATGTTATGTGTTCCGCTCGTCAGGATAGTCTCCGGGTAAGTTTTTAAAATGTTTCAAACTCATCTTTTATTATGCGTTGTCTTTTTCGCAATGGACTCGAAAAATTAACCATTGGTTAACAATGTTCAGCAAACCATGCCTCCATGTCCAGAAACCATTGGCATAAGCTATATAATAATTTAAAGCAAATCGAAAATGTGTCGGTCAACAAACATTGAAACCTTAGAAAAACAATTTTGTAATATTTCACTAACAAGTTCGTTTTCACTGCACAATATTTTAAAAACAGGTCTTAATGAAAGTACATGCGATTATTTTGGCTTTAAGTGAATTGAATTGCAAGCCAAAACAGTGTTTTCTAGAAATTCTCTGTCTGCCCATGCTTAAAAACGTTCATGAGATTGCATTAGAATTTGTAATCAAAAAGCGCGTCTGCTGCATTCGAATACTCAAAGGAAGGTAATAGTTATGTCATGACAATAAATCAGTCATCCATTTGAGTCTAGTCGGTATTTGTCTCTAATGGCTGATACCTAACCTGGCACAGAATGTCATGGATTTACATGATAGTAAGCATGGAACTGTCCATAGGGGAAGTATTTGAAACCGATTGTCATGGACAATTCTTATATCCCTGGACAGTGTCCATGCTATCCATGTCCACCACATGCTTTCCATGTCCATTGTCCATGATACCCATGGACAATGTCCATGATGTCCATGGACAATGTCCATTCTTACCATGGACAATGTCCATTCTTACCATGGACAATGTCCATTCTTTCCATGGACAATGTCCATTCTTTCTATGGACAATGTCCATTCTATCCATGTTCAAAACCAATTTTGAGGAATCTTTTATGACATCCATGGTCAATGTCCATGATATCACACTTGTGTTGAGATACCTGTTTTAAAAGTCTGTAAAAAAGGTCCCACACAATCTTTTTCACTTGGGAGTTGCACTAGTGAAACAATGATTTTGAATTGACAAGGCTGTAAAATTATGACACATTAAAGATTTATTTACACCATATATGAAGTAAAACAAGTTCTCAAATGTTCTCAGTTTTATATTGTTCTGAATGGCTAAAAAAACGGCCCACAGTTTATTTTGTACACATATTTATTGTTTCACTGTTTTGTTGGCACAAGATGGCTTGACAATGTCACGCAGCTTTTCCCTGACAATCACTGGTGTGACATGCGGAAAATTCCTTTTGATGATATCTGTAAAGAACATAACAAATTATATATAAATATTGACTTGACAAATCAATGTATTATACTTAACCCTTGAATAATTAACAATTCAAATTATCTACATGGACGAGTAGCAATTTTGAAGACACTTACAAGTCCTGCAAGACGATTGGCTATGAAAAAAAAATTTCAATCCCTGTTAAAAACTTCCAATGAAATTCAAAAACTTTCAATGAAATTTAAATAAAAAAAAAAAAAAAAAAAAAAGAAACACTGACCGTAAATTCCTGTCAACTTTTCTTGGTCAAACAGGTGGCCTTTTTTCGCCACTTTTGGATGCTTTCCCTGTCAATGATATTCCGGCATATTCCTCCTCTTTATACAAAAAGCGGAATAGAACAACGGCCTTCTTACTGTAGCTGGTTATGCCAATAACCTTGCTCTGCAGTTGGTCCTGAAATGTAATATTGGCATTTTCATTTCTTTTGGATTCTTTGTTATCAATTTTAGTACTGACATCATTTGTAGCATTTTTGAGCTTAATTGATAACATAACACCATTTGTATTAACGATTAACGAGGTTTCCCTTTACAACATAATTAGTATTGTTTAAACATGATTGATAAAAAACATGAAAGGGTAAAAACAGTTAAGATGGAAAACTTTCAATTAAATGATTTTTGCAGAATATCAGCACAGAGTTATCAAGTAAACACCATGCTTTGATGAAAATGATTCATTTTTTGGTCAAAATCAACATTATGATAAACTTGTGTCAATTATTTCCCTGCTTTTCCTATATTTATATAATGACAACTTTTATGTTATGGCAGTTTAAATTACTCAATCCTTCACAAGTACTTAATTACCACTGAAAGTTTGAGATTTGTTCAGTGGAGTCAGTATAACAATAATATATTTATAAAACATGAAGAACAACATTTTGTTCAGACTTTGGAAAATAACATGCATTTATATGAAAACAATTGTTACTTCGACTTTTTTCAACAAAACAAACTAAATTATTACCAGGATGGTTTTGTAAGCATTCTGTATTCAACAGTACATTTATCACTTTTCCCTCATCTGACATCCTTTGAGTTGAAACATCTCATGTGACTCCAAGACTTGAAAGTTTGCAACCTAATATGTTGAAAAAATAAACGTATGTACATGAGTAACAAGAAATTACAATTAAGGCATATTATGAATTTTATTAAATGTGAATTTCGAAATTCATTGCTTGATCAATCACCAATATTTTGAATGTAAAATTGTAATCTCTGATTTAAAATTTCCCGCCATTATTTTAAAATGAAAAAGATTTCCTTAACTACTTTTATATTGAAAAGTTACATGTATGTAGAAATACAATAACTGAAACAGTGTATACTTGCAAAGAAAGTTTGAAAAAACTAAAATAATAAGTGTTAAAAAATAAAAATACATTTGTACTTACTGTTAGAAATGGTTATATACATGTAGTTCCCTCCATTTTAACTGAATCATGAAATACACATGTTTAAAAGTTCATATTTCCAGAAAACTCTTGTAAATTTGTCCAGTTTAAACTCATTTGGTCTAATTTCCAATGCTCCAACATAATATTTCAAGTTATAACTTTTAAGCAGAATAGGCACTAATAAACATTTTCTTCCAATGCTTCTGTTCAAATGACCCGCCTGGAAGGAGTGTTCTGACCTGTGATTTGTTCTGCAAGGGTATTAAGTTACTTGGGAGCTACAGTGTAATATAGTTTGTTGTAAACCTGCTTTACCTCTTTCTATTCTCTTATATCAGATAGGTGAGTTTAACTTTGGTAGTTATGAAAACAGCAGGTTCCACTTGAGGGGTCATAAATATTTACGTTGTGGCTGATGCTAATTTGAATGTTCCAGAAATTAATCACTATATAATACATAAGTTACATCTACACAGGATGAATATATAAATTATATATACTTCAATAGAGATACATGTACATAATAATAATTAATTCATCATCAATTAATAAATAAATATAAGTGCATAACAATTACATTTGTTCTTAAATTTAAATTGTTTCTATTAAATTGTGCATTTATTTTTCTAACTTTATTAGGGTAATATATGATAATGAACCACAAAAACAGAAAACAAACACAACCTAAACAAGTCTACAAGTAGTGAGACTAGATTATCTTTTTAATATAATTGAAATGGTATGCATAAGGGTACAGTATATTTTTCTATATTATCATTTAACTGAAGTTTGGAATTTAAAAAAAAAATAAAATAAAAAAAAATCTACTTGATCTTACTATATTTGAGTTCTTCTTTTCATGCTGAATAATTTGATACCCAATATGAACATATAAATTTTTGAAGAATGGCAGTTCTGATTTTTTTAAACATTTTTCATGTTTTGGCACTTAGATTTTTTTTGCATACCCGGGTGTAGATTTTCCAAGGTTTTTGGCTCAAAATCCTTGGAAAAAAACCTCGGAGTATTGGAACAAGAAAATGCAAAACTTTGCTATTAAAAAAACCTTGGAAAAATAGGGAGAGGGTGAAAAACCTTGTAAAAAATTTCCGAGTTTTTTTTAAAAAAAAACTCGTAAAAAGTATGACCTCGGAGTATTGGAACGATTTCCAAGGATTTCAGAAAAAAAAAAACTCGTAAAATAATTTCCGAGGATTTTGTTTAGAAAACCTTGGAAAATGAGTGACCTCGGAGTATTGGAACGATTTTCCAAGGATTTTTAAAGTGTTTTCCGTGGTGTTTGTTTTCCAAGGTTTTTAAATGAAAACCTCGGAAAGTTTCTCACAACTGGGAATACTGTTATATTTTCGAGGATTCTTAACTTAAGGGCATCAGAGAATTTTTCCAAGGTTTATTTGAGCAAAAAACCTTGGAAATTTCTAGAATATCCATGGAAAATCAGGAAAATATAACATCCAATGAAATATTCTGAAAAGAGCATTATATTGTCCTTTTTAAGGAATTAAGAAACTTCTTTTGTAATAATACAGAGCAAAAAATGGATCACATGACTCACTGAAACATTTATATGTCAGTGTGAAGTAAATAGTAATGCACTACAAATGAAAATGTTTAAGTTAGAAGTCTTTAATGGTAAATATTACACTCAATGTTCAGTTATAATATTTTGGTATCCGGTTAAATTTTAATGTATTCAAATATCTTATCTTTTGAATTCCTGCTTTAACACTCTTCATGATTTTTAAATGTCCCTTAGTTTTTCCCTCACCATCACAGGGGTCACATGTGGAAAATGCTCCAGATACAATTCCTGAAATAACTAAAGTAAACATTTAATAAAGTACAAGCCATTGAAAGAAGTTAGAAAAACAATTATATAAAATCACCACTGGGCGACTTCCCTCTCATTGGGCGCTTCCCTCTCCATGTGGTCGGATCAAAGACTTCAAACTACTTGCCTTACAACATTGTATTTTTGACTCCTGAAGCCAGGATGGGCTTCTTCCCTCTGAGGGAGCTATCCAGCCCAGGATTAAGGAACACCCTGTGGTTATACTCATGGACAGTTCAGTATGTGTAGGCAATCAGAATTACATCATTTAATTTCTTTTTTATTAATCAATAAAAAAAAATGATACATTCCTTAAACGTTTCCATAGAAAAAATATCAGTTCACTGTTGATATATATTGTTTTTAAAAAAATCAGCACTTTTGTGAATTAGAAATACATCTTTTGAGTGATCCAAAATTACTTGAATTACAAGATTGTGTTCCAAGACCATTGATTAAAATGAAGGCTTTAATATTTTCAAATGACCTTTTCTGTAGTTACTTTTAAATATTGGTCTACTGAGTGAATTTAATTTTTTTCATGTTGATTTCTTATTTTTCTTCATCAGTATTTAGTGTCAGGATTTCAAGAAAACTTTGGTAAGCAGTATGACAATTCTGCGATGTTTAGAAAAGAAACGATGTCTGTTACTATTATTTTAGATTATGTCATACTGGATGTTACAACCTAAAGCACTCTAAAAATATTGCAAAAAATAATGCTTTTCATAAGGTGATTCCGATTGCCTACACTAATTGTATCTGTCTGCTCAAAGTGACATCTGCATCAATAAAGCTGGAGAGTCATCATGTAACATTAACAGCATTTCCAACAAAGTATCAATAAAAAAATCAGTTCCAGAAACCTTCATTCAAATTTCAAATTGAAACTTTCAAAACCTAGTTTTAAAACAAAAACATACTGTAGTATATTCCTTGAAGCTTTCCTGGTCTACAGTTGGCTTAATCGATGCCTGGCATGCCAATGATATACTATGATAAAACACAGCAAAGCTGGATTGCCATCTTCTTGTAGTTTGGAACAGTCTTGCAAACTTGCTTACAAGCTGACTCTGTAATTAAAAATTTGTAGATTCAAATAATAGATGACAGATGAAAGTTTATAAATAATGTCATCATAGTTTCATGCACTCATCTTGTTCAATACAATCATAGACAAAAATAACATTTAAATACTCTTAAAATATCCTCAATTGTATTTAAACTAGCTTACATTTAGGTTAAAAATATAGATCTAAAATAGTTTGTATTTAATACTTATTTGAAAAAAAAAAACAACAACAGATTTTATGCATAAATGTATCTAAAATTATTTACCTGAACCTTTTTACTATCATGTTTCTTTTGTTTATCTTCCTGTCCCAGGTCATTGATCTTTAGGTTCAATTACAACAACCAAACATTTCCTGAATCTTGTCACACTTAGATAAATGTTTTCTTTGAAAATTCCAAAATATGCTCCCTAACATTTAAAACAAGATATGTCCCAAAATTGCTTAAAATAAATCCAGGTTTGCACTACTTCCAACTATAACCACTTGACCCATTTATGTCTGAGATTCAAATTTTTCAACAGTATAACTGAAGGGGCAATAATAATGTGAAACAGGGGTGATCCCAAAATATCAAAGCCATCATCATTTTATTTTTACATTAATTTTATTGAAGGTACAAATATATCAAATGATAAATAAAAGTAAAACTTGAAAATTATAAGAGAATCACAGTTGCCAGTGTCATTTTAGACTGTTTTGGATTGTATAAAAACCCAGGACTCCCCCTGAATAATCACATGGAACAATCTGGTCTATCCAGAATGCTCAATGAGAAGATTGATCATGCATAGATTATAAGAGGGAACCACCTGGGGTGCCATTAGTTTTATCTGATCAGTGTGTTATATTCTGTGTGTGAAAACTTAGTGGATGCAGTATTTATTTATCTTAATTATAAGAAAGTATCAAGCATACATATTTTACACATTAATTGTACATAATTATATAATTAAAAGGACAATTAATAACTATTTATGTTTATTGTACACATAATTAATGGCAGAGTAAATTGTTAATCTGAATGTATGTCACAGACTTGCTTAGTAGAATATACTATTTTATATGGCATAAGAACATATATTAAAGATTAATAGCATTCTTATTTCAGTGTTGCTTACAGGCTGTCAAGAAACCCTTTAAGTTAAGTCTATATATAGAAAGAAACTGCAGGAAAAATACTGATGCATTTAGAAAGTAATAGACGTAAACACTGATTGTTTCTTTTTGTATAATTATAAGTTTTGCTCTTTTATCCATTCTTAAAAATGGAGAAGATATCTAGTAACAATAATTATAAATAATATAAAAAAAAATATGAAAATAAAAAAAAGTAAAATTTTCAAGTCTTTCTGATCATCAGTTATTTGAATAATCTTTATCTTATTATGATTAGTTACAATACCTTTATAGCCATTAATAAAAGGTATTTTATGGCAACAAGGAATTTACATTGTATTTAACTTTTCCATGTTTTCACACTTAAATTTTTTTAATTGATTCCTCCCACAAAGATGGCTTCAGAAGATTAAAGTACAAATTTATTGAAAAGGAAGTTGGCCATTGACAATGTCCATACTAAAAATTGATTCCCTGGACCAAATCTCTCCTTTCCATGCTGTTGGACAATTGTTTGCTCTGACCATGGATTAAGAAATATCCATTGGCAATCTACAGTTGGGTTGTTATCTTAGTTTGCTTTAACTGTTGATTATTGCTTTTGATGCCCATTATAAGTTAAATCATGATTATGTCTTAACATTTTCCGAGATGAAATTTAGTTAAGTTCAATTATCCGAGGTCATTTCCAAGCTAAATATTGGCTAAGTGTTTCCAACAAATTTTACGTAAATTTTCTAAGTTCTTTTCCGAGCAAAAAAATGACAAAGTTCTTATTTCCAAGCTTTTTCCGAGCTGATTTTTGGCAGAGTGTTTAATTCCAAGATAGTTTCCAAGGTTTTCTTTATTTCCAAGGATTTTTATACAAAAACCTTGGATAAAGTTTCCAAGGTTTTAAAGAAAACCTCGGAATTAAGAAAAAACCTTGTAAAACTGGTTTATTTCCAAGGTTTTTGAAGCAGTTTCCATGGTTTTTTTCATAAACCTCGGAAAATCTACACCCGGGTATCCATCCAATCACTTTTGATAAAAATGTCTAAGTATGAGCAATGAAGTTGACCATGGACAATGTCCACATTAGACATAGTTTTTTTGTACTATGTCCATGAACATTTTTATATTCCCTGGACGCTGTCCATGTTATTCATGGACATCGTCCATGTTATCCATGTTGTTAGTATGGACACTGTCCATTCACTTGACTTATCCATGTATTTCCATGCTCTTTCCATGGATATCCATGGATATCCATGGTCATTTTAAGGCTGTCCATGGACAATCTGTAGCCGGGCATTTGGGATATGTATAGTCAGTCACTTGCAGAGAAATTGGTTATTACTGGTTATTTATCCAGGAAAGCTGGTTAGTTAGACCGACAGCCCAGGTACATGTATGACTAAAAATGTCTTAAATTTGGCGTTGAAAACCAAACAAAAAACAAAAAAGTTGGTCTTTGTTTGTGCCTAAGTATTTTAACCTGCCCCTGAACATTAGTTCTTCTCAGCTTAAATTGTATTTAATAAAAGTAAAAAAACAACAAAAAACAAAGAAATTGACTTACAGCATATTTTTTTCAACACGTTAATTTTAGCCAAGAAATCAAAATAAAGATTAAATTCCTTCACTGATTCTACCATAGTGTATAGCACAGTAAATTTTAATTTTCTAAAACCAAGAAATTTAGCAAGGAGATTTCACTATTACAACAGAGGACAGCAAATGAAATATCAGTTATAACGTAGTTGTGCACCTTTATAAATGTGGCATATATCCCAATTGATATGCAATCAGATGACTGTATAAAGAAGGCCATCAAAAGTTTTTCACCAACGATGAAGCTGGTCCTGAAGCCGGTAGAGACGTTGTTTTATAACCAATGTGCCGGCTCACGTGAGTTGATACAACAAAGAAGAAGCCACATTGTGTTGGCCCACATGAACGCGTGTTCACATTAATATGCCAATCAATGTCAAGTTTAAAAGCAATATTTTGTCAAACAGCTTCTGGTGTCATAAGCAGTTCAAAAATATAGTTTGACATTCAATACATATTGCTTAAAGACCAGAACAAGCAATTTATTACAGTTGTACTTTTAACATAAGACGATTACGGTGTTCATGACCAGACATGACACCTATGGCTTGAAATAGTTCATAATAAAATCCCTGACATGCAGTGGCGAGTGCTGCTTTATATAGTTTATAATGCAATAAAATCTGTTTAGCTATTCAGTCAATACTTACTCTGAAACTTTCCCATACAAAAATGGAGAAGTCTATTTGAGATATTTAGTAAGACGTGCCTGTAAAACAATTACTTTGTAGGGCATTAAATTATGACAGCATTGGAAATATCCTCCACTTACCACAATAACACAACTTGGCAAAGTAGGTTCTTGGCAGGTCTTTAATAAAACAATGCAATACCGGTATTTCTACAACATTAAGTTTGAAAAACTGTAATAAACCCCAGTAAATTGCACTAAAAAATGTACCTTATGCGTAATTCTTTACTGTCACATTGCTCGGATGTTATATTTTATGATCATAACAGAAATATCTGACAGAATAACGATGCGAGTTTGAAATGGTACAAAACAGACCCGGTAATAACATTAATTATAGAATAATAACTTATAAAATGAACTTTTGTTTCGCTAAAAAGTGTTTGGGTTTATTGAAATATCCTGTGCTTAATTTCTCAGTATTTGTGTTCTTATGTCATTAGCATAGAAAACTTGGTTATGTCAATACAAGTTTTAATTTTCTTTGACAGGCACACAGACATTAAAAACGACTACACTTTCTGCACATGGTATCTTAAATGTAATTAATGGCATTAAATTTGGAAATTTAAAGGTTGTAAACAGAATTTTCATCATCATTTAACAAAATACTATCAAATTATCAACATGTGCCAGTAATTTAAATGACTTTATGTCAGATAATATAGACAAAATGAATTAATAGAATGCACATGCAATTTCTATAAGATATTTCCTGGCTCTCTCAATTAAAATTAATAAATGCAATTTTACAGATAAATTGTCATGATTTAAAACGCGTGATGCTTTATTTCAACAATAAATTAGCAAAGGATTTTTTAATGCAACTTTTGAAACAAAGATCTGTGTATTAACAGAGATTTTCAAGAAAATAAAATTCTTGAAGAAAAGAAAACAAATTTTTGAGTATGAAACTGACAGGAATTGTAAACGGAGAAGCAAATGAAAGCTGTTCTTGTTGCTGTTACATCTATACAACTACAATAATGCAGTCAACATAATTGTGATATAAATCAACAATGACCCCCATGGACCCTCTAACCTACAATGTATCCAATGAATAGATGTAAATATATCAAAGGACATAAAATTTTGCCTTCCTAATGATTCTGGATATTAATAATGAATATTGGTCCTCTGTCTGTAAACAAGTTACTAGCAACAGCAAGTCATCTGACATCCCCCCAGTCATTAAATTCAAACTTTTTCAGCATGACAGAAATTTTACAATTCACATCCTCATCAAATCCATTGTTCTAAATGATTTACAATAAAGATTTGCTTTTTAATTGCTTGTTTAGATTGTTAAGTTTATGATAATGCATTTGCAAGTTATTTTTCTGAATGTCATTTTGAGGACAGGCATTGTATTGAAGGAATGAACAATAGTAAGTTGCTTTTTGTTTCATAATTAATGAATGGCTTGTTCAAATATAAAATTTTATGCTACAGGATATTTTGATTGAGAATGTAGTTGTAAACTTGTCTTTCCTTCTTTCTAATGCCCTCCCTCCCCACTTTCTCTCTCCCTTTCTTCCACCAACCTCCTTCTTTTCACTGCCCTCCCTGCTTTCTTCCAACACACTCTATAATGCCTCTCCCTCACTCCTTCTTTCTTATATCCCTCCCTCACTACAAACCTCCCTTTTT
The DNA here is from genome assembly GCF_026571515.1 of Ruditapes philippinarum. Classification (NCBI taxonomy): domain Eukaryota; kingdom Metazoa; phylum Mollusca; class Bivalvia; order Venerida; family Veneridae; genus Ruditapes; species Ruditapes philippinarum. The sequence goes on from NW_026855813.1 coordinate 253,280, forward strand.
GTGTTGATGTTGGTACTTTTATGTGGATTAAGACCTTGAGAAGGTCAAACTGGCAAAATGCAAAAGTTTTGCTATACTGAATGAAACTGAAAATAATTCATTCATTAAAGGTCTTATTTATTTATTTGATTCAAAAAGAATTAATCACCATAGCGCAATATTTAATTTATGAAAATTATTGTTTAAATATCACAAGCTAGCAATAATTTAATACTATACTATTAACTTCTCACCAAAACAAACATTAATACTGAACATCATTGCATACTAATTAAGTGTTTGAATTTTAAAAGTAATTTGTATGGAATGTTGGTATGAGTACCGTATGATATTAGAATTTGGTGAAGTTTGGTGGAAAATATATTTAATTACTGAAATCCCTTGGAAATTCAAACGGGCTGGTTCCAAATCAAAAGCCGAAAAAAATTAATCTTATAATTTGCATAAACTCAACAGGTTTAAGCTACATTAAATAAATATGTAAAAATATTTTTGCCGTCGGCCTAAAAACTAAGCATTCTACAGTTTCATTAACCTATTTAACAGTATCGTTATGAATCTCATCAAAAACTGTTCATAAGTTAGGATTTTAAATGGAAAACCCCACGGTAACACTAAAGTTCGTATACCAATTTTAACATGCAAATGAAGACTATAATCAGCTCGTGTATGCGCTACGTCACGATGTTATAGTTGCTATCCGGAACACAGCAAATGTAAGATTTTCTTGTGCAAACACAATTTAACCATTTAGGCTTCATGGTGCACTAGGCCTAGGGTTCTGAAAAATTAATCATCTCATAAAAAAGATTGAATTTGTATGAAAATAACCGTTACAATGCGGAAATATACCGTTAAATTAGGACTGCCACTTATAGTAATTTTTGTTTATTTAACATTGATGTACGGATAATCTGAAGGCGGAGTTTCTCATGCAAACAAAAATTGTACTTCCGAATTCGCCACAATGAGGTTGCACATATGTATGCTAATAAAACTCATTTTGGTTGTCTGGACACCAAAATAAGACCTGGAGTCGATATGAAACCCGATTTATTAATGAAATGTCGCTAATTTCTGTTTTTATGAAATTTATTAAATGTAACTTTAAGGATTTCAAAAACTACATGTATATTTAGAATATTTCATTGCCATTTCATTTGCCATCCAGAGGAAAAAATTTGGCAAAATGAAGACAGCCCCAGTACCAGGTACTGATATAGACAAGAATCCCATAGATGGCTCTAGACAGTTTTTTTCTTGTGTTTTTTTATCTGTCCATTGAATTCTTTTTTTGCAAATATTGTATAATCATGAAATTCCTTATTTATAACATAGTGCATTTTTATTTCCTAGTATTTGCAAATAGCATTCACTTCATATATGACTTTCTAATGGCCATTAATTTGAACATTAATTAATTAGTGTAGACAATAAGTGATATATTGTCATAAAGTAGCCACCTGCCACATGCTATCCATATAATATAGTACATTAATATAATATATTATATATGCTAATGCCCGCCTATATGACTGAAATACTGTTGGGAAAAGGCGTAAAATGAAACAAACAAACAAACAAACAATATATGCTAATGCATTGTCATATACAATTACATAGACTTGAACTTGCAAAATGATGAAGTAATAAATATTTTATATTTAGGTACATGTTTCTTTTCCACTGTAGAATAGGTTACTGTAGAGCTTATTTGAATCTTTTTAAAGTTTGCATGAATTCAACATCTACTCAGTCACCATCCATCACAAGATGCAGTATGGGGCAAGTTTTTAATTGGCAAATTACATGCACATGTAACTTATCCTATTCAGTATTGTCAAAATAATTTGACATCTTAAAGCAGATTTTCAGGGTTACCTTTGCCCTAGAACATTCTCTTGCAAAAGTATTGTGACAGAGGTGAAGATAACTCAATTTCCACATTGAGAATAATAAGTTGGACTAACCGTATCCAATTGCTTCTTAGGTAAATAAGCGGTTACACGACTTACCGGAATAGGCCGAATTACCAGAATCGACGATGAATTACCGGAATCGACCTGTAACTTTGTAATAAGTGAACTTTTTAAGATTTTTCTTGCAATTTTATAAAATATAAACAATATCAATGATTTATGGAAAAATTTTTGTAAATAAAATAGCATTTGATTAATTTAACAAGAGATCTAATATCAGCGAGCTACTGCCAAAGTAAATAGTGAGTTAATTAGCTCAGAAAATTATGCAAAAAAAGAGTTTATGTATAAGCTGCAGTAAACAGTGACTTGCTCAACTCATCAAATTAACAAATAAAAACAGTTTTTTTCACGGCCCATTATGCCCCAAAAAATGCTTTTTATTTAATTTTTTGGTTTGTCTGTTGGTCAACTTAACCATTGGTCAAATGGTCACCTTTTTGGTAAGTTTGTATCCTACTTTTGGTCAACTTATTCCTTTACTATTCAACATATCCCTTTTATGATCTGACAGAATGTCACTACTTTATAAATATCAAATCAACATTTGTTTAATGTTAGAAAATATTAATGAGTAAAACTAAAGTTATTTTTAACAAGACATTTTTATAATAATTTATATATATCATATTCGTGTATATCACTTATTAAAGGCCAATTATGCGGCTGCCTAATAAATGCTTTTATTTCTATTTCTTAAAAGTTCTTAATTTTTGAAGTGCTGTTCATATAAGTTTCCAAAACTTATTGACAATTTACTTGAACCATCTTTTACTTCTGTTGCAATAAATAAAGTTAAAGTGATTTAGTATTTTGCATAGAACTTAAAGTACTATTTTGTTTACATTTTGCTTTTTTAATGACAAATCATTTCACATTCAACTCTACTCACTTCCAAAAAAAAAAATAATTTATAAGTGCTTAAACCATTCTCTAAATGTTATCAAAATCATGTTTTCCCTTCCTGGAGAAAGAAAAAAATATTTGTTTTTGAGGCATAATGTGCCTTTAGATAATCAAGTTTTTAAAAAAATCTCTTTTCCCCCAAAAAATAATAGTGTTTATATTGTATCATTATGCCTCATTGGGCACTGTGACCAGTCTGATAGGAAACCACTAGAAAGTATGCACTGGGAAGAAATTAAGCTTCCTGAGCCTTATTATTGTTTAGTTTTAAATAATACTTCCTCTTCCAGATGATTTATTTTTCTATACATTTTTACATAGACTGTGACCCTGCTGATGTTAACAGTTAAAATGAAAGAATCAACTTGTTCTGAGACAAGTTGACCATGGGACGAACTGACACATTTATATTAACTTATTAAGTGCATGTATATGTTCTAGTGCAGAGAGGTGGGAAAATCAACAAGAGTGATTATTATAAGCACTTAAAAGTCTTGTGATGGTCGCTTTTCAAGCAAAAAAGGGCATAATTTTATCAAAATCAATGACAGGGTTATTTGATTCTGCCTGTAATTAAGTCAGATGGTGGTCACTAACAAGTACATTGTACTTAAGGTTTCAAAGAATTAACCTCATAGGGTATAGGAAATAAGTGGGGTGGTATGAAAATTAAACGATTAAACCAATATTCAAAGTTGAAAAAGGGACATAATTTTGTCAAAATCCATGACAGAGTTATGTCCTCTTGCCTTTTAAAGATTCAAAGCATTATATATAGGGTTGTAGGAAAAACTTAAACAAAAGTGTGATGCAGATGCCGACATTGGCAAGTTGAATAATAAGGCAGTTGTTTTACTCATTTAATTAGAAAGAAGCCTTAGCCTCTTGACTCTGTAAAAAACTTACTGTAAAAAACTTGTGCGACTTCTCCCTATTATGTACCGATACTAGTCGAGATAAAACAAGTCTGAAAAAGGTCAGATTTAATGTCTAGGTAAATCTAATAGTCTGTAGATTTTAAAACGTTATCCATAAAATTAAAAAATAGCAAATCCTTAATTTATTTTGTTTCCAATCAATACTGTAACTTTTATGTAAACTAGAACTAAATCTACTTACGTGGTTTATTGTTACCAGGTGGAGACAGATGATCGTAGTCTGGTCTTTTCGTAGCCATGGCCCAAATACTGTTACGATGAAAACAAGCAGATTTTGTTTACTCAACTGTCAACAAATTATAGCCGGTCACGTGTGTATAAATTTGTGTACATAGAAATGGCCCTGCATTCAGTGTTTACATTGAAGTTGACGGGGGACATTTCTGCTATTTAACTATGATCTATAGTCTAACCTTTTTATAGAAAACAGTCCTGTCATGTCAACAGAATAACGAGTTTTGACAAATTAACTTTTTGTTTTTCCGGATATGTACATAAAGTACAGAAAGTCTGTGTCAACATTTTTTACGAGGAAAAATATTTGTATGCGCTCAAACTTAAAACCAGTCTGGTCAAAATCTATTACGGCGATGATATAATTTTATACGCGATCCAATTATCTGCATCTGGATGTGACCACTAAATGTTTTCCTGCTCCAATTTAAGTTGTACACCACTAATTCTGTCAAATTACTTGATGTCCTGTTATGTAAAGTATTAAAAACAAGTACCGCCATGTGATATTGCATCTGTCAAGGAATGGTAACAAGTTAAGAGCTTCAAATAGCTCCACTGAGGGAGATCTATGTATAGGGTTGCTGTAAAAAAAAATTGTAATTTACAAACATTATCAATACATTCGTCACCTTTACTTAGATCTTTTAAAAGAAATACCTTACTATTATCAACATCTATGTGTCCATGCCTGTGACTATATGTGTCCATGTCTGTGACTATATGTGTCCATGTCTGTGACTATATGTGTCCATGTCTGTGACTATATGTGTCCATGTCTGTGACTATATGTGTCCATGTCTGTGACTTTATGTGTCTATGTCTGTGTCTATATGTGTCTATGTCTGTGACTATATGTGTCCATGTCACTGACTACATCTGTGTCCATGTCTGTGTCTATATGTGTCCATGTCTGTGACTATATGTGTCCATGTCTGTGACTATATGTGTCCATGTCTGTGACTATATGTGTCCATGTCTGTGACTATATATGTCCATGTCTGTGTCTATATGTGTCCATGTCTGTGACTATATGTGTCCATGTCACTGACTACATCTGTGTCCATGTCTGTGTCTATATGTGTCCATGTCTGTGACTATATGTGTCCATGTCTGTGTCTATATGTGTCCATGTCTGTGACTATATGTGTCCATGTCACTGACTACATCTGTGTCCATGTCTGTGTCTATATGTGTCCATGTCTGTGACTATATGTGTCCATGTCTGTGTCTATATGTGTCCATGTCTGTGTCTATATGTGTCCATGTCACTGACTACATCTGTGTCCATGTCTGTGTCTATATGTGTCCATGTCTGTGACTATATGTGTCCATGTCTGTGACTATATGTGTCCATGTCTGTGTCTATATGTGTCCATGTCTGTGACTATATGTGTCCATGTCTGTGACTATATGTGTCCATGTCTGTGACTATATGTGTCCATGTCTGTGACTATATGTGTCCATGTCTGTGACTATATGTGTCCATGTCTGTGACTCTATGTGTCTATGTCTGTGTCTATATGTGTCCATGTCTGTGTCTATATGTGTCCATGTCTGTGTCTATATGTGTCCATGTCTGTGTCTATATGTGTCCATGTCACTGACTACATCTGTGTCCATGTCTGTGTCTATATGTGTCCATGTCACTGACTACATCTGTGTCCATGTCTGTGTCTATATGTGTCCATGTCTGTGACTATATGTGTCCATGTCTGTGTCTATATGTGTCCATGTCTGTGTCTATATGTGTCCATGTCACTGACTACATCTGTGTCCATGTCTGTGTCTATATATGTGTCCATGTCTGTGACTATATGTGTCCATGTCTGTGACTATATGTGTCCATGTCTGTGTCTATATGTGTCCATGTCTGTGACTATATGTGTCCATGTCTGTGCCTATATGTGTCCATGTCTGTGACTATATGTGTCCATGTCTGTGACTACATCTGTGTCCATGTCTGTGACTATATGTGTCCATGTCTGTGTCTATATGTGTCCATGTCTGTGTCTATATGTGTCCATGTCTGTGTCTATATGTGTGTCCATGTCTGTGACTATATGTGTCCATGTCTGTGTCTATATGTGTCCATGTCTGTGTCTATATGTGTCCATGTCTGTGTCTATATGTGTGTCCATGTCTATGACTTCATTTGTGTGTACATGCCTGTGACTATATCTGTGTCTTTGTACATGTTTGTGACTATAATTGTGTATATGTGTGACAATGTGACAATTTGTGTCCATGTCTGTGACTATCTGTGTACAGGTCTATTACTATATGTGACCATGTCTGTGACTATCTGTCCAGGTCTATCTATGTCCATGTCTGTCTGTGTCCATGTCTGTGACATTTCGAAAACATACAGATAAAAACAAATTAAGAATGAGTATAGTTGAAGGGTCATGGAGGCAGGGATTTTGTTCTTTATAATCTTTCCCTGTCATAGTACTAACTGTGCCAATGAGGTATCTTTGAGTGTTCCTTGATGTCATAAATATTATAGCTTTTTTTCTTATGATTACTTAAACCGATTTGAGGTAAAAGCTTTTCAATTATAGGTCATTTTGCACAATATATGATTTTCTGGATAAACAGAGATTGAATGATCTGAAATTTTGTACACATGTATATATTTGTATTTGTACACGAGACCTACATCAAATGACATAAAACCTTGAAAAAAATATTTCCAGTCATGTTAAAAAACCTCAGTGGAGTTCCTTAAAAACAAAGAAGAAAACAAGTGTGTAAAAGCATCAAATTTTATTCTTATAATAAATAATCAAGCATGCTTACATGTATATAATATAATGGTAATCATTTCAGGGTACATAAATGATTTAATACACTTAAGATATACCCAATTTCAGTAATAACTGGTTTCTATATTGTAATACACTTTAGATATACCCAATTTCAGTAATAACTAATTTTTATACTGTAATGATCTGATAAATATACATAACAAACACCAACATTTATTTCTATAGATTCTTTGACAAAACATAAACGTGTAACTAACTAGTCATTTTATGCAATATGTTTCTAAGCATAAACACAATAATTAAAACATAAGCATAAACACAATAATTAAGTAAAATCATATTAAAACTTGAAATGTGTCCAGTGGACACTTGCCCACCCATTCATTAGCTGGTCACAGTGGCATTTTACACACTTATTTTGCATATTTCATGAATGTCAAGAGTTATATTAATTAGTTAATATGCATAATAATAGTACTATAAGTACACTGCCACAAATCCCATCACCGAAAAAACTCTAGTTATTGATTAGAAATGTATTTCATATCAAGTGTCACTGTGACCTTGACCTCAAAACCAATAGCGGTTAATAGGGGTCAACTCATGGAAATGGGTAATATGCCTACCCTTAATTAACAAAGAAAGTCTTATTTCTTCTCAAGTTTTTGATTGGACAAGGATTTTACACTCAGTTTTGCTGTGACCTTGACCACTGACCTAATTACCTAAATACAAATAGAGGTTATCTACAGGTCAAAGTGCTTCTCTGACCTTGACCAATGACCTTGTAATCTCACTAGAGGATATCTACTGGTAAATTTTTTTACACAAAGTGTTTTTGTGACCTTGATTTTCTTTCCAATTACCTCCTAATTGAGAGAGATAATCTACTGGCCATTGGGAATGTCATTTCCAAGTTTCATAAACCATGGCTATTACTTTTTGCAAGAAATTGATCAAACAAGGATTGCAGCACATATCTACAGACTGACCACCCAATCACAGTATGCTCCCCATTGTTTAAGTGGGGGTGGGAGGAGGAAATACAAAAATTACAACAGTACATACTGACAAAATATTAATGAAGAATAAAATAAGAAGTCAATGTTATAAAATAATAACTGTACATAAAAAAAGGGATCAACATAATGAAAATTACAGCATGATCATTACATGATCCACACACATTGACATATTTATCACAGAATGCTGGAAAATAATTATACAAGTACATTTAACTAAGTCACACAGACACACCAATGGTCATATGGCCATTTCAGAGTACAACCACTAACTTTACACAAAAGCTTCAAGACATGAAACAATCCAAATACCCTGGTGGGATTTGAACCCACAGCAGTGTGCTCCACATTATGTTGGGCAGTTATTCCAAGTCGAAAACCTTAACTTTTTGGCCTGTGAGAGCTATACTTGTTTTTAGCAAAAATACTTCATTTTAAAAGGAATGGTCACAAAAATAAGTAAAATTTAATCAAATCCAACACTTAGGAATAAAACACTCATTCATTACGGTACAAGTTTCTACCATATCGTTTTTCTCTTTTTATACATGTTATAGGCAAAATGATAAAAAAAAAATTATTATTTTTTTTTTGGGGGGGGGGGGGGGTGTTACATTTTAAATCATACAAACAGAAAAGGATATAATGGTAATTTTCCAGCATTACAGGCACAAGAAGGCCACATTGGAAATAAGATATATATGATTGCTTTTGTATGTTCTTAATGTGTAACCTTCTTTAAATAAAGATATTATTATTATTATCATTAGAAGGTGTCACATGCAAGTTGGTGGCACATTTATAGAGAAACCAGCATATCACCAGCATATTGCCACCTCCGTGCAGTAACGGCATAACTCCTGTTGAATTATATAAAGAGTTAACCCATTACTGCACTTAGTTGGTGAATTATGGAACAAACAAAAATGGCACAACAGAAGAAAGATAGGCACCTCGCTGGCTAAAAAATATAACACCCAGATAAAGTAAGTTGTATGTGAACAGAACCATGACACTTAAATTATAATATAGCAAGGCACCAATTATTTATACTCTATTTCAAAAGCACAATAATTTTTTTGATGTTTTTTATATTTGTCTACTGGGTTTCAGTGACACCTTTATTTCATTACAGTAGTGTAGGAACAGGTTTACTCATTAAATAATAGTTCATCCATTACTACACTAAGATGATGATTCAATGTTAAGTCATACAGCTACATTCTGCATTAATTAATCTTGAAGAAAGAAAAACAAACGTAAAGGAAAAATGCAAGTTTGGGTTTTTTTTCAGCACTTTCATGGTTTTCTAATGCTTTGGTGTTTAGCTAGGAAAAAAACACATTTACTTATTTATACAAAATAAAATACATGAACTTAAAAATAAACAAGACAAAGCATAAATGTTTTAACAATGTTTTAACAGAACTCTTTAAGGGACATTATGCCCACCTACATGTAAATGGTCAGTGAACAGGTAAAAATCAAAATTACTTTAAATTTTGCCATAAATGTTTTCAATATAATATTTTACCATGAAAAAATAATCAAAAATCTATATGACCTATGGAAATTTCCATAAATATCGTTGGAAATGTATTGTTTTTTTTTAAGTGGGGCAGTCTTTTTATAATTTAGGTTGTGTTTATATTGTATCATTTGTAAACATTTTTTATTTCAATCACAAATTATAAAAGTCAATCTTTTGGAAATAAATTGCTAATTTAACTCAGATGTGAAAAAAATAGCATAACATTACTTTATTTTAGATAATAAGTTTAGATAACAAAAAATTCTTCTTTTTATTACATACATGAAATTTTGCTGCTACAAAACCTTTGCATTTATTACAATTTGCTCTGTGTATTTTTTTTTCATAGAAAATTTCTACTTATTATTATTATTATTTCAAACATAAGATACAGATGATCCTGACTAAAATTATAAATGAACTATGCATGTTTGAAAAGAAAAGAAAAAAAATGCATTCTTACATACATAGAAGTATAAATAAAAATTAAATATTTTATCTTATGCTGCCAACCTGGATATCTCAATGGGACTTTTTTTTGTACACATCATAATGTACCAAATGCTTTACAAATTACAATAGTCAACAATATCTATGCTGGTTAAAGCGGCATAAATCCAGGTTTGAGCTATATCTATGAAATCCTATAACATGTTTTCTTTACGGGTAAAACTTTTAGCGAGAGCATAAATAAAGTGACATGAATATCGACTAGTAAATTAAACTATAAATAAAACAATACCACAAAACCTCAAATTTCTATTGCAAATTAACAATATTAATCTAAATAACATATTAAGACAATCAATTCAATTACATTTACAAAAGCACACAAATTTAGAATGATTCCTCACATATAAAACAATGTGTTGGTGTACTTTAACATTTCCAAATTTGCAAAAAATCTTTGGAAAGAAAGAATCAGATTACTGGGTATTATAACACATGCTGAATAGTACTACAAGACTAACATTATCGGTAGGTTTTTTTGTTTGTTTTTGGTTGGGGATTACTTCACACTAACACTGTAAAGGTCATATGGTGACATTCTAGCTTTACTGCAGGTAGAAGTCCTCAGGTGCCTGTCCGTGCATTATTTCAGGCACTAAAGGGCACCAGAGTAGAACCACTGATGTTCATAGTTAATGAGACATGAAGCTGCCCAGTGTTATGCCGATGCTGATAGGGACAAGCTAAACCGAAGGTCATTTTGAAGGTCATGATCAATAACACATGAACATTTATGTAGGTGGAATTTCTAAAATGGATTAAGATAGGATGGCAGTCATCGAATTTAGCACTGGCCCAGTGGCCCATGGCCAGTGAAAATTAGTTCAGGCCAGTGTAAATTTTAAGAAAATTTTGTTAAATATCTAGTAGAATAAATTCAAAACTGGAATTCGGGCCAGTAATTCAAATTCAATGACTGGGATGGATATGTACCATTTCATGTAGAGACCTTTATTGTAAACACATGTAAAAATACCCAGTTAAAATGACAAATAACAAAATGCTCCCTCTTTAAATTAAATACAGTGATCATAATCAAATTAAGAAAAAATAACAGTATGTGCGGTGTTTATTGGCTATTTAACACCTGTTCAGCATTCTGAGTAAGAAATGACCACATAGGCTGTAGGCTTGAGTGGTTAATTGTTTTGTACCAAAACAACAAACTGGTATTAAAAAGCCAATAAATACTGCTCAGACAATTATTATGATTCCTACCAGAGACAATAATGGAGATCACTAATGCTATTTTTTCAAGCAGAGAATATTTTAGTCTGGTTCCCTGCCTTCAATTACTAATGTAATGTTAGGGGAAGAAATTCCAGACCGAGAATATTTCTGCTTGCAATTTTCATATCTGGCTGTTCTATTTTGCACCATACTCTTGCTCAAGTAAAATAGAAACAAAATTTTAAGAAAAGTTTCACTTAAAGTATTGTATGAATTTTCATTTTCAATAATTTTTTTAACAATTTAAACTAGCGTCAGACTGAACTGTAGTGTTTACCTGGGTGCTAGATAAATCTATCTTCATTCTCATATATTTATGTTTATATGATATCATTCTGGTGCCTTTTATGAATGAGTTACATACTGGATGACGTCATTATGATGCTCATGAAGTCATATAAAGTGTATCAATTGATATGGATAAAGATTACATTCAAAACCTGCTGCGTTAGTGTATGCAAAATGTTATTTTAACATTATATAAAAAGAAAACATAATAAGAATTGAAAATATCAATGCATATATTTATCCATTTTATCAGAGGGAGTAAACAAGAACAGCCAGTGTTTATTGCCAGTTTTACATCAGTTATTTTCTTCTTTGTGTACAGTGACAAATTGTAAAAATAGTCCTGGCCCTAAGGTTATGAAACTTTTTTCTGTACTCTGTCTCAAATTCCAGGATTTTTATTGGTCAATGCATATACTCTGACCAATCAAATACAGATGTTCCTAAAATTTCTAAATCACATCTCTGACATGCTATTGCTACATCTTGAGAAATTTGAACAAGAGCTGTCCATAGGACTGTGCCTTTAATTATTCTCAGAGCATGATAGCAAAACAAGAGCTTGGATAATGTAGAAATTTATATGTTAAAAAAGGGGCATAATTCTGTCAAAATCCATGTTAGTGTTATAGACCTTTAATAGTGACCTCCTCTTATGCTCTCAAATAAGTGTGTAAAGTTTCAACCAATTTTCTTCATTAGTTTTAGAGATACCAACTTGCATGCAAAAATTTAACTACAGTGTGACGCTAACATCGGCACCTGTACTCTTTATGCTTTGAATAGTCAAGCTAAAAATGGTACAAAAATTATTACAATTATTAGATTTTTACATTTTGAAATTTTACAAACTGTATAAACAGGGACATTATCAAGTTGATGTCATATTCTAATGGGTTAGCCATATCTGTAGAGAGTTATAACAATACATTTGTCTAAAAAGAATTAAATACTAAAACAAACTTAAATGTTCCCTACAAAATATTAAACTTCTATTATAAGTTGATTTAGCAATGATTTTTAATTCTGTGCATGTGCTACATGCGTTATAAGACATATATAAACATTATTCATTCAATTTGGTGTAATTTTTATATCACAAACATGTATTTTACCAATTACAGTACAAATTTATAACCATTCATGTATGGCCATCTAAATGATTTCCTCAAATTGCATCAAAATCTCAAAGTTATATTCTGCATTTTAAAAGAAAATACTTTTACAATTTCTGAACCAAACTCATGCATTCTATCGAAAAAAGAAAAAACAAACATTTTTTGAAGCATAAACCTTAATATTCACAATATTATGATATGGACTATTTCTTTTCAGTATTTCCTGTTTAGACCTAAAAATGAAAATGCACTGGTAATAAAATACATTTAAAAACAATTATTAATGATAAAACGTTATAAAAGTAAATTGTAGATTAGCTCATTTAAATCTCTCTATGTCAAGACCAACATTTAAACAGTGCACAACCTTGTCTGTCTGAATCTCGTCCGGTATACAAGTTTATAGTCTCTTCTTGTTCTGAAATGTAGCAATATATCTTCTTTTTTTCAATTAAGTTACTTTCAGATATTTAAGCTCTAACTATGATTGTACTGGTTTCAATTTTGAAAATGTTTACAATGGTTATATTGGTTAAAACCTTGTAAATGTTTACAATGGTTATATTGGTTAAAACCTTGTAAATGTTTACAATGGTTATATTGGTTAAAACCTTGTAATGTTTACAATGGTTATATTGGTTAAAACCTTGTAAATGTTTACAATGGTTATATTGGTTAAAACCTTGTAAATGTTTACAATGGTTATATTGGTTAAAACCTTGTAAATGTTTACAATGGTTACATTGGTTAAAACCTTGTAAATGTTTACAATGGTTATATTGGTTTCAAACTTTTAAACTTTTACAATGGTTATATTGGTTTTAAACTTTTAATCTTTTACAATGGTTATATAAATTTAAGCTGTGTAAACTTTTACAATGATTATACTGGAATATTGGATTCAGTTTTGTAAACTTTTGCAATGGTAATACTGGATTTAGTTTTGTAAACATTAACAACGGTTATATTGGTTGCATTGTTTTGTATATTTTCACAATATTTGCATTGGTTTGGACAAACACATCTTACAACAATATCACAATTTAGTTATCATGCCCTGTAAAACTTTTAAATACTAGCTGTAAGTAAGGAACCTGTTCAAAGTATATGCAGTCTGATCAGTTTTTAAACTCTTATTTTATACTTTAATCTACAGGTACTGATTTTTGTCCACCTTATGCAAAAAGTTTATTTAGCAGAATATAAAGTGTTATATGGTAGATACTTACCTCTGATTTCTCTAGCTGCAGACTCTCTTTTTTCTATAATATCTCTTGCTATTTGTTTAAACAGTTCATCTGCAATGTACAAAATAACAAAATATTACACAAAATAACAAAATATTACAAACATTTTACCAAAGTCCTTAATCCAAAGATATAACGTCTTTTATGAAACTTTATGAATATTAATTGATTTAAAACTTCATAAATATTAATTAACAGTATCATATTAATTGCCATCATAAATGTTTTCATCTGATAAAAATTGATGGGAAAACATCATTACCAGACACCTTATCTTAATCAATGTTTAGGCATAAAGTTCTGAGCACACATAGAGATGTTAAACAAACAGCTGTGTGTAACAAAGCTTGCTTAACTATTCACATTGCTTGACAGTTAAGAAAGGCCCTGGATAACGCAGGTATTTTTTTACCCTCACCAAAAATATATCAGAAAAGAAATAATGTTATGTAGTACTGTCTCATGGAAAATGACATATGTGAAGTTTCTTAATGAATATGTTTGTAGCTGTGAAGACGCACTTTGCAGTGAAACCTTAATCTTAAAATTTTCAAAATACTTCTTATGGTTATGTATATGACTAATAATGTGTGAAATGAATTCATTGAATATATGCCTTGCACATAAAACTTTACCCAGGAATTTTCAAATATAACAAGAGCCATGTCAACATGGCCACCCCCCGCCAAATGTGTTTGCTCATTGGAAGAATGTATATGTAGTAGAGCAGAATAATTCCATTTTAAGAGGTCTTTTGATAATGAAAACTGATGGCTATAGTGATTACAGATTTGAAACCTATGTGAATACTGATGGCTGAAAATAACAAAGGGCAATAACTGAAAAATAATGCAGGGTAGGTTATCATTCTTGTGTGCTGCATCCCTCCTCAGTAAAATCTATCCACCTATGAAGTTTCAAGTTGATACCTCAAACACTTTTTGAGAAAAAAATTGAATTGAAAAATTAAGTATGAAAAATAACAAAGGGCAATAACTCAAAAATTATAAAAGGTAGAGTTATCATTCTTGTGCACTGCACACCTCCTGAATTAGATCTATGCACCTATGAAGTTTCATAATGATATCTCAAAGGCCTTTTGAGTTATGCTCTGGACAAAAATTAATTTTGAAAAATAAAAAAAGGGCAATAACTAAACAATTATGCAGGGTAGAGTTATCGTTCTTGTGCACGCACTCCTCCTCAATGAGATCCATCCAGCTATGAAGTTTCAAGTTGATACCTCAAATACTTTTTGAGATAAACTCTGGAAAAAATAGTATGAAAAAGAACAAAGGGCAATAACTAAAAAATTGTACAGGGAAGAGTTATCATTTTTGTGCACAGCATTCCTCCTCAATAAAATCTATCCACATATGACATTTCATGTAGACATCTCAAACACTTTTGAGTTATGCTCCACTCGGGTGAAAAATTAGGTATGAAAAATAACAAAGGGCAATAACTCAAAAATTATGAAAGGTAGAGTTATCATTCTTGTGCACTGCACACCTCCTGAGTGAGATCTATGCACCTATGAAGTTTCATTTTGATATCTCAAAGGCTTTTTGAGTTATGCTCTGGACAAAAATTAATTTTGAAAAATAACAAAGGGCAATAACTCAAAAATTATGATTCAATCAATGAGGTCTATCCACCTATGAAGTTTCAAGTTGATAACTCAAATTCTTTTAGAGATATGCTACGGACAAAAATATCGGACGGAAGGAAGGTGGGACGGACGGAGACTATTTCTATATCCCCCGCTGCCTTTTCGGCGGGGGATAACAAAGGGGAATAATCCATTGAAAACCCTTGCTTGAGTAATAGGTCTCAGACAATGATCTGTGATTATGATCACAAGTATAATCTGATGTTCTAACAAATTACTTTCACTTGTTGTGGAAACAAACAATGCACATCAAAATCAAAGTTCAACAAGGGGAATAACTCAGTGAAAGTTCATTCTAGAGTTATGGGTATTGTTGAGTGTTGAAAATGGATCATTGCACAAAACCTTTACTTGTAAATCTAATTGTTTTGGTTTTTAACGCCAATTTCAACACTGGTCTTATTTCGGTTGATAGTCCACCTAACCAGCTTTTCCTGGATAACTAACCAGTAATTAATAATGTCTCTGCAAGAAACTGCCTGCTAATCTCACATTATTTCTGAATCAATAGTGAGAGACAAATTACTGTATGACTCAAAATCAAAGACCACAGAGAAATTTCACCCACACCTGAGGATCAAATCAGCAACCCCCGGATTACTAAACCTATCACCTCCCTAGCCAGCTAAGCCTGCAGACTCAAAGTGTGATTCAAATGCCTACAAGAGTAGGAAAGCTCTTCATACAAATTTTATCCTCAAGCTAAATATATAACAGTACAATAATTACCTACATTCTCCCCAGTAAGACTAGAGGTTTCATAGAGCTGACATTGAAAATCTGAAAATATAAAGTATTTCTTGTTAAAACTAAACATCTTCCTTTAACACTCATCTTACTGACTTAGTAAAAAAGATTTTTCAATGTTATTAAATAGAAACATTAATGTTCCAAGGAAGTTTAGATTTAAAATATCACAGTTGTAAAGCCATCAATATAGCCTGGTCAGTCTAGATTGATGGGCAGGCTGGCCAGAATCTATACTGTGGGCACTGCCTTTTTTGATCTGTTGCTAGTGCTCCAAGGGTTAAAACCATGTAATCCTACATTAAATGGTGTATAAGAGAGCATTTAAGACCAACAGATTCATTTTACTTCCTAAGTCTTTAAATAGTGGCTAAAATGGTAGTGGGCCTATGTCAAAAGTGTGGAGACATACTAGACTGTACCAGTCCTCTTATCTGTATCATATGGTCAAACTTTCTATTATGGAAAGGCTAAAGTTTAGTTATATGATCTTGAAACAAAGCACAGCCTCTGTACTAAGTTAATATAGCAAATGAACTCACTGATCATTATGAAGTGTTGTCAACAAAAGAAATGTTAGTATCTCTTTTAACATTATTTTTACTGTCTGCATCAACCACTTCATTTTCCTTAGCTAACTTAGAATTGAAACATTTTGTTAAGAAAATTTGATTTATATAGTTTTCTAAATAAAAGAACATGGAATTTAATTACTTGAAAACCTTGGAGAACTAAACTTTGAACACTAGTCAAATGTTTTACAATCAGAACTCTAATGATATAAAGAGTCACGAACCTGTCGCTAGAGGCTCGGCCACCTTTTTATCAACTTCCCGCTTGTTTGGATTATCATCTGCAATATCTTTCTTTGTACCACATAGATATATTCTACAATCCTAGAATTTAAACGAAATACATCTTTTAGTAAAAAGCTACCAACATGTTGAAATGATTGTCAGGTAATACCATCAAATTGCTAATTGCAACAAACATGTTGATTGCTTGCCAGGTAAAAACATCAAACAGTGAAACAAACTGAAAGTTCAACAACTGTCAGGTGTTAACAATTTACAACTAAATCATTTAATGTAAAAGGTCAATAGACTCAAGTTTGTGGAATAGTGACAACAGCCAAACATACTGTCAATAGATTGTCAATGAACAGGGAAACAAAATTCAACAAGAGCTGGTTGAACCGAGTGATGCTCCCCAAATAGGTTTTGGACACAGAAAAGTGTCTTTGGTAGTGTCAGAATTATGTCCTGAACAAAGTTCAAAGTGTTAAAATAAACAAAGGGCAATTACTCTTAAATAAGGCAAGGCAGAGTTATGGTTCTTTTGCAATGCACAGCTACCCAATGAGATCTATTTACCTACAAAGTGTCTAGTTCATATCTATTAGACTTTCAGAACTATGTCCTGGACAATGTTCATAGTGTAAAAATGAACAAAAAGAAAAAAACTCCAAAATTAAACAAGGCAGAATTACGGTTCTTTTGCACTTCACTTCTATTTAATGAGATCAATCTACCTACAAAGTTTCTTGTTGATATCTCTGATAGTTTTAGAGTTATGTCCCGGACAAAGTTCAAAGTGTAAAAATGAACAAAGGGCAATAAGTCCAAAAGAAGGCAAGGTAGAGTTATGGTTCTTTTGCACTGCACTTAAACCCAGTGAAATATATCTACCTATAAAGTTTCATGTTGATATCTCTAATAGGTTTTAAGTATAAAAATAAACAAAGGGCTATAACTCCAAAATTATGCAAGGCAGAGTTACCATTCTTGTGCACTGCACATCTATCCAATGAAATGGAACGTTACAAATGTGAAATATTATAATAACTAGGATAAATACCTCTTGTGTAGATTTTAATTCTCCTGCCCAGAACCTAGCTTTGTCAAAACTTCCTTTATCTGTGATATCATAGCATAGAATACAGGCTACAGCCCCTCTATAGTACATCCGTGTCATTGACTCATACCTCTCATGTCCTGCTGTATCCTATAATAAAACAGCATTAACCATATAATCTGTTAGAACTGGAAGTGATAAGCCATTGCCACTTGTATAGAGCCTGGCAAGCCTAGACTTCCATGTAGTCTGACCAGGCTCTACTATATTGTTGTTTGCTAAATTATTTTGATATATTAAAATTGCTAAAACAATTTGAATGGACTGTTCTACTTTCAAAACATGGCAAACTTGTAACATAAAATCAGCATGCTAAAAGTTAATATAGCCATGAAAACATACATGACAAATTATTATGATATTATTTTAATTTGAGAGATCTACCTACATGTATACTGTATACACAAAAACAAGCTCCTCTTAATTGCTAATTACCTCACATTTTGTACATTTAATGCTGAGCTGGGTGCAAACAGTAGCATTTTACTTTATGTATCATAATTATAAGTTTAGACCTTGTAATATGTATACCAGTATACATGTATACCAATACAGCCATTTAAAAAACAATCCTTAATACATTGATTCTTGTAACTGATGCAGAAGTCTGCATTGGTGACATGGTTAAAATGATGCCTGACTGCGGGAAGGGCTTACCTCATTTCATATTGTCTCACACTACTGTAATTAAGGTTCTCAATGATCAATGACAGCCGTACAGCTCAAAATTCATATCTTTTGCTAAAACACCATAGAAGTAAATTAGGATGTAATTATCACCACTTTATGCTTCTAAATTAACCTTTATTGGCATGACTGGTGACATGTCCAGGGTCCATACTCAACAGAAAAAGCTGCTTTTTGTGCCCTCATGTGCGGATGGCATGCATGCAATGCACACATACACACACATACATATGATTGTGGGTCTAAGTCCTACTATAGTTATTATTAAGTTTCCTTATATGAACTTTTATTATGTAGACCAGGATTTTCAAGAATTAAATTTCATACAAGTGTTATGTTTATTATTTATTATAATTATCCATATACACAAATGTATCTAACACTCTGGGGATTCTGTTAATGGAGTCCCACATTATGACACCACAGAAATACCCCACTCACACAGGGTGTAGTGAAACAAGGTAGAGTAAATTTTTTGCTGAATAAACAGCAGTGTCTTTTATTGGATTTGAATCCAGGACTTCTGGATTCTAATGCACAAATCTAACTAATGATCCAAAAGATGTAAACATAATTCATAAAATTTACTGACTCAGCTTCATAGAAGAGCTAAGATTAATATGTATTTGTAGCAACTATAGCAGAAACAAATTTTTATATGGAACATGTACCTACCCATATACCTAAAACTATTGGCTTTCCATCGACTGTCTCCTTCTTAGAGCCAAAGGCCGCACCTATAGTCTGCAATGATAATGAAACTTAATATATACTTTAATACAGAAAAATCATTCTTTTGGTAATGAGTGAAAATGTGATATCTGGTTTTCCTAAGTAAAAGTTGAAATGGGGGAATCGGTGAGAATCTGTTAAATAATTCTAGAATTCTAGGACTGGTGTCAACTTTAACTGAACTACATACTATACTACATCAAAGTATTAGTCTTTTTACACAAAATTTGTTTAGTTAATATTCACAGTCTTGCTTGCATTAAATCTTTTTTTCCTTATCTTGTAATTTTTTTCTCTTTACAATGCATGCAAATTTTATAGACCTCTTTCAAGAAGAATCTTATTTTCACTTGTCAAATTTTTTTAATTGCAATGAGGCTGCTAAGGGCAGATAACTGTTACTCAAACACAAGGTCCACGACCACAATTTTTTTCCCCGCTAAATAAAATAGTTCTGTTATCATATTCTAAGATCATGTAAAATTTAAAAATAAATTCTATGATAAGCTATTCATACTGATTATATGTAACCTTAGCATGCGCCATTAAGAAATTGAATTGGTTTAAGAGTGAAATACCATAAAGATGTAAGAAATATTACCCACATTTTGGTAAGGAAGATTTGCATCAAATCTATGATGAACATATTTGTTAACGAGACAAGTTTTTCCGACGTAAGATTTGCCTAGCAGCACCACTTTGGCATCTACTCTACTCATAACTGTAAAGTCTGTGCGTCCAACGGAAACAGTCTTCAATTCCACATGACATTCACTTTAATTGCTCTGTGAATACAAATATTTAATGCTAAAAGAACCATTTAACAAATCATTTTGTAGCTATTTAGATAATTATGAAAAGTCATACATATGATCTCTAATGATTCTGGCAATATATTCCTGCTTTTGGGTTATATATGACTAGCTTAAGCATACTGCAAAGTTAATTTAACTGACCATACTGCAAGAATTCTTTGATTCTTAACATTAACTATTTTTATTGACATAAAAATAGCAAATTCTATGTGTATCTTATTTTACTTAACAACATTTACAAAACATTATACAGTTATTTCATATGTGATTTGGGAACAGTCAAACTGCTGGCCTGAGATGGAGGAGATATTGTTTTGAAATGTTGCCTAAGGCCTGATCAATTACTGATTTAACAGTGCTTGCAGAAGAAAAAAGAAACAAGAAAATAGTTTTGGCTTTAAGAGTTTTGCAAATACATGTATGTTACAAATTAAACTTTCTCAATATTAAAAATCTTTTTACTAATACTATGTCACGTCACGTGTAATTTATGACGTCAGAGCACACGAGGGAAAAAGTCGAAACTTAGAATTGACCGGTCAACAGTTCATGAACGTGGACGTTTTTAGAATTTCAGAAAACAGTAAAAATACCAAATGACATTTATATAAGGTATCAGGTATTAACGTAATAAATTCTACTAACTATGGATTACATGTAACTGTTATCCATTAGGACCGTACTGTACAAGATAAGATAGCATGCAATCAGAAAATAATGGATTTAAAAAATTTATTAATTACATAATAAATTTCCATAAAAACTTGACCAAACTAAGGATTAAATTTAGGATAAAGATTAGTTGGCTGGTGGTTCACCACTGGTACAAATGTCTATTTTACCGCCATGACACAATTACATGATTTAAAAAATTTTTGGGGTAAATTGTCAACCTATGGCAACAATGGTATTAAATGTTACAAATCATATTTTAGTATTGGTTCCATTAAATGAGCCAATGTCCCATTGCGCTTTAACACAATCATGCCAATTCAAAATCCATCCACAAATGACACAGTTATGGACCTGACAAAAAAAGAGGACAGACTAAATTGACAGATGCTAAAAAACCATATGCCTCATCCATTGGAGGAGGATGGGATTGAAAAACAAAATATGTTTATTAATTGTTTGGCCAAAAATGTTTCCAAAGTTTTCAATCTCATTCTGTAATTAATACATATATTTTATATATCTTGAGTGTTTAGACGGTGATATCTAAAATTTTAAGTGTTCTGTAAACCCTTTACCTCATATATACGCGAAACAACGCACTTTCGACCCCCCCCCTTTTTTTTAGGCCTGAAATAGTGAAAAAATGTCCTATTTGGGCCCCAAACACATGTTTTCGTTTGAGAAATGTTGCTTAAAAAAGTGAGCACTTTTTCGGCGCCGTCCCCCATCCAAAAGATAAATCAGGGGGTTGCCAGAAGGGGGATGTCATGACCCCAGGTCGATCATAAGGTAACGTGTAACTAGAGGTGCGCGGTTTAACCGGTATACCGGTAAACCACGGTCCGAGACATCTGTGGTACGTACCGCGGTACAGACCTGGAAAACCGGTACTTTTAGCTCTAATTTAAAGCAATTACAGATCCGTAAAATGTACTAAATAAAAAAAACTTTTTCTGTTGTATATGTCAATGTTTCTTTGAGTTAACCTTTTTGCAAACAGCTTTCACCGACTGTTATCATTCTTCGATTAAGTTCTTAGCGAAAATTGAATGCTTTATCGATTACCGCATGTAAGCCAGAATTGTCGACTTGCATGATCTCAGTTGAAGAAGCAAGAATTGTCGACTTACATTTCCTTGTCCAAATATCGCTTATTTGATACGAAAACTAATAGTAAAATTTGATAATTCATGAGGGCATTCCTTGCATAAAATTAGGGTGTTACTATTTTAAGTATTTATATAAATAGCGACCAATCAGGCTAGGGGTTTTCCTTACGTCACGCACTTACTGCATGCGCATAGCAATTAACTAATTATAGAACGGCGTTTCTTGCATATCAGACTGGCGTTTCCGTTAGTTTTACCAATGCCGGAAATTTCATCTGGCATGGGGGGTTCCAGATGAGTCGCGTGCGGTACAATGGCACGATAAAGATGACGTCATTTTACCGTTATGAATGATTTTGTAATTCATACGTTGCTGAATGAAAGTAGATACGGTTGTAATGATATAAATTTTCATTGAAAATAAAGGTAAAGAATTTAAAATATAATGGAATATGGTAGAATATGCAAGAAAAAATATCTGACATATGTTTGCGGTTCGGATCGGAATATCCGTCCCTCGGTCACCCGCCCATGGGCGGTAACTCGGCAAGCCTCGTTACCGCCCAATGGGCGGGTCACCTCGGGACGGATATTCCTATCCGAACCACAAAATATGACAGATATTTTTAAGAAACTGGATTAAAAGTAATGTTCGTTCAACTAATGAATATTAATTAAGCAGTAACATGGTCAGCTGTTTTCTATGTGATAATTATAATTTGCTTTTGGGGTACATGTTTGTTTTGGTTTCTGACACAGATTAATTAAATACTTAGCCCTTGCAATAAAAAATTTACAAATAGCAGCTGGGACTCTGTTATAAAATTAACCGACAAATAAATACTATCGTGCATTTGACCTATTATTTTATTAATCAATAAGCAATAAAACATTTTATTTTTCCATTTTAACTATGCAATTTATATAACAATTGTTAAATGTTGAAAGAGACCAATATGTAATAATAAAAAAAAACAAGAACTGATCCATGACCCAATTAATTCATGATTGTCAACATGCGAAAGTACCTGATTGAAAAAAGTTAAATGATGCTTTGATTAATCTGTATTTTATAGATCTGCTTAAATTTAATATTTGAAATTCTATACCAGCCTACCTTGATACTTATTTTAGAGATAAAAATTAACCTATAGCGTACAATGAAAATTCGTGGTATACCGTGGTTTATACCGTGGTTTTTAGGAAAAAACCGTGGTATACCGTGGTATTTTCTTTCTGGCGGTACCCAACTCTACGTGTAACCAACCCTGAAAAGCCTTTGACTCTATCTCAATCCCTTGAGAAGTTGCAGCACTTTGAAATAAATTTTGATGGAAAAAATCGAGGCAAAATAGTGATTTTTGGCAATTTTGAGATGTCCCCTCGTTGCCATGGTATCAGGAAATTTAAGACTGAGCAAGTTTGAACTTGTAAGAGGAGGCTTTTCAGTGAAAATAGCCATTTTTCACAATATGCTCATGAGGGAAAGGGTTAACACTCTAATTTCTTAGTACATTAGTCTGGGGGGAGGCACTTAGTTGTGATTTTCAAATTCTAAAGTCTTTTATTTATATATTGATAAATTGTTTAAGGCATAACTGGTAAACTGTTTAGGCCTATGTTGTGGCCCTTACACTTTATGATCTTCCACAAATATCAAACATGCAGGATCATAGAGATAGACATGTGATTGACCTTTTCGAAAACCTAGCTAAACACCGTTTTCCGGTACGTTACCGTTTTAGCTCTGGGGAATTACACCAAATGAAGTACATAACACAGTAACGCGATATTTCTATCATTATTTAACCGTTTAAGGTGAAAAAATGATGTTTTTGAAAATTATCAATATTCGTTTAATATCTATTGCAAATTATTCAAAAAAAATAAATTGTTTATAATGAAAATCAATAAAATTCAAACTTACGTAGTGGAATCTTCCATAGTAAATAAGGTTATTTTCTGCGTAAACTTGTGTATTAACTTTATTTTTGTCTGGAATTATTCATACAATGATATTTAATTATTTTCTTATAAAGAAATAACTCTTTTATTTCAATTTAATTTAAAAAAAGGCCGGAAACATAGAGTTCGCTATTACACTCCATTAGGTGAATTCCCTAGAGCTATGTACAGAAAGTACCGGAAAACGGCGTTTAGCTAGGTTTTCGAATTTGTGAGAGTTGGCAAGTCACGACTCAGTGCCACCCCAGTGTGCTTTAATATTAAATATATAGGGGTTATATAGTTATATTTCACATTAATTCTTTTTTATTGACAAAATATCAAGCTTCTGTGATGCTCTGATGAATGACAGTTACCAAGGGTCCATAAGACACCAGTGATTTTCCTGCTTATATAACAGACTCCGAAAAAGGGCCTCTTCCCAATTGAAATTTTCTTTAAAATCATGCAGTTTTCCCAAAAATCTGAACTTAAACCTGCTTTTTTCTTCCCAAATAAGCAATTTTAGCGATAATTTTTCCCAAAATCAAGAGGCTAAGGCCTCTTCCCAATTAAGTGAGAAAAATCACTGGACACATTAAGTATCCGAATATTGTACTATCCGAAATTTAAATATTATAATTTCCTGAGAAAAATAATATTCTCATCATTTAATTTATTAGAAGCATGGACCGGGTTGTGCTAAACACAAAAAGATTGAAATTAATAAAATATTCAATATCATATTACATTCTCTAACATCAGATGATACGTAATTAACGATTATTTTCGTTTCGTTTTCTGTTCTTGTTGTTGTTGTTATAACTCGTGTGCGAATAAAGCAATAGCGTTGTCATAATCGCGAATTATCTCTTGCTTTTGGGCCTTATATAATTATAACAACTCAGTATAATTCAAATTTATCTGAACTTATCGATTTTTAACGTTAAGTTAGTTCCTTACTGTATACTGGTCGCTTTTGTGACTTACCAGTCTTGTGAGTAAATTACACGGAGGTTATTCGACCCCATCTGTAATAAATTGAAGTCAATATTGACCTAGGTTCTAACCATGGCCCTTCACCTGCTGGAACTGAATATGACTAGCCTTTGACACAAGTATAGTTTGGTTATAAGTATAGTTATCGGGCACTTCGGTGCAGTCCGACTAAGCTTTTTACTGTTCCTTATTACGCCGCCTGTCAATCAAGCTGGCAGGGGTTGTACAGATGATCGTTTTCAGTTTCACGCTAAGATGTCTGCAAAATCCGCCATTTTCGTTAGACAAGCTATATTTGTATAAGACAATGGTGCAGCAGTATTTATATTGAAATTATTTTGATTTTTTTTGTCAATTTAAAGCTATTATAAATAAGTAACTTTGTATATCTGAAGATAATAAGTTATATAGCAGGTACAAAAGCAGAGACATAACATATATTATCTAGATGTTATCTATACATCTCTGACGAAAGTTAAAATAGAGAGAAATAAAGAATTCCTAAAGAACGTACAAAACGACAAAATTGAAAATGTTGCAGGCTCGGTTTGATTGAGTCTGTTCATGGACGGTAATGGAATGTGCGAGTATAACCGTCCACGCCCCATAGCACCGGCTTAAGCAGTATTCAACATCTAACATGATCTGATAAAATTTGGAATTTTTAAACATCCGCAGACGTGTTCATATGGCGGTTTTCGTGGAACCTTTAATGCGACACGTTATAGTGCCATTCCATGAAAAGCGGCATATGGTCCCCAAATAAAAAAAATGCGTTTGCCCTTAACGGAAAACAATGGGCGGAACTAAATAAAAAGGAATTTTGAATGGGGATCAGAGGTTATACTTACTTACTGGCGTTCGCTCTACACGATCACGCCAGTATCCGCGATGAAGGTTGTGGTCCGCCGCAGGTCCTCAACGTCTCCGTACAGCTTCTGCTGGAGTGTTGCACCTCGGGACCACGTTGCTCCTCGCTCCTGGTCGTGTCTTTTGCATCTTTGGAGGATATGCTCTGTAGTCTGGTCCTCTTCTCCACAGGGACATATGGGGGACGGCACCAGTTTGTACTTCCTGCACATGTGTGCATTCAGTCTGTTGTGTCCCGAGCGAAGCCTGACCATCACCACTTGTTCTGGTCGGTTTAGCATGTGGTAGGCATCCGCTTCCTGTCTTGTCTTGGTGAGAGCCTTGATGATGGTGGCTTTCTCCTTGTATGTCACCTGGTTATCTGGTTGCTCCAACTGGGCTCCTAACCTAGCCAGCTTGTCAGCCTCCTCATTTCCGGGCACTCCACAGTGAGATGGTATCCACTGAAGTGCAACATTACAGGACGACCCAAGCTTGTTCACGGCTTGCGCTAGTTCAGGAACATTGTTCTTTTGTAGGGCCTCCAGAACTGATCTTGCATCTGTGAGGAAGACTACAGAGGTGATCTCTTCTGGCGAGTTTTCTATCAAAAAAACTGCCTTCATGAGTGCCTCAGTCTCTGCTCTGTAATTGCTGCAGTGCTTCCCAGTGGCGATGTAATGGGCTGTTTTCTGGCCTGACGGGTACGTTATGTGAATACCACCGCCTCCATCCTTTACGGCTCTAGTGGCTGACCCATCTGTGTATACATGGGTCCATGTGTCCGAAGGATAGTCTGCGTCGGAGGTTATGAAGCCTGGCTTTACCACAATGCATTAAACAAGGAAGAAGTTTAAACAAATACTCTACTCGTATTCCTTCCTTTATTACAATTATGTCTATTCATAATAGTCACACATAATATAATGCGTTTTTCTTACGAAACCCTCACATTTCTTACTATTATAGTAGAATTCGATTAATTATTATTCCTACATGTGTATTTTCTATATTGTATTGATTTGCATAATATTGATGTATGTACTATTCTTTGCACATGTTTAAGTATTGTTGGTTAAAACAATAAATAGAGGCCATGCCTTATAGTACGGTATGGCCATTAAACACAATTTGATAGTTTGTTATTCCTCGCGTGGCTGTTCATAAAATATATTATAAAGTCGCAGAATATCCAGATGATATGACATTTTTGTTCGTTCTTAACATAGTGTCAATAAAATGCTGCAGTAGAAAAAAGTACTTGCAAATAAAATGAGAGAATATGCAACGAATATTTTATGTGAAATTATCCTATCTAAATATTTCTATGAAAGCTCAATGATTTAAGATTAAATATTTAGAAACATCTGCTTCAATAACATCATACCTGATCACGATTTTTATCTCACCGTCTGGTGTATGCGCAACTTATTTTAAAGTGAATAATATTGCGTTTTATCACGAAACATAAATTATCTAATGTACAAATATACATATACATTGTAATCATATATCATACTACAAACTTACGTAAGGGCAATTTTCTCATTCAATTTTAACAATTTATGCACAAATGCATTATATGTAAGTGATTTCGCACATAAAACCCTATAAACATCTGTAAATGTTATTGTGTTATTGATATAATTTTACGATTTATATGTTCCGCTACTTCAATTTTAACTATCAACTAAAATGATATTTTGTCAGAAACATCTTCCTTGATATCAACGAGAAATATAACAAGATCTTTGCCAAACGTTTTATTCATAATTAATGCATGAATGCAGTTGTTTGTTACTTCTATAAATACAATAATACATTGAAGTATCCAAGAAAAGCATTAAAATTTATATATTCCTTTTATATAAGGAAAATTCATTAGTAACTTTAGTGTCATAATAGTTTCCTGTAAACGTCGGTACCATGTTTTGTCTAAGGTGCTGAATGACCGGGTCACGTGAATCAGTGGGCGGAGCAATCTCTTCTCTGGCGTAATGTCAATTGGACAGTTATATAATATATAACAGTTAAGGAACTTGTGTATCGTGCAAGCAACTAAAGTTTTCTACAGCATTTTGCAATAGCGGTGTCCAAATTATTGTAATTTAACACTAAGCATTCTGGGAACAATATATTATTGAACAACATTAACAATTCTATAATGTTCTATATATACCGTTATGATAAATTATTAAGTCTTTTTGGCTTGCAGCCACGGCTGCAAGCCATTTGTTTTGGAAAAGTTGTTCCGGTCAGGTGGTTTCCTGCTTACATTTGTTAGTGCATGATTGAACGGGAAACCAATCTATCATTGTGTCAATCGCAACTTTTCGGCCCTTTCCGTCACTCTTCGGATTAATAATAATAGCCGAGGCAGTTCCGATTGCAATCGTGAGAATTCGGGCGATTCCGTCATACTGCGGAATCAGACAAAGTAATATTACGGAAATCTAAGCTATTTTAGTTACTTCGGTAATCCCAGTTTGTTTATATAAATAGGATTTCTATTTTTACTTGATTTATCGGTAGAAGGAAGAAATAAATTATAAACGAAATTGTTCCGTTTCAATTCTTTTTCAAGACGCAAAAGTTAGTTTCTTTTATAATTGGTTTTTGTCTTTATTAGTTTTATACAATAGAGAATGGTTACTGTAGTAGTATTCCGTCTCCAAAGGGCGGTCAATCACACAGAATATTAGTGCATGATCGAGTTATATTTAGATCTACTGAGTCTTTTATTTAAACGCAATTCTAACGTAGAGTTTAAACGTCTTGGTGAGGTAATCTAAAAATAGCCCATGCATATCATTAACCTTACCACGTGCTGATCTACAGATAGTGATCATAGATATTTTAGGTGTAACATATAGTTGATACATGCTTATTAATTGGTACCACGTAACGAAGTCTTTTAGTGCATTTACTTGTCTATGAAGCTGCTATATAAATGAAATGAGCAACTGCCAAAACTAATGACTCTCTCTGCAATGAAATGTGCAACTTGTTTCCCTTCAGTATGATAGATATATCTCCATGTGGGAGAGCCAATGTTAGTGTTTTTACGATTGATTATTTTCTTTATTAGTTTTATACAATAGAGAATAGATTTCAAATCGTTTTTGACAAAAAATATTAGTTTTTACAAAAAAACTAAATAAACCCTTTATATATATGATATACAAATACCGTAATTCAAAAAAATTGTGATAATAAATTGAAACAAAAGAAATAAATTAAAGGGTTGGGATGATGGCACAACTAAGCAAGCCTTTCCTTTTAAAATGAAACTTTATTTCATCTAGGGTTCAAATTAATTTTGACAGCAGCAAAAATTTGGTCCACAAAAGTTCCCGGAACAGAAGTTGTATTTGTACATGTAAAGTCCTAGTGCCCCATTCGTGTCCCTTGGCAAAACGGGTGCGCCTCGATATACATGCAATGCATTGAAACACTTTTTCCTGTAGATAAAAGAAGAAAACAAAAACGAATTTTTTGTTTGGGTTTTACGTCACACCAACACAGTATAGGCCATACGGCGACTTCCTATCTTTACCGGGAACCTGCTCGAGTAGATCCACCGATGTTCCGTAAGCTTGCTAGATAGCTTTATCACATAACAGAATCCGCGAAGACGCGGCTGGAACCTACAGCGGTGAGAGACGAGGCATGGGGTTTGAAGTCAACGGCTTTGTTTGGTAGCTTTACAAAAGATGCTGTTTTTAAACGTATATGGACAACCGACGACGGAGAGACAAGGACCCCAAGAGCTAAATTGCATACTTCATAAATTTGCTCAAACAAGCTAAAAGTATATCAAATCCCTTACTCTGCTGGAACCAAAAGTAATAAGCCTTTGTCAAAAGGTCTAACTTTAAATTTTTATCTTGATATCCCTTAATTTGATAATGAACAGTTCAAAAATGGAAGCGGGACAATCCATTTAAGAAATTCCGAGGTAAAAAGTATATCAAAATACCCTAGATTCTTGCATGTATCTTCACAAGACACTGCAAGATTCGAACACTGTCGTCTGACAGCATAAACATAATTACTCCCTGACAGAAGAGCCGTACATGTAGATACGGCAATTTGATCTGCAAAGTCATACGTCACGCCAAAGTTGTCGTCTGCTCCATAACTTTTTATACAGCCTGTTGAATAAGAAAACACAACGCTCGACTTTGACTTTTAAATGAATAATGTATCAGTGTCATTATCGAAAAAAGTCCATTTTAACAAAAAGGTAAGTAAGCAAAGGACTTCGTATACATAAGTTCACTTTTTGTTGTATAAGACATGAATCCCCGCTCCCCTGCATGCCTCCAGATGAGCAAAATATTTCAATGATATAAAACTTAAGAACATGAACTGAGAATTAAGGAAAGGTAAATGATTCAATATACCAGTAATAATTTACATGTTATGTGCCATTAATGACTAATTTTGCAGTACTTATCACCATATTTCTACAGCGAGATTAACTTAGTAATGGCTAAGGAATAGAAACTTATACAAATGGACCATATACTAATCTTAACTAAAATAATATACATGTACCTGCAAATTGAACACTATTACATGGCCTCTCTTCAGTTTCTGTTTGTGCTCCTTTTGTCGGAGAATGTTCAGTGGTTGTTCTCGATCTACTTTGTACCCTACCACCGTGTCTCCCAGAGCAGTTTAATGTACAATCGCTCCAAACACTCCAATCTCCCCAGCTAGGCAACGCAGATTCTATAAAAATGCATTTTTTCTATAAGGAAAAATGAAATTCCCTGAAAACTGTATAATTTTACAGTCGTATATCCCTCATTCATGGGCTGTTATCTTAATACAATTTATCAGCCGAAGAATCTATTTCAACAAATAAATCAATGCGTTGTTATGATTTTGTATTACGATTTTCTTAAATGTCTGTATAGTTGGGCTATGACTGAGCTGCTACTTTTAAGACAAATAATTTCACATTTGTTACTCTCTTCATTTCTAACTATCTAACTTGCTCAAAAACGCTTCTGAAGCGTAATGTACCTTTAAAATCAAATGTACAGCAATACCTTTCAGTTGTTTTTCAAATCCGTCGATAAGATTGCTCTGGTGTTTCACCGTCTCCTGTAGTATTTTCTGTCGCTCTTCTAACTGTGCAAGTTTCTGGAACATCTGTTAAACAAATTTTAAGTATATAAAGATAAATAATACTGTTCATCCCTTGCAGAGTAATACTCTTAAGATACCTTTTATGTTTGGTTTTATAACAAACCAACACTGTCAATGTTATACGGCGACATGGAGGGATACCTCAGCAACCCTCCAGACACAAGCGGGCACCGAAGTAAAACTACCGACGTTTCATAAGCTAGCAGAATGGCTTCCTCACATGAATCCAAAGTTAATTGCGGGATTTGAACCCATATCGGTGAGGAGCACGTCGTTTGAAGTTAACGGCCTTAACCTTTTGGCAACGGACGCCCCCTATAGAAGCTAATTAATATTGTTGGAGGCATGTAGCTTAGATGTGTTGCTGTAGAAAGGTATAGATTGCTGTTAATTTTGGAAGATTTGATACTGTTGATGTAAAAAGATTATAACAGAGGGCTGTTGTGTTGAAGTAGCTTTGTATTTAATTTTTCTGTTGTGGCATGTATATCGTAGTTTCGTGTTTTCACCATCAATCGTGTTTTCTTCATTTCTTTATATACATGCCGTACGGAAATATTC
Organism: Ruditapes philippinarum; assembly: GCF_026571515.1. Classification (NCBI taxonomy): domain Eukaryota; kingdom Metazoa; phylum Mollusca; class Bivalvia; order Venerida; family Veneridae; genus Ruditapes; species Ruditapes philippinarum. The sequence continues at coordinate 284,918 of NW_026855813.1, forward strand.
CGGACATATTGTTTGGGTTAGGGCTTTGGTCCTCTTTTTGTGCAAAGAAGACCCCCTTAAGATGTACAAAAATAATTTGCAACGGGATCAGAAAAAGTATGTTTAAATGATTGACTCTAGAATATGGTGTTTTTACGAAAATGTATGCACTTTATATAGAGAAAAAACAAATCACCGGTCCAAGAAATGGCCATGCCACACGGAAATCTCCCGAAAATATTGTTTGAGTTACATTAGGGATTTGGTCCTCTTTTTGTGCAACGAAGACACTCCAAAGTTGTACAAAAACGAATTTGCAACAGAATCAGACAAATCTTGTCTTAACGGTTGGCTCTTAAGTATGGTGTTTTTTATGCACTTTATGTACAGAAAGTACAAATCGCCGGTCCAAAAAGTGACCATGCTAACCGGAAATCTCCCGGATATATTGTTTGTGTTTGGGCTTTGGTCCACTTTATGTGCAAAGAAAACCCTGTCAAGTTGTTCAAAAACGAATTTGCTACGGAATCAGACAAACGGTGTCCTAACGGTTGGCTCTAGAATATGGTGTTTTTATGCACTTTATATACACAAAGAACAAATCGCCGATCCAAAAAAATGACCATGCCACGCGGAACTTTCCCGGACATATTGTTTGGGTTAGGGCCTTGGTTCTCTTTTTGTGCAAAAAAACCCTCCAAAGTTGTTCAAAATCATATTTGCAACGGAATAAAACAAAAGATATTTAAACGGTAGATTGTAGAATATACGGGTTTTTTACGAAATTTCTTAGACTTTACATAATTACAGAACTAATCGCCGGTCCAAAAAGCGACCATTTTTGGTATCAAGAGCCTTTTATTGCTGTCAAGTATATTCTCTAATCCATCACAATCTTTTTGATCGTTCCACTTTTTAAGTATGTAGCGTTCATTTTACAATGGCTAGCTGTGCATGACGTCAATTTCTGTAAGAACATGCTCTAAAGCGCGTTCTGTTTAACACCACTAAATAACATTCTTATCAAGTTGTCATCGATCAAAATAATGTAAAACACAATTTCAGGAGGCTTTTGTCTCCATGATGTGACTTTGCAAATTTTCAACCGGTTTAAACAGCAAATTGCCAGTCCCAAAACGACCGAGCCATGCGGGAATCACCCGGACATATTGCTTAGGTTAGGGTTTTGGTCCTCATTTTGTGCAAAGGAGACGCTCCATAGTTGTACAAAAACGAATTTGAAACGGAATCAGACAAATGGTGTTTTAATGGTTGGGTCTGGAATATGGTGTTTTTTACGAAAATTTGAAAGTATGTTTATGTGAAAAATGTTTAAAAAGTGTTGCATTAAAAGTGTCTGCCAATGTAAAGGCCAATCAATTACATGAATTAACCAAGGACGAATTTAAAGTACATCCTTTCTTTTTTGTATTCACGTTTAGTATTACTGAAATAAATATTTTGCAAGAAGTAGATCTAGTCCAGTTATAAAGTCGCTAGGAAAATGGGACGAAGTTTCTTTTCCAAGTCACTCCGACACTGTTAAAGTCATGTTAATTTACCGAATTAATTTATAATTTGTTAATTTGATAAAATAAGATATTTATTCTTACCCTATAATCTGTATCAAATCTAGAATTACACCTCGGTTCCTGGCTCTTCTGTGTGGTGCTGTTTTCACAGTCCGTAGAGTCAAATTTGTCCATTAATATTAGCAAAACAGAGATTAGAAACTTCATTTTGATATCATATACAAGGCGTATATATTTATGTAAAATATCTCTTCAAATAAACTGCAGTTTACACTACCACTTATTTAGGATGAATGTCTTGATTAAAATCAAATGACAAATATACTCAGTTGCAAAAGAAAGTGTACACTTAGATACTTGGAAATTTTTTATACTTACTTAAGCAAAATACTAGTACTGGCAAATTTTGTATCAAAATTTGAAATGTATTGACTTCAAAATGGTTTCCTTTGTACTGATAATTGATAATTGTCAGAATTGCTGATTCGTGTATGTAGGCAGCGGCGGTATGGGGTAGCGCTTTTTTGTCCAAAATACGTGACAGTAAATCACTATCTGCTGCGCCCATCTTCTCAATGGATCAACGAAAGTGATCGAGACTGCATGGAACTGCATGGAATATCCAAGGCATAAACGAATTTACAAAAAAAGTAATTCTGCAGCTTTTATTTGTCATCCCCCTTTTTACACGTCATCAAAGCTTTGATAATCAAATGTGAACCATCATGTACATGTCTTTAAAGGACTAACATAAAACTTTATAATTTTTAAATTATTGTTTTTGAGCATCTTAGATACGTAGCACATGAAGAAAGAAGCAAGAATCGTGAAATTACTTATCCTAAATGTATCAAAATGTAAACAAAGTAGTATTTTGACTTCCATACAAAATACTAGACCACTATCACTGTAATTAAATGTCAAAAGGCAACATCTAAGAAAGAATGATTGTTTAGGTATTTTGCCAATGAGTAATTTTGAGTATTCATTTGGAAACTATAACAAAATTTTAAAAAATAAAAAAGCTTTTGAAAAATGAAAAATGAAAATAAATGTATTTCTTGGGCATTAAGGGCCTTTAAATTGTGATACCAACTACGCAATATTTTGCTTTAAAAAAATATGCAAAATTTTCGTCGAACCAAGTGCACACTTTCTTTTGTAACCGAGTATATATGATATTTAAATGTATGAGTACAACGCTATGTGTCTAGATGTTGACAAACTATCTCGTTGTTTGATCTTTATACAGAATAATTATAGAGACCTGTGCATAATTATAGAGACTTGTGCATAATTATAGAGACCTGCTCATTTTAAATTCAAGGGGCGTGAGAGGAATTTTTCTTCGGTAACATTTACATCCTTTGCAGTTAACAGATTTGTAATTAAAGATGGGCACACTAACACCTCTTATTAATAATTGGTTTGGTGAAATCGTTGTTAAAGTTTTGAAAACATCTCTAAATACTTTATTCAAATTAAGATACATCATGTCACAACTCACTGCACAAAATCAATTTCTAAACAAATCTACAATCGCTGCTTTTTTCAAGGTAACACATCACCTTTATTTATTTAGTATGTAATTTTGTTTCGTGTGAAACTTGCAAACCGACAATATTATTTTTGTTGTTATTATTATAACGTTCATTATCATCATTATTATTATATAATTATTGTTGTTGTTATTGTTGTTGCTGCTGCTGTTGTTGTTGTTGTTACGTGGCCCAATTTAAGTCATCTCTAGTTAGATTGGTCATAATTAAAGTCTATCTATTGCATGTGTGTATTTTGTGTGTGTTATATGATGACTTTAAAAGTTGTTATTTTTTGTGTATTCTCCAGGAACTCATTTGTTGGCGAAAGGATTAAAGATGTACTACCCACCAGCAGTCAGCAGTTTTTAAAGTGGTGAATCAACAGAATCGAGATTTATGAAAAAAATAGATGGCTAACCTATTATATTTTGGGCCTCATTGGACTTAGATAGCGTTAAAGTTTAAAGTTGAAAACAGTATATAATTCACCAAGAACATGCGTTTGTTACTGCAAGAAATGATTTATCACACGAAACACATGCTCTATACGGATATTTCATATCTATCTTGTGTGATGATAAGATCTGACCAGTTTGTGATAACTTCACGATGGAGTTTGTTTCAGGATAGTATCAGAGGAACTAACTGCTACACCACATGTTTCTTTTACCTGATCATCCTTCAAAACGACTCTCGTGTTTGTCTTTATATAATATATGTAGACAGTATGATCGTATCTATCTGTTAGCACCACTTTATCACTGCTCCTTATGTAAGTACAAGCATTTGTCCCTATAGGATATGACTTATCCGAAAAGTTGATATTGAAATCGTTCTGCTCTCCTGTAGATGATATTATACGAACAGGTGTTCAGCCGCCGACGAAATGTTTATCATATTTTTGACATATGGAGTCATATTTTGTAAACACTTTTATTGTTCTATCTGAAGTTATGTCACTAGATTTGTTAACACGTAGAATGATTAACTTTAATGCACTGTCACTTGTTATTGCTTATACCTCATCCTCAGATACAGCAACAATGGACAGTGGCCGGTAAGATAACTGATACATGATCCTACTTTCTCAAGCTTCTCATTGTAAACTAAACATTTCTTGTTGTAATTATCAACAGTAACAAGTCTTCCATCAGGTTAAAAAACAATCCCTCCATACATTGGCTCTTGTACATCATCCCTTTACTGCTTTAAATCAATGGAATTCAGTGGTGTTAGTATCATTGCTTTATTTATTAACAGGAACTATAGTATTGGCTACCTCTCATAGACGGAATGACAGGGTCAGTTGTCCTGGAACACTATTCAGTGACTGGCAGAGGAGGAAGTTTTAATGTTTCATCAAAATCAAAGGTTACAGTAACGGCCTTTAAACATTGACATTCTGCATCGGCATTTTTTTGAAAAACATTGACGTCATTCTTCATCTTCTGCTCTACTATAAACTGTTGTACCAGAGATCCATTATGATACACGTTGTCAATCGTTTCCAGACACGTTGTTATATCAGCTTAATATTTCTCGTTCTGTGACCGCTTCATTGTCAGCTTTTCTGGTGTCTCTTTTTGAGACAATTCAACGTCTTTAACAACGAAAGTTTCCAACTCGTCAAATAATTACATTCCTACACCCCGCATTCGCCTAATTTTTAATGGTATTTCTTTAGCATTTTCATCATGTTTCTTTTTTATGAGACTTTGCTGTCTACAATTATGTTATACTGCTGTCTCACTTCCTTCAATTTAACCTTTAAAGTTCAACTTCCATAAGTAGATCTTTCAGCGACCTTTATAATTTAAAAAACGCTGTGACATTTACGATGGTCAACAATAGCACGGGTACTGCAGCAGAGCTGATTTTCATCTTCTTGAATTTCAGAACTTCAATATGTTGAGCACATTGGTCTTACCATTTCAGAGCAAACGATCCTTGTTTCGTTTGCGCCTCATTCGCGTCCACTTATTTGTGATTTTTTAAGAATGCGTGTGTGTAGTGAACGTGGGAACAATCTAAACATTAAAATTCTTTACAACTTGAACAAAACTTTTCAGCGACTTTTGTCGTTTGGTTCTCAGTGTTTTAAACACGGTTGGCACAGAAATTCCTTTGTTCGCCCGGACACTCCACCAGTCCCCGCATTGGATTTAGCTATTTTGGTAATCAAATGCAATGCCTATATACAAGTGTACATTTATGTATTATATTGTACCTGGTTACTGTCGCTAGTCGGAATGCGGAAGTAAATAAAATATTTTGTCCACTCGGATCCCCTTAGCATTTATGTTTTTCAATTGGTGGTTGAACTAGTGGTTGTAAAGTATCTGCTCCTTTCTTGCTACATTTTATACTCCTCCGTCATATATAGGTTCTATTGCATTGTTTGGTCATTGATATAGAAATTGAGCATCCAATATTGATAATAAGTAGAATTTATATAGACAAAAAATATTATAAAGCCGGGCAATATATTCGTCAGCTATTCAACGGCAAAAAAGATATTCAATACATGTACATGTATAAGTGCGAATTACGAGATAACACACATACCAATGATAAAGAAAAACACAGAAAGATTCACGATGTATGTAGAACAGCTGCTTCGTTTTTAGTCACGACTGTGTTGGTTGTGTTTCAATGATCATTGGTTATCATGTCAAGGAAGGACTTGAGCCATTATTTATAAAATCTAGTTGAATTTATTTAACGAGTTTGAAATTAAGTGAAAAAATCCAAGGCTGTGCGGAATGTAAGATTTTTCTAATCACGTAAACCTTGGACGAGGCATATATAGAAATATACAATTTGAAAAGATAAAGCTTCTTTGCTTATGATAATTGTTGTTTGAATAAATCATTATTTGATAAATACAGATAATACACATTTTCAATGAGCTTGATGAATTATTAATTCTAGGGCCCTTCACGTCATTACTTGGTCACTCCGAAATCGAACGGTTGTGGGGAAGCGTTTTGGCTGTGGCTCTAAACAAGTAGCAAAGTCTAGATGTATTGCTTCGTTAGTAAAATATAAAAAATAGAAAAGATCAAATATTGCACATCACATGCATATAATTGAAAGATTTGGATAAATTTCATACTTATGTAGTAAAAGAGGATTCAGTCGTAAAATATACCACTCTTGCGATGTAGACTATCATAAAGATCAGATGTTACAGGTACAAAGATTTTCCTTAAATAAAGTAAATTGTTTAGTAACATACAATGCAACATAAATGGGAATAACAGCTTTTGAAGATCCTCAATTACGCAAAGAAAAATAATTTTTTTTTTAATTTGTCCACCTACATTGAATTATTATTTCAAAGGGGATTGTTAAAAAATATACCATAGCTAAGAACATCGTATGTGACGATACATATACATTATCTGTCTCTTCTTTAAGCAATAAAGAATAAAGAAAACTTTATTTCACTTCACAAATATTTAATATCAGAGACGTATCTTTGCTTATTTTAATATTACGCCGAGTTCTGCAGCTCTGTGTTATAACCAAGGATTTAGGGGATATCTAAGCGATGAAATGATACTACTGACTTTATCTAAAGTTATGAAAATAACATCACGTACATGTAAATTGCACGAAGTCTAACGTGTTACTGTCTTAAATATTTCAAAAGTTATTTGCTATTAAAAACATAGCCAGGTGTCTCTATTGTAATCAAGATGGATTTTATTTCATTTCTAAAAGTTACTTTTTTGTTTCTTTTTTTTGTTGTTGTTGTTTCATCATACCTTAACATGAGATATAATCAAGGGGAATAGGAGAATATGTTTTTAAAATGATTTATATGAAGATAATACAAACACAAACAACTGAAATGTTTTAGGGTAACAATAAGTTGTTGTATTGACAGCTCAAATTAAGTATCGTGCGATCATTTGTGTCCTTTAAAAATATTTTTAAATGCGTATTTTGTCAATGTCAAAGAAAATGATTATTATCTTTAACAGTTTTTTTTCTATTCCTCAATTTCAATTCGAAATAGTTAAGTTATTTCATTCTTACGAACATAAAAGCAATTTTGTATAAAAAAACAACTCGCCAACAAGTCGGCGAAAATAAAAGAATTGGGACATGGCGTGTCACATTGTTCTCATTGTATATTTATCTGTTTATTGATGTATAAGTGAGACTACGTATAATAAAGAACATACGCCATTGTTTGCAGAATAATTATGCAATTTATTTCTTTACTAAATAAAATAAGATAGTAGAACTTCTCTATACAGGGATCCTTCATATTACCGGACAAAGTATGATGTTTTTTCGCTTTAACTTTTATTTAAAACCATTAAATATCACAGCACTGACAGCACTGGATGTTCGATTGTGTTGACAAATTAATATGACATACCGTTGGTCATCACTTGAAAGGCCAATTTCCTGCCGAAATGAGTACAAAGGAAGGTGGAATATGTTGTGACATATGCTTTAATTTAGGGAGATTTGTCATCGACATTCAACAATTACAAGAATTTATAGAAAGTATTAAAAAGCAGTATTTTTTTCAAGTGGTTCAGTTGAGATCGAAAAACCAAATTGCGTTATATCCTCAAAATAGTACTTTGAAATTTTGATAAATTTAAAGAGTACACTACTGACAGAAGCAGAAGCTGGAAGTAGATAGCCAAGTCTTTCATCTACTTATAAGGTATATGTAAAACATGCTAATTCTATGGGGATTACAGTTATTATCAATCAGATATTCCCATCAGCGATTGTGAATACATAACTAAACAATGTCACAATTTCATCCTGAGAGATTAATGAAATTGTCACAAAACAATAATTCAAGTTTGATAAGATAAAGTGATTTATTAAAATTATTAATTTGAAATAGAGATCGATATTGCAACAAAAAATAGAAACAGTTAAAATTTCATAGAGATTTTAAAAACCGACAAAACAAGGTATCACTGTAGCAATTGGAAAAATAGTAACGTTTACAATGAATTTTTTATTTTAAAATACGGCTAAGTGTTTTGCGTGCCAAAAGTTAACACTATCATTGAATCATTGAAATTATACAAACACAACTACAAAATTTGCTAAACAACAGTCAACTCTCAACTTTTTCTAAAAGCGAACAAATAAATGGTTTAAGCAAATTATTAAAAAAGGCAATTATAATTATAGATAAAAAGTGTTTCCTTTTTTTCAATTTTAATAGGTCAGTCAAGTCACACTTGTTGTTTTGTATAAGAATGAATCCTTTCAATAATATGAATCCTTTCCATAACCAAAAGGCAAAGTTAAGAAAATATAATCAAATTCAATCATTTGACGGTGGCGGTCATTTAAAGGCCAAGGACATATCTGAATTATTACACATGTCTGTTTGGTCACAAGTGTTTTTTGTCCACATATGAATCAAATCCATACATAAATAATCAAATTATGACAATTTACCAAAATTCAATACTTAGATCTCGGCGGTCAAGGTCATTTAAAGCTCAAGGTTAGTTCAACCTTTAAGAAGGTTTTGTCAAAAATGTTGTTCAACATGAAATAATCCATTGATTAATTACAAAGTTACAGCCAATTATAGCGATAATCAGTGAAAATGAAATAATTTGAACTTCAGGGTCAATGTCAATTTCAGTTTGATATGCATGAAGGTCTTGGCCTAAAAGATGTTGTGTCTTAATATGAAGTTAATCTATTTATAAATTACAAAGTTATAGCCACTTACAGAAAAAAAAACAAGAGAATATCATTAATTTGATCTTGAAAGTCAATGTCAATTTATCAATAAGTTTCTTTAGTAACCTCAATCTAAATCAAATCAGTAGATAAATAACAAAATTATGACAATTCTGTTCTGTTCTTTTCATGTCAAGTAGGGCGAAATGTGAATATTTTGGCAAAATTTTCGCCCGACTTCGCCCTAAACGCAGTCGCTGCAATTCGGTGCCCCGCAAGATTAATTATAGTATATAAATATTAACTTATACAGGAAAATACCATCTGGTGCACACAGTCAAATGTTTGCTATACGTAAAAAGAAATGTTATCAACCAAAATGGTGGGATGATGATTGTCAACAAAGTAAAGAACATAAAAATCTTTTATTAAGATTAAAAATGTCGTGACTACGGATTATATGAAGTTTCTAAGAGGCATTTCAAAAATACCTGTCCTAATAAGAAACTAATGAAACTATCTGAAAATGGAAATAAGCTAATTATAAATTCAAAAAATAACCCGAAGGAATTTTGGTCCCTAGTAAAAACTGGTTCGATACAAAATACATTGACTTCTGAAATAACGGCAATTGCCTGGCTAAATTATTTTGAACAGTTACTATTTCAAGAAAATCAAATTCCCATTGTTGTATTAAATAGTCGTATAAATGATTAAATAACAGACCAAAGTCTTAATAGTGCAGTTACAGGTCACTTTTTAGATTTAAGTCAGGCAAATGTCAAGGTCAAGATGGTATAGGGGCACAGTTCTATAAGAATACTTGTCATAGTATATCTCCTATTTTGTGTAGATTGGTCAATAAAATCCTGATAACAGATAATTTTCCAGACGCATGGTGTCAAAGCATCATAGTTCCTCTATATAAATCAGGCGATAGAAATGACCAATCTAATTACAAAGGGATTTCATTAGTGGATGTTATTTACAAAATATTTTCGGACATTATTATGGAATGGTTAGATAAATGGACAAATCATTTGATATCATTGACGAAGCTCAAGCTGGTTTTAGATCCGGATACTCCGTTGTTGATAACATGTTTTCACTTCAGGCTATGATTCAAAAGTACATTTCAAGGACAGAATTTGCTTTGTTTGTTTTTGAGTTTACATGTATTTATACTCGGCGCCGGAATTAACAATATGACCGAGAATGTAGCATCCTTGCCGGTCCACTATGGTAGTCTCATCGGGGACGTCTTTTTCATGCTGAATCTTCGGTAGCCTGTTCTTCGTTCAGTGGTGGTGAAAGAGTCGACAATACTGCCAAGGCATCAGCTTCCTGACCAACGATAACAAAAACGGCCTTTGTTAGCGCCAACCCTCCAGAGTTAGTCACGACAGGTCAACCAATCATCTCTAGTACTTGAGGTGACCTGACCTCGACCTGCCGTGTGCCTTCTCCGCGACGTGCACGCCTCTAGAGGGATTTGGAGAAGGCCGCACTGTAGATTCTATGTTTTTATATAGACTTAAAAAAGCATTAGACTCCCTAGTACTTTATAATATGTTTAATAACATTTAAAGTAATGGTGCCAATGAAATTTAATGAAAGTTCTTATTTCAATGTATTTTCAAAGTTAGTAATTAAATCAAAGTAATCAAAGTATCAAATACATCGTTTAATGACAATAGGCGGGAAAATATATCATGTGATTGTAGCTTCGGGTTCGATCAGGTATTACATTGCGCAAGACAAGGAGACGTGAATTCGCCCAGAATATTCAACTTATACATTAATGACCTCATATCCAACATGAGAGAAACGTGTAAAGATATATTTATCACGAGTGATATACCAGATACAGGGGTGGCGCGATAGCTCAGTTGGTTAAACCACTGCTTATCACTCCTGATGTCCCGGGTTCGATCTTGGGAGAGATTTATTCAAAACCAAGGCATATAATATGCATAAGGTTATGCTATATCAACAATATAATGAACAGTTATTCAAAAGTAATTAACAAAACATATAAACATAAAATAAAACGGAATTAATGGTAGTCGTAACGGCGGTCCACTACGTCATTATGAAAAATGGTCATACAATGGCGCTAAAGTAAACGTAACTTCGATATATAAGTACATAGGTCATTTATTTACCCCAAAATTAATTTGGACTACGGGAAAATGAAGGCTAGCTGCACAGGCTAGAAAAGCCATATTTGCAATCAGACGTTTCATTTGGTCAATTCTCACATCAAGATATCTTTAAGTTCTTTGATTCCATAATAGTTTCTACCGGTATATTGATATACGGAGCAGAAATTTGGGGTCACTCGTATTCACCCGAAATAGAAATGGAAAAGATGCAAATTGAATTTTGCAGATACTTTTAGGTGTAAACGATTCTGTGAATAATAGTATGGCATTATGTGAATGTGGTCTTACGTTATGCTCAATTTACTACATTTAATACATCAAATAGTGGTGATGCCAGTGACGCGTTATCAAATATGTAACATTTGCAAGTTAATATTGGATGAAATAACTGGATTCGCGAAATTTTATACAAATACGGATAGGGTAATATTTGGATATGTCAAGATATGGGAGATTTTAATGTGACAGTTGGTTGTTCAGATACAAATAAAGAATTCTGATGGTGTGTCAGTTATAAATATATTTTATTGTTTGTAGGTTCAATTCAATTGTCGTTATAAAAAGGGTGTCCTACAAATGCACAAAAAGCATAAATTATCAAAATAATAAAAGCAGAAATAAAAAGCAAATATAAGCAAGCACAAGCAAACAAAAGTAATAAATTGTAATTAATTTCATATTTAGATAAATGTTTACTTATGAAGTTATATTTAAAAATATAAAAACTCAATTCAGGTGATAAACAGCTGATTCAGACTGATATGGAAAATATCTGGATTAAAATGAATTTAACCATAATTTTAAAAGAACAAATGACAGGACTGGCACAATCTGGGATTTTCCTGACTGTTAACATAGTCGAGTTCTATTCTGTCTGTTAAGGATGGCTGAAGACCATCCTTCTTCAAGAAGCTAAGTGATTACTTTTTACAAATCCCGCCAAACGTGAAAAAGATGTTATTTATTCGTTAGCCAATGAAACTTGTTAATTTTGACCTCTCACACAAAGGTTAGTGTTAATTAGATTTAGTTGTCATGAAATTTTAATGATTAAAAGGGATGAGACCACTTAATTCAGGTCAGAATGATCTATATAAATTACAAACTGTATGAGTCTTTTATTTTTCTTTAACTTTTATTATTTAAGTCCGCAATTTTTGACAGGGTTTCTTGACTATGAAAAATTGATAACTAAAGACATAACAGTAGTTTAAACTGAATTAAATTTTTTATAAACACAGTGAAAATTATTAAAGGATAATTGCAACCTGAAAATAGACTTGTTATGTTATCTGATACTTGAGCTTATCAGTGATTAATGTGGTCAATATGTGTGTTTTTAGTAAATTGTAGTATCAACAACAGCAGCCGTGTGTATGGTTACCCTCTTAAGCCATGTGACGGGCTTGTCGCTACAAGCTATGTCATTATGGATATATGTGCAAATCGAGAAAAAGTCGCATGGTCTTTGTAAAAGATTCCATAAATGTAAATGATAATTAGAGGAATGTCTGTACATTCAACATATATTTAAAATATCAGTCCTCATATTTACAAGTGGAGAATATAAATTGCTCATAGATTCTTAGGCGACTGCAAACTGCCTATACCATGCAGCCTTTGAAAAAGTGAAAACAAAATCTACATCTACAAATACCATTCAAAGATCTACCCTGATGCTCAAAAGATACATCTGAAAATTCTCTGAATTGTAAAGTGAAAAATAAATTAAGTCAAAAGGAAACAAAAATAAAATTTCACATTATTGATAAAGACTGCAGACCACTATTGAGACAGCAAACTGCAGCTGATCTGGAATTACTTAAATTCTGCATAAATTATGTGAAAACAAATCAAAATAACATGGACAATATTTTATCAGAGTTCAGTGACAGATTTCAATGATCTGGAAAAACTCAAAGAATTTCAGCTACAGCTACATGGAAGAAATAATAGTTGTAAGACCTGATATCTGGTTAAATCAACATAATTTTCATTATTAATAATAACTTGCACATAAGTGCCAAGCAAATTTTAAAAGACCAAATATACAACATTAGGCAAGCTAGTTATAATATTCAAGTAAGGTAGAATCTATAACTAATTTAAACATGCACTACAATATGAGAAATATTTTAATATTCTTCAAAGTAGGGATTTCAATTGACACTATTAAAATTAAGAACTTGTAATAACCGCCATCGACACTGAACTTGTGATGGCATATTAAATAACACGAGCACGCTCTGCAACTATAGGAAAAGGTTCTGAGCAACATTACTTACTAAAATGCCCAATCCTTTAATCTTGAAAGAAATATGTACATCCTCAATTTAGTTAAATAGAGAATACAGAATCTCTAAAGAAAGCCCAACACGACAAAATTGAAAATGTTGCAGGCTCGGTTTGATTGAGCCTGTTAAAACTACCTATACTGGCATGCGAGCAGTTCCCGTACAGAAGCAGTACCCGTATTTTTTCATTTACACGCTTGATTTTTACTTGCAATCTTCAAAAATTCATTTCAAATCAAGCAGATACATAAAAGAGACAAAATCTAAGTGTCAGTTCGGCAGTACATATAAAAATCTCATTTTAAATTACTTTCACCTGTGCGTTGTCAAAACGTGACCTTGTTTTTTCTGGGGGATTCCGTCCTTGAGCGCATGCGCTAAAATACCTACACATGAGGCCTGTTAAAGGGTTTTCCACTAATACCACCTGTTTACAGATAAGTAGGCAATGTGATGAAAACTTGTTTAATTATCAGAATTTTGACCAATATTACTAAATAAAATATTTTTATGGCTTTGATGCGTAAAATATCATGCATACAAGCATGCCATCGCATGTGAATGCGTTGGGGTAACGGTACCGGGTAATAGATACACGCTTTTAGTTTACTTTCTATTTCCTGAATTACATCTATTTATCTCTTAGATAATGGTCTGTTCAACAATTGTAAATGAAAAATAGGTCCGATATAATAAAATTGTATAATTATAATGGGTTAGATTTTAAGTACGGGAACTACTTCTCTTCATACAAAATAATGCATAATTTCGGTACCCCATATGAGGCCTCATAAGTAAGGGTTATTCTATGTTTAGAACATAATGGAATTTCCATGATTTGTGTGACGAGCTGAATATTCATGTGTAAAATTCAAATTTTGGTGAGTGAGCGTAATAAAAAATAATGTTTAAGTAACTATGATTTTTGTACGGGAACTGCTCGCATGCCAGTATAATTAAAAAAAATATATTATGTAAAAATGAATATACTCTAATGAAGCTCTCTTATTTTTGTTTTGAAGTGAAATAAAGTTATTTGTCTGTCTGTCTGCCTGTATGCCAGTGTGTCTAGTAAAATAACTCTGTATATTAAAATTCTAAAAGCTATCATAAAAATTTTAACATGAAAATAATTTTCTATTTGGAAAAGATTTAATTATAATAACCAAAACGATTTTGTTTTAACTCGCAGCTATAAGCTCCATCACAATACTTTTTTTCAAATTTTAGAAAAAAGATAAACATGAAGTATTTGGTATCTATTATTTTCAATGGTATTGTGTATTTTTAAAAAGAATGTTTGTAACAAAAGATGGCGACGTTTTTCCTTATCTTTATATGATAGAATAGGTAAATATAGTGTACACATGAACATCTTCTTAGATTTTTAAAAAAGATAATTTGATGCTTTTGTATTGCAAATCTTATCATAATCAGTTACAATCTTATCAATTATATTTTGTTGTCACTTTAATAAGTTTACACGCAATTTTAGTTTCACAAGGAAAATATTGAAAATACAGTAACAACATTCTGTCGAAGAGGACGAATCGTATTTTGAAAAAATATATGTACTCATTGGACGATCTTTATATAGAAGTTTGGTTTCGCATGTGATGTCTTATTATATTTTAAATAAAGAAGACGATACAAACATTGTGTATTACCTCTATTAAATTTCGTATAGCCACAAAACTGATACGCTAAACACATAATTTTGATATCAGGCATTCACTAAAACGGTTTTGAGGAGATCGCTGCTCATGGATATAAAGATGAAGTTTTCGCTTTTCATGTTGTTAACATTGATTGTCGATCTTCACCTGACGGAAGGAGAAAGCGATATTGTACAAGAGAATCAGGTACCAAGATGTAACTCACGGTTTGATACTGATTACAAGGTAAGGAAACAAATCTTTTTGATATCTGTTTTTAAAGGCACAGTCGGTTACTTTTCAGAGCAAAATATATTTCTTTCCAAAACATTTCGTTGATACTACTTTGAAATTAAAAAACAATATGAAGAATATGTACATCAATCTTTTTCAGCAAGAAAAGCTAATGAAATCCACGTAACTAATAGTGTTATTATATACATGCTTGAATATTTTATTGAACTTAAGGTCAAATCTTGAATAATGTCATGCAATAATAATAACAAATGCATTTCTTGGGCATAATGGGCCTTTAATCTATTTACCAGCTGATCCAGAAACTTGTACAGTTAGAGGAGAGACAGAAAACTCTACATGAGACAGTAGAACACCAGAGTAATCTTATTGAAGGACTGAGAAAACAACTGAAAGGTATTGCTGTTAATACGAGTTTCAGCACAATAAACTGGTGTTATTTACTTATGTGTGTTTTCAGTCAATCAATTACTTCACAGTCGATTACTTTAACATAGCAAAATAATTTGCTTTTTTTAGATAACATTTCAATAATACCACTTTGAAAATGAAGAATAAATTTAAAGCAATCTATTGTTCATATATACATTTTTAAATTTGACATTTGTGTATTTGAATATGGACAACCCTTGGATGAAAAGAATAAACGCGCAAATTTGCTAATGCTAATCTAACACGAGTGATTCATTATTTCTTATAAAATTGATTAAATTAATTTTTTTAAACCATTGAAGAAAAAATCAACCTTTATAACAGTATATTTGTAACGTAACATATAAGGTAAAAGATGTTTTATCGGTGTCCATTCTTTCTCATAAATATTGTTATAGAATCTGCGTTGCCTCGCTGGGGAGATTGGAGTTTTTGGAGCGACTGTAAATTAAACTGCTCTGGGAAACACGGTGGTAGGGTACAAAGTAGATCGAGAACAACCATTGAACATTCTCCGACAGTGGGAGCACAAACAGAAACTGAAGAGAGGCAATGTAATAGTGTACAGTTTGCAGGTATATTACTAGTTATATTTTTTTCACACGTTCAGTTTTTTATACGTTTAAAATATTTTTGGCCGTTACGCGAAGGTCATTGAATAGCAAAAAAAAAAGAAAAAAAAAGGAGAAGCGTTGTCATCAAGTGTCCTGACGCATATTTTTTGCGTTTCAGACATTTTTTTTTTGCGGAATTATGACCCTTTGTAAAAAAAAAAATTAGATAAAAAACCTCAGAGAAATAAACTTTTGCGCGCAACTGTCTCTTTTTTCTCAAGGGAGTTTGACATAACTTTCTAAGAAGCTTGTATATCAAGTGCCAAACGCGCAGAATCAAAATTTTTGGCAGACATGGCCCTTTGTTGTTTGTTTTACAAATATTATACATAGATAAATACAATTCTGTGTGCAATTTTTCTTTGATTTTAGAAACAACTTAAGCTTTTTTATATCAAACTGAAATGTTATGCCTTTGTTATACATCATATTATATCACTGTACATATTCCATTACACTCATAATATACAACTATAATGTAATGAACAAATAAGTATTATGGATTAAAATAATTTGTTCTTAAGTTTGTTGTTAGTAATAATATGCATGCATCTATTTAGATATAATTAGCATTTCAATTCTCCAGAAAACTGACAATATGCATGTACCAGGGCATTAGATGACGAAGCTTCTATGAAACACGAACGTTGAAATCCTGGTTTCGCCGAATTGCGTTTCTCTTTTTGTATTTTCTGATCGAAGATCAGTAAATACAAAGCTATCATTCAATCTTTGACACATAAGTTTCACGACAAACCTAACAACAAGTAGTTCTCAAAACAGCTTAAAACTAGCGATTTAAAAGAAAGACATATTCTTATTTTGTTACAAGTATCCAACAAATTACAACGCATTCAAAGTTTAAAAGAAGCGTTGGCTTATAGAATTGTCAATAAATGCACAATCACAAATTACGCGGATGAATATGATTTTAATTAATGAAAATGCTATTTTTAGCGATGTCGATTACCGAATACTACACAAATAAATCTGACTGCCGAGTAGTGGAATATATAGATTCTACATGTCGGACTGTTTTGGCGAGAAGATTTTCGCTAACTTATTTACAACATAAAAATAAACTTACACAGGAAAATTACATACATATATACAGTACGATTTAGATTGAAAAGATCAGAAAATACCACATAGCTTGCAGCCCTTTGATTTTAATTAGTTTTTATAATTTTTAGGCTGTATTAAAAGTTATGGAGCAGACGACAACTTTGGCGTAACGTATGACTTTGCAGATCAAATTGCCGTATCTACATGTACGGCTCTTCTGTCAGGTGGTAATTATGTTAATGCTGTGAGACGAGCTTGCTCGTATAGTTCAGCATCGTGTGAAGATACATGCAAGAACCTTGGGTATTTATCTTATAAACATTTTATTATACTCATTTGAGCTTTTAGAATCTTCGGCTCTCAGTCTTCTGCTGGTTTTCCGCAAATGTTTTAAAAACAATATTTCTGAAACTATACGGCAAATTTGCGAAAAAACATAGTTTGCTGAAATCTTTTTTAAGGGGTTACATAAAGGTTACATAGGTTATTAAAAGGGGTGACATGCACATCGTTTACATTGCACTTTCTTTTTTATCTTGTTCTCACGAGATGCTTATTCAAGTTAACGACTAAATATGTCATTATACCGAGTCACTTCTAAGTCATGACTGGGCAGAATAAAAAATTACCTCTTACAAGGTCGTGACAAGAGGAAGAAAAAAGTGCAAATCTATAAGAAGCATTACTTTTGAAAAAATAAAAGACTAGCGCAATAAAAAGACGAATCGTGTTATCAAAAAACTGTTTCGTTTCCATGTGTATATCAGCTAATCCGTTATAGCCTCACTTCTCGAAGAAGAAAAAAATGAGCTTTTGCCATAACCTATTTTCGGCTTCCTTTGGTTACGGTAATTTTTTCAGGAAACATGTCACTTATTCAAAACATGATTACTTGTTATACATCATTGTTATCATAAAAGAATGCCATTGCAAGCAAATGGCAGATAATCCTAAAATCATTTTTGCAATGTTATGACTTCCTTGACCTGGTTAAACATTTTGTTACGGTCCATTTTTCTCAGAAATTATGGAAGTTATTCACCATTATATGACACCGTCTCAGAGAGGCAAATAATTCTTAATTCATTTTGTTGCAAAATTAAGCTTTTTAAAACCTTTTATTTGCTATGGTCATTTGTTGAAAGATTGTCAAAGTTAATCACTTCAGACAGGTTACCTTACATTTTATTTTTGTTCAGTTATATATGTCCTTTTTTACTTTGAAGTTTCGTTCACCCTTTTCGGATAAAGTTCGACTTAAGTTTGACATCCTGTAGAACTGAATTTAAGTTTGTTTCTATAAAAAGAACCATGCGAGAGTTTTTTTGCAGCTGTGGATGTCTTGTTTAACTTGAAAATATTTGGAAATATTTTTGCATGAAAAGCACAATGAATGTTTATAAATTACAATTGTTTAACAACATATCATTTATTACATATATTAAATATAGTATCATAATACAATTTAAAAGTTTGTTTTACACTCCATTTTATAAATGTTTTGAAGAAATGAATATTTTCTAGGCGCATCTGGGATATTTTTTTCTACAAAGGGAACAATTGATGGTATGTTATCAAACTAAATTTAAGATAAATGATATAAATTGGAATTAGTATCAAAAGAAAAGTTTCTTGTAAAATTCAATAATCAAATTTTCGATTAATGTTTTGGAATCATTTCCACTGCAACAGAGATTTTCCAAAACGGGCAAAAAGTACTAGTATGTTATCAAACAATTTTAAGTCCCAAGTTTACATAAAAAATGTATATGATATATAATCTGATTGGATAAAAGAAACAGAATATATATCTGCATGCCTCACACCACAATTTTTCAAGAAAATCAAACTTGAGAAAAAAATATGTAATTTTCGCCAAAATATCTCCATTGCAAAATTTTGTCTTACCGGGTCAAAAAATAAAGACGCAGCAAAATTTCTACACTGTGGAGAGGACCTCTCCAATAAGTAGGTTTTCAATGGTCATTTTAAAATTACAAACTGAAATCAGGAAATCTCATTGGTCATTCTAAAACTAGTATTAAAATATAAAGGATCGTCTAAATTATTAAGTAATTTGAAGGATTATCAGAAACAAACTTTCTTGTTAAAATATCTTTGTGACAATATAATATGATTGTGTTGAATAAATCGATGCGTACTTCGTCCGAGTATCTTAAATTTACAGGGAAGAACTGAATGTAAAAATAGTTTTAATTGGTAATTTCAAAATAACAAAATAAAATCTCTTAATTTTATTGGCCGTTCTAAAATAAAATGTAAAGGATAATTCTTGTCATTTTAAGATTACTAAACTGTAAAAGGTAGTTCTTGCCATTATGAAACAAAATGTACAGGATAGTTCTTTATATTTCTACTTAAATTTGTCAGATATTAAGTTATGTTTTACAATACTTCTTGCATTCAGATCTCTTAAAATTTTCTAGTGAACAGTTTATTTTACGTACGAACTAACTGAGTTTATTTTACACAAAATGAGTTTTAAATTATGTCCAAAATAACGAGAATAATATCGGAACTTATCAGGTACCCTTAGTTTATGATGTTCAATAAGTGTCTTATACATGTATATCATATGATAACTGATGTGTTCAATTGATATAATGTTTATATTTTTATATATTTTAGTATATTAATCAGGTTTTTAACAAAATAGTTGCGTTACCGACTGCGTATACATATACATGTCGGTGTTAGAAACTGAGTGTGTTCAATTACCGAAAAACGACAGGTTTGTTAAGAAACGCATAAATCTAACAGTGTTCCATTTTATCAAGATTAATATCATTATGTCATTGCTATGCAAGCTATCCTAACATTTCTTGTGTACGGACATAATCCCATTCGGACAAAATCTCCTTCATGTATTTTTGTATATCTGGATCCCCTCCATGGGTGGACATAATCCCCTTCATGTGTGAAATTTTGAAGTGAACAAAATCCCCTTCATAAAATTGCTACCTAGGACAAAATCCCTCTCGGAGGAATTTTCGGTTTATAAAGTGGGTATGAGAGCGACATACTGCATTATGCTGTGTGGTAAATATCTTAATGTATAAATAAGTAGAAATTATTTCAGCAGAAATTCACATTCAATTAGCACATTTAAATCACATTAAAATTGCTTTGTTAAAGCATTCATAACAATCAATAGTAGTGCAGTGATCTTGATTTGATTAAATTATCACTCTTTCATCAATAGAAATTGTAACAATAGATAGTATATAACAATTAGAATTATCAACTAATAATTATTGGCTAATAAAAGTGTTTTTCATACTAATCAATTTAAAACAATTAAAGAAATTGCCTAATCAAATATGTGTTATGTAGTTGACAATTTACCATAACTTTAATGAAAACTTTTAAACTAAATAAAGGTTAACTATTGATACATAATGAAATAAAAAAATAAAAGTTTATTATTCATCAATTTTTAGGGAGTATAGTGATACATTATTCATCATTTTTTAGGAGCATAATAATACATTAGAAACCTATGAAACAAGGGGATTTTGTCCGGGTAGTGAAGGGGATTTTGTCCAGCCTGGCAAAAACATGAAAGGGATTATGTCCACCCATGAAGGGGATTTTGTCCTGGTAGGCGAAGGGGATTTTGTCCGAAGGGGATTATGTCTGGCATTCAACATTTCTATATGACTGTGCATGGAAAACTAAGAATTAACCAGTTTTACTTCGGCCAAGTATCTTTTATCAAGATACTTCTTGTTGTAAAGGAACTTTTCTTAAAAACTTTCAGATATTCACTTTAGCTTAGAATTATTGTACGTAAAATTTATATAAAGGGCAGATTATCCTATTTTATCCTATTTACCTCATTGACTATCAAGGGCAGGTAAATCTTCCTAGCAACTTTGCAGAATTATCTCCCTTTTCCATGATGCTTAAAAATATCAAGCGAAAAGTGGAGGAATGCGCTGTCTTCGGTCTTTGTTTGTTTTATAATACCAAGTTTTGTTATGACAGTGGTCCGATATTTATTCTTACCAATGTAAAATCAGTGTGTCATAATCTCTTGTTTTCTTCTTTTACAGGAAAAGGTGTTTCAATGCATTGCATGTATATCGAGGCTCACCCGTTTTGCCAAGGAACAAGAATGGGGCGCTTGGATTACAAGTGTATAAATACAACAAATGTTCGGGGGGTTGTGGACCAAATTTTTGCTGCTGTCAAAATTAACTCATGATTTTGTATGATAACAATTTGTTGAACTAGCTTGTATTGTGGGTGCATGTACATGTAGTTCAAAATAAATTTGTTTCCAGGAAGCTTCAAATAAGTATCGGTTCTTATTCAAATTGCATCAAATAATTAAGCGCATCAAATATTGCGTGTGATAAAAGATAAGACGCTAATTAAAGATTTGTGCAAGCCATCTAAAGTGTCAACGTCAAAACCCCAAGATGACAGTTTGCTATTATTAGACACATATCAATGTTTCATTCGATAAAATTTGTAAATTGTCAATCACATTTCTAAGAGATGGTATGCAGTACTACATGTATAATGTTTTAGTTTATCCCCTGTGCCACCTTTCAAAGTGATGAAACGTTTAATTAAACCCCTGTGCCACCTTTCAAGATGACACACATTACTTTAACCCGTGTGCCACATTTCAATCTTTAGTTGAATAAACACCCACAGGCTCCGACGACACATTGACTTATATTAAGCCATTGAACGGGCAACAAATAATTTATTGCGGCTCGATTGTACTGAGGAAGCAATAAAAAATAAACAAAACAAACAAACTCAAAGTATATCCAAATTTTAACCGAGGCTTAGCTTCCAGTTTCTGTCTGAACTGGACTAAAAATATTTGGCGAATAAAATTTAATCTTACATAGCCGATAAAAACCTTCAACCTTAACGCCACTTTTAAAAAGCAGCAAGAATTGCATTAATCTTTAAGATATGATCGTTTAAAAGAAATTTAAAATGTAAGTTTTAATGATTTCTTTTTAATTAATCATATTTACGCTGATGTTTAATTTACTTCATTTCACGTAAGTTTTCGTTTGGTTAATAACATAAGTGTTCACCTGATTGTGCGCATGTTTGTTCTTACTATTAAATTTCGGGTCATTTTATCCTTCCCGGTATTGAGTGAATTCACTCTCCGATGTAGAGGTTCCGGTGTTTTTTTCGATATATATATATATATTTCTGTGACTTCATATTTTACTATTTGGGGTATTCTCATTATTAATTTTATACAAAACTAAAAAAGAACTCTCTTTTTGGCTAAAATTTCATCCCAAATTTGGCAGCATGTCGGCCATGCATACGGAAAACATGTGTCAGAAATCAGTCCGAGTCCCAAAATCTTATCTGTCAGTCAAGCATGTCCGAAAGATATGATTATCATTTTGGCAGTAACAGCTTATTTTACTTCAAAATGCAATATAATGTGCTCATTGGCCTCCCGTGCATCATAATAATAGTTTCATCACAAAAACCCACTTGCATACATATCTTGTATCATTTATTAATTAATCTATTAATCTTAACTTCACATGGGAGTAATCCCTCCCGTGAAAATAACGGGGCGGGCAAAATCCCTCCCGCATCAATTACATGTATGTATGTTGAATAGTTTGGATTTTCTTTTCAATGCAGTCAACATATTAAAATTGTAATAATGAATATTTTTGTTTTCCATTTGCATATGCGTGTTTGTATTTGCTTGAGTACATTCCTGACAGGCATCTGAACAGTAATTGCTAAAATCTGTAAGTGCATATTTATTCACGTAAATATGCATGTGAAGTTAAGATAGTCATGGTAGGAGATATAAATGAAGACCAGCTGAATTATTCGAATCATAAACTTCGCGACGTGTTATTACTGAACAATATGACCAACGTTATTCAGGTACCAACTCGTGTTACACCAACTACCAGTACATTAATTGATCCTATAGCAACAACAAATAACATTCATGTTTTAGATTCGGGAATTTTCGAAACGCCAAACGAAATAAGTGATCATTTCGGCACCTACATTTTTTTCAAAATTGAATTTGATTCAAATAAACCATTTAAAAGAAGAGTATGGAACTACAATAACGCTGATTTTACTACATTTAATACCCTTATTCGTGATTTCGATTGGTCGTTCATTATCAGTGAAAATATTGATATTGCATGCGAACATTTTACAAACACTTTTTTAGATATTGCTAAGCGATGCATTCCTACGTATATATCGTTAGTAAGGCCTAAAGTACTCTCCTGCGCATCGGTCGAATGTTCCACTATCGCTCACTTTCTTAAGTTACCCAAAACAACAGTCATTTAACATACATGTACATATATATTTTTATTACTGGGGGAGGGGGGCTTTTTCTACTGTGTTTATTTTACGAAAGGACTTTTCCGCCCTGTCATTTTCACGGAAGGGCTTTTGTCCGCTCTGCCATTTTCACGAGAGGATTTTTGTCCGCCTTTTCATTTTTGGATGGGAGGGCTTTTGACCGGAAGGGCTTTTGTCCGTTTCCCGTGTCAAAATTCATTCTCGCTTTATAATGGTGTTTTTTTTATATTGTAAATACCCTGCTGAAATGGGAACCGCCAGGGTAAAAACAACATAAGTAGGCAATGTAAATTACGTATTCCCTTGATGTTGCTGCAATGAATTTCATTACAAGTAGTACAAATAGGAAAACGAAAACTTAAATACTTTTGCATTATATCATATATTCATAAAAATAATTATATTGCATATGCATGAAAAAAAGAGGAAAAAAAGACTGTTGTCCTTTCAAAAATGGAATTGAATGATTTTCTGTTTAATTTACTTTGTTAATATCCATGTCAGTTTAAGTATTCTATAGTCCCACAGGTTATTTATCAACACTTATCAATACTTAATCCACATTTCTTACATATCACCATTATAATTATATAAACTTTATTTTCAGAATAAAATATATCATTTAAATAGATCTTGTGTAAATCTCAATTTGAAGGTAAGAGGGATAATGAGATAAATTTGACAAAATTATGCCAATTATAAACATATTTATTCTTTAATGTATAAAAGGCTATTCATGCTTACAATCATTACCTTTAACTAAAGCAACCAGAAGTTAAGATAAAAAAATAACTAATTGTATAATTTGCCCCCCCCCCCAAAAGAAAATAAATAACTGATTTTTTTTCAATTTATCATTTCACAGTTTTATATTTAATTACCAGTTTATTAAACAATAAAACCAAATGCCTATGCTAGAGTTTAGATATTAAGCATGAAACATCTTCTAGTGAGTGTCTACAAAGTTTGTTCAAATAAAAGCCCTGGGGTCAAAATTGGCCCACGCCCCAGGGTGTCTTTGATTTTCCCTATATGCATATAGTAAAAACTTACAAAATCTTCTTTAAAGACTCAAAGAGCTAGAGCTAAGATATTTAGCATGAAACATGTTCTAATGGGTGTCTACCAAGTTTGTGTAAATAAAAGCCCTTGGGTCAAAATTGGCCCCGCCCCGGGGGTCATTGATTTTACTTATATGTGTATAGCGAAAACTTAAAAAATCTCCTTTGAAAAAACCCAAATAGCTTGAGTTTAGATATTAAGCATGAAACATCTTCTAGTGAGTGTCTACAAAGTTTGTTCAAATAAAAGCCCTGGGGTCAAAACTGGATTTTTTTCCATTCATCCTTTCACAGTTTTATATTTAATTACCAGTTTATTAAACAATAAAACCAAATGCCTATGCTAGAGTTTAGATATTAAGCATGACACATCTTCTAGTGAGTGTCTACAAAGTTTGTTCAAATAAAAGCCCTGGGGTCAAAATTGGCCCACGCCCCAGGGTGTCTTTGATTTTCCCTATATGCATAATAGTAAAAACTTACAAAATCTTCTTTAAAGACTCAAAGAGCTAGAGCTAAGATATTTAGCATGAAACATATTCTAATGGGTGTCTACCAAGTTTGTGTAAATAAAAGCCCTTGGGTCAAAATTGGCCCCGCCCCGGGGGTCATTGATTTTACTTATATGTGTATAGCGAAAACTTAAAAAAATCTCCTTTGAAAAAACCCAAATAGCTGGAGTTTAGATATTAAGCATGAAACATCTTCTAGTGAGTGTCTACAAAGTTTGTTCAAATAAAAGCCCTGGGGTCAAAACTGGATTTTTTTCCATTTATCCTTTCACAGTTTTATATTTAATTACCAGTTTATTAAACAATAAAACCAAATGCCTATGCTAGAGTTTAGATATTAAGCATGACACATCTTCTAGTGAGTGTCTACAAAGTTTGTTCAAATAAAAGCCCTGGGGTCAAAATTGACCTACGCCCCAGGGTGTCTTTGATTTTCCCTATATGCATATAGTAAAAACTTACAAAATCTTCTTTAAAGACTCAAAGAGCTAGAGCTAAGATATTTAGCATGAAACATGTTCTAATGGGTGTCTACCAAGTTTGTGTAAATAAAAGCCCTTGGGTCAAAATTGGCCCCGCCCCGGGTGTCATTGATTTTACTTATATGTGTATAGCGAAAACTTAAAAAAATCTCCTTTGAAAAAACTCAAATAGCTGGAGTTTAGATATTAAGCATGAAACATCTTCTAGTGAGTGTCTACAAAGTTTGTTCAAATAAAAGCCCTGGGGTCAAAACTGGCCCCGCCCCGGGTGTCATTGATTTTCCTCATTTGTGTATATCAAAAACTTAAAAATCTTCTTTGAAAAAACCCAGATAGCTAGAGTTAAGATAATAAGCATGAAACATCTTCTAGTAAGTGTCTACAAAGTTTGTTAAAAAAAGCCCTTGGGTCAAAACGGGCCCCGCCCCAGGTGTGTCATTGTTTTTAACTATATGTGTACAGTAAAAACTTAAAAAATCTTCTTTTTAAAAAACCCAATGAGCTAGAGCTTAGATGTTTAGCATGAAACATCTTTTTATTGGTGTCTACCAAGTTTGTTCAAATAAAGCCCCTGAATTAAAATTGCCCCTGACGGAGGGGAGGGGGGGGAGTAGATCATTGTTTTTTATTATATGTGTGTAGTTAAAACTTAACATTGTGAAACATCTTTTAATGGGTGTCTTCCAAGTTTGTTCAAATAAAAGCCCTGGGGTTGAAACTGGCCCCGCTCCGGGTGTCTTTATACAGGTGAGCGACCTCAGGGCCACCATGGCCCTCTTGTTTTTAAATGTGTTAACTGAAACCAGCTGTGCTCGGAGTTTTCATTGGTAACAAAACAAACCACAAAATTAAACTCTTTTCACTGTATGTATTCAGCATGAATTAAATGCATTGAAAAGATGCAATTTGCTATCATATGAATGTTTTTCCCGAAATTTATGTAGAGAAAGAACAAAATCGCCGGTGCAAAAAATGACCAAGCCACGCGGAAATCTCCTGGACATGTTACTTGGGTTAAGGCTTTAGGCCTTTTCATGTGTAAAGAAAACCCTCTAAAGTTGTACAAATCGAATTTGCATTGGAATTGGTCAAATGGCTTTTGAACGGGAGGCTCGTAAAATTGAGTTTTTTTCTGAAAATTATATACAGAAAAAGCAAATCGCTGGAAAATGACCTAGCCACGCGGAAATCTCATAGACATGTTCCTTGGGTAAGGGCTTTAAGCCTTATCATGAAATCAAATTTGCAACGGAATTGATCCAATTGGTTTTGAATGGTAGGCTCGTGAATATGATGTTTTTCCGAAATTTACATAGAGAAAGAACAAATCGCCGGTGCAAAAGATGACCAAGCCACGCGGAAATCTCCTGGACATATTACTTGAGTTAGGGCTTTAGGCCTTTTCATATGCAAGGAAGACCCTCTCAGGTTGTTCAAAATCGGATTTGCATTGGAATTGGTCAAACGGCCTTTTAACGTTAGACTCGTAAAATTGAGGTTTTTTCTGAAATTTATATACAGAAAAAGCAAATCAAATTTGCAACAGTTTTGATCAAATGGTTTTTGAATGGTAGGCTCGTGAATATGATGTTTTTTCCGAAACTTACATAGAGAAAGAACAAATCGCCGGTGCAAAAAATGACCAAGCCACACGGAAATCTCCTGGACATATTACTTGGGTTCCCGAATTTTTTTTGCATTAGAATTGGCCAAATGGCTTTTCAACGTTAGGCAAGTAAATTAATGTTTTTTTCCGAAATTTTTCAATGGTTTTTGAATGGTAGGCTCGTGAATATGATGTTTTTCCCGAAATTTACAGAGAGAGAGAACTATCGCCGGTGCAAAAAATGACCAAAACAAGCGGAAATCTCCTGGACATATTACTTGGGTTAGGGCTTTAATCTTATTCATGTGCAAAGTTTTTCCCGAAATTTACATAGAGAAAGAACAAATCGCTGGTGCAAAAGATGACCAAGCCACGCGGAAATCTCCTGGACATATTACTTGGGTTAGGGCTTTAGCCCTTTTCATGTGCAAAGAAGTACAAGATCGAATTTGCATTGAAATTGGTCAAATGGCTTTTGAACGGTAGGCTCGTAAAATTGATGTTTTTCCTGAGATTTATATACAGAAAAAGCAAATCGCTGGAAAATGACCTAGCCATGCGGAAATCTCATGGACATGTTCCTTGGGTTAGGGCTTTAAGCCTTATCATGTGCAAAGAAGACCCTCTCAAGTTGTACAAAATTAAATTTGAAACGATATTGATCAAATGGTTTTTGAATGGTAGGCTCGTGAATATAGGTAGTTTTAACTGACTTGGGGATGTACATATTTCTATCAAGATGAAAAGATGGGCTTTTTAGTAAATAATGCTGCTCAGAACCTTTTTTTTCTATAGTTGAAGGGCTTGCTTGTGTTATTTGTTGTGCCTTCACAAGTCCAGTGTGGCCGAGTGGTTAAGGTAGTTGACTTCAAACCACTTGCCCCTCACAGCTGTATGTTCGAATCCCGACAGGGACTTTAGATTCTGTCATGTGAGGAAGCTTTACAGCTAGCTTACGGAATGTCGGTGGTTCTACTCAGGTGCCCGTTCGTACCTGAAATAATGCACGGAAGAGCACCTGAGGTCTTCCTCAACCATTAAAGCTGGAACGTCGCCATATGACCTATACTGTGTAGGTGTGACGTAAAACCCAATCAATCAAACAAACAAACAAGTCCAGTGTGGAAGGCGGTTATTACAAGTTCTAAATTTGAATAGTGTAAATTGAATCCCTTCTTTGAAGAAGATAAAAAATTTTCACATATTCTAGTACATGTATAAATTACATGTAGTTAAAGATTTTCCCTTAATTGAATATTATAACAATTTTGTCTAATGTTGCTTATACTTGGTCTTTTAAAATTTGCTTGACACTTATTAATAATGATAATTATGTTGATTTAATCAGATATCAGGTCTTCCAACTTGTACTAATATTTCTTGTACCTAGCTGTAGCTGGGAATCTTTGAGTTTTCCAAATCATTGAAATCTGTCACTGAACTTTGGATTTGTTTTCACATTATTTATGCAGAATTCAAGTAATCCTAGATCAACTGCAGTTTGCTGTCCCAATAGTGGTGTGCTATTTTTATCAATTATGTGAAATTTTATTTTTGTTTCCTTTTCACTTAATTTCTTTTTCATCTTTGCAATTCTGAGAACTTAAGGGTAGATCTTTGAATGACAATTGTAGATGTAGATTTTGTTTTCACTTTTTCAAAGGTTGCATGGTATTACAAGGCAAATAACATAGCCCCTACGGGCAATTTATATTCTATTCCTTCTATTTCAACTTGCAAAATATTGGGACTGATATTTTGAATATATGTTGATAACACATTCCTCTTGATGATCATTTACGGAATCTTGATAATCATTTACAAAGTACATGTACATGTGACCTTTTTTTGATTTGCAATATTTCCATGATGACATAGCTTGTTGCATTTGCTGCACGTACTATTACGAGATTTAATACATTCATGACCAGAATTACCTTTTCCTCCACAACGTTAGCAGCTTTTGAATTTCGGTACTTTTGGTTTTGGCTCTTGACTGGTAATGCTTTTACTGTCTTGCTTGTTTTGAATATAGCTTACGTCATTATGGTTAGCAGAATGTAATAATGTGTGTTGATTTCTTGTCGACTTGTATTTCGTTGACATGTATGTTTGCATGTTCGGTTGTGTGGGCAATATGTTGAACTTTTATTCCAATGTTAGATCTTGTTCGCGGAGAGATCTGACCTATAACTGCTTTGAGGTACAGTGTTCGATAACTTAGTATCATATCTTCTGCAGTATCGTCTGGAAAATTACATGATATTGAGCCTTTTTTTTGGTTTCACAATGTTATTGACTACAGTTTCATCAGATTCCTTCTGCCTTAATCGATGTCTTTCATATGATATATTTTTCTTTGGATTGAAGTAGTGTGTAAAATCTCTGACTGTTTGGCTGTATGAGTTGTCTTGACGTATTGTTGTTTGGAAAATAGCTTGTTATTCTACTCCTCCTAGATGTAATAGTTTTTGTCTTTTGTTATTCTATCTACATGTACATGTATATAGTATTGAAATAGTTTCATGTTATTGTTTTTTGCAGTGGACAAATTGGTATTTTGAATGCCATAAATGACAAATGTTATATAATAACAAACATGGCATGTAAATAACAAACATGGCATGTACATATTTGTATCGGAATAACCAAACTGGGGGGTAAAAACCGCCAAAAGGGAACCCGCCGCCACCAACAGAGACTTGACTAGGATATGAGCTTGACCTGTGATGATGATTGAAACGGATGGACTAATTACAACAGTTTACTTGAACTATCATGAATAACTATATCGAAGTTAATGAAAACATTTTTTAAAGCAACAGTTAATTAAATTAAGTTATTTTAGGTCAAAAATGTTAAGACAAATTATTTATCTAATGACAACTTTATATTATGTCCAGAATTAATGTCTAAAATTACTATATAACCTTCCTTGTTCTTTCAATATGTGGACTGCAGCCTAGAACGCTCAGGCACATTACAGGATATGCTATTGTAAATCAGCAACTGAGTTATAAGTCCAAATAATTGGCCGTGAGAAAAGTTAGGTAAGTATCATTTTGCATTATCAAGGCTTTTTTGAACGTCTGCCTAGTACCTCTATTAAATTTTATGCACTTTATATAGAGGAAAAACAAATCGCCGGTCGAAAAATGGCCATGTCATACGGAAATCTACCGGAAATGTTGTTTGAGTAAGCGCTTTGGTTTCATTTTGTGCAAAGAAGATCCTCAAAAGTTGTGCAAAACGAATCTGCAACGGAATAAGACAAATGGTTTTCAAACGGTTGGCTCTAAAATATGGTGTTTTTATGCACTTTATATACAGAAAGAACAAATCGCCGGTCCTACATATGACCATGCCACGTGGAAATATCCCAGACATATTGTTTGGGTTAGTGCTTTGGTCCTTTTTTGTGCAAAGAAGGCCCTCTAAAGTCGTACAAAAACGAATCTGCAACGGAACAGACAAATGGTTTTTAAACGGTTGGCTATTGAATATGTTGTTTTTTATTGACTTTATATACAGAAAGAACCAATCGCCGGTTCAAAAGTTCCCACGCGGAAATCTTTCAGACATATTGTTTGAGTAAAGCGCTTTGGTTTTTCATTTTGTTTAAAGAAGATCCTCCAAAGTTGTGCAAAACGAATCTGCAACGGAATCAGACAAATGGTTTTCGAACGGTTGGCTCTAAATATGGTGTTTTTATGCACTTCCTTCATATACAGAAAGAACAAATAGCCGGTCCTACATATGACTATGCCACGAACATATTGTTTTGCGTTAGGGCTTTGTCCCTTTTTTTTGTTCAAAGGATGCCCTCTAAAGTCGTACAAAACAAATCTGCAACGGAATCAGATAAATGTTTTTTTTTTTAAATGGTTGGCTCTATAATATGTTGTTTTTATTGACTTTATATACAGAAAGAAAAAATCGCCGCTTCAAAAATGACCATCCACGCGAAAATCTCCCGAACCTTTTTTGGGGGTTAGGACTATGCTCCTCTTTTTGGGACAAGAAGACCCTATTAAGTTGTACAAAATCGAATTTGCCACGGAATCAGACAAATGGTGTCTTAACGGTTGGCTCTATGCAATATGGTGTTTTTATGCCCTTTTCTACACAGAAAGAACAAATCGCCGGTCCTACATATGACCATGCCACGCGGAAATATCCCGGACATATTGTTTGGGTTAGGGCTTTGGTTCTAATTTTGTGCAAAGGAGACATTTTAAGGCTGTACAAAAACGAATTTGCAACGGAATCAGAAAAATAGCGTTTAAACGGTAGACTGTAGAATATGATGTTTTTTTAAAGAAATTTCTTTGACTTCATGTACTTACGGAACTAATCTTCGGTGTCCAAAAAAACGAACATTTTATGCGGGCCTCTTGCTATCAAGAGCTTTATAATGCTGGGAAGAATATTCTCTAAGCCATCCTAATCTACTTGATCGTGCCACTTTTTTCAGTACGTAGCGTTTACTTTACAAAGGCTAGCTGTGCATGACGTCAATTCCTGTATGAATGTGCTCTTAAGCGCGTTCTGTGTAACAACACTATATAACATTTTTATCAAGTTGTGATCGATCAAAATAATGTAAAACAATTTCAGGAGTGTTTTGTCTCCTTGATTTGACTTTGCAAATTATCAGTTGATCTACGATTATATCGAAAACAGCAAATTGACGGTCCCAAAACGACCAAGCTATGCGGGAATGGCCCAAACATAGGCTTTGGTCCTCAATTTGTGCAAAGGAGACGCTCCATAGTTGTACAAAAACGAATTTGAAACGCATTCAGACAAATGGTGTTTAAACGGTTGGGTCTTGAATATGGTGTTTTTACTAACATTTGTAAGTAAGTTTATGTGAAAATCAGTTTAAAAAGTGTTGAGTTAAAAGTGTCTGCCAATGTAATGGCCAATCAATTAACCAACGACGAATTTAAAGTACATTCTTTCTTTTTTGTTTTCACGTTTAGTATTTCGAAAATAAATATTTTCAAGAAGTAGATATAGAATAGGAACTAGCTAAACACCAACTTTCCTTCAGATGCGTGTATAGTTTCCTCTTATAAAAGAACCATAAGTACCTAACGGGATTCGATCCCACAGCGCTGATCATGTAAACTTTGCATTCTGTTACATTTTACGGGGTTTTTTTCCGATTGGATTATACTGTGCACTGCTCTAAAAAAAATTATATTTTAATAGAAATTATGCAAACTGTCTCGTTGTTTGATCTCTATTCAAAATAATTATAGAGATCTATGCATTATAAAGTCATGGGGTGTGAGAGGAATTTTCCTTTCGTAATATTTACATCTTTTGCAGTTAGCAGATTTATAATGATGGAAACACTAACATTGGTTTGGTCCTCATAAGCTACTGCAAATCATGGCGAGAGCATTGTTATAGTTTTGAAAACATCTGTAAATACTTTATTCAAGTTAAAATACATCATGTCACAACTCACTGAACAAAATCAATTTCTAAACAAATCTACAATCGTGAAACTTGCAAACAGAAAATACTATTATTGTTGTTATCATTATTACGTTGTTGTTATTATTATTATTGTTGTTGTTGGTGGTTGTATATTACTATTACGTTTATTATTATCATTTATCATCATCATCATCATCCTAATCATCCTAATCATCATTATTTATTATTATTATTATTATTATTATTACGTTTATTATTATTATTATCACAACCTCAGATGCTCTAAAAAATATTTACGTTTTTTCACATGCAATGAATAAAATTTTCCCATCCTTAATAACGGAAAAACCCAACAACATATCAATAAGTTAACATGCATGTTTAATTTGTGAAACTTTTTTAGACAAACAATTAAAGTTAAAGGCCCATTAATCCCCAAAAATGCTACCCTTTTTATTCTTGGTATCTTGTTAAAGAATCCGATTGGCAAGTGGTATAATGCTAGTGATTTGATATTTTGTATGGAAGTCAAAATATTACTTTGCATACATTTTGCTATCTTTACGATAAATAATTGCACATTCAGCTCTACTTTTTTAGTTACTGGTACATGTATTTAACATTTAACTTGCTCCAAATCCATGGTGCTCACCGGGGGATATAAATTCAACGAAATATAGTTTCTTTCGTTTGAGGAACGAATTAGAAGGAAATTATTTTCCCTTCAGGTAACGTAGTCACCGTCAGGATATTAAGACAAGCGTGACACATGAGTGCACGATATTATCGTGCAGTATTTCGGTCTGTGTAAGATCATTCAGCCGGTTAACATCGTTAAATTTTTTATTTCTTTTTCAAAAATAGAAGGTAGATAATTATGAATAAAATATGTTTCATTCATAGGTAGAGTGTGAACAGATATGCATTTGTAAATTTGTAAAATGGCGTCAAAGTGTTTTAAATATTTTTGTGTGATATAAAATTTGATAAAATATTGTATCCATTGTTATCCATTATCCGTTATCCATTGTTAATCGGTTACCCAAGTACTTCAGTTACAAATTACATTTTGAAATTGACAGTTAGACTGAGTTGTGTTTTTATTTGTTTAATGTGACTTAGTAGATTGAGGGAATTGGCTTGTTCAGCTAAAGATTGAAAGTTTGCAAAGGGGTTCAGTTAAAACGTTAAAGTACTGTCTGTCATCTCCTTGAAAGGTGGCACAGGAGTTCAGTTAAACGTGTCATCTCTTTGAAAGGTGGCACAGGGGATACACTAAAACATTATAGTACTGCGTGTCATCTCTTAGAAAGGTTGCACAGGGGATAAACTAAAACATTATAGTACTGCATTCATCTCTTAGACATGTGATGGACAAATTACAATGTTTATCAAATGAAAACAGCGATATGTGTCTAATAATCGCGAACTGGCATCACGGAGTTTTAACGTTGGCACTTTAGATGGTTTGCACAAATCTTTTATTAGCATATCTGCGCCAACGTCTTATTTTTTATCATATGCAAAATTTGATGCGCCTAATTATTTGATGCGATTTGGATAAGAATCGATAATTATTTTAAGCTTCTTGGAAGCAAATTTATTTTGAACTACATGCACCTGCAAATCAAGCTAGTTCAACATATTGTTATCATAAAAAATCATGAGTTAATCTTGACAGCAGCAAAAATTTGGTCCACAGTAACTCCCCCTCGAACAGCCGTGGTATAGGTCGTATTTGTACATTTGTAACCCAAGCGCTCCATTCGTGCCCCTTGGCAAAATGCGAGGGTTTCCTGGTATCTGTAATGCACTGAAACACTTTTTCCTATAAAAGAAGAAAACACGAGGTATTACGGCACTGGTAAAAAGAAATATCGAAGCGCTGTCATTTTATTAAAGAAAACTGACAGCGACCTTCATTTTTCTCGGTACTTGATAATTTACAAAAGCAACATAATTCTGTAAATGTGCTTGACCGGCTGACTTGATCTTAATAGTCAACAAATACTTGAATGAATACCTTCAAGTTTTTTTTAAGAAAGGCAAATATTTCCAATCGATTAATGGAAATGATTAATCAAAAAGGGGTTTTCAAGATTACCTGCATTTCTGTAAATGCATTTTAAATTTGATAGTGTACAAGTATTTCAAATTACAGTGAATATATATGATAGCTTTTGAGAAATAAAAAGGGGTCATAAATGAGAAAATAAACTGCAAGGCAAACTGCCTTTGAGAAATGCATCTGAAATTCAAAACTGAAAAAGTGTTTTCAGTTTGAAGTGATTAACTTTGACAGTCTTTCAAAAAAAAAATATGACCCTGGCAAAAATAGGCATAACTTGACCAAAAAATGAATTTTAGAATATTTCAAATATTTCAATGTGTTCTTTATACAAAATCATCTTTATACAAAATTATTTCATCACGTACTTTTTTCATAATTATTATAACTTCATTATATACTGATGATTGTTTATTCGTTATGTTTAAAAACAAAAACAAAACAAAAAAATGACAATTCTCACGAGACTCATTCACGCCAGATTAGGCCAAAACAAAATGATCTTGTGGTTCCAGTAGCCTGACCGACCCTGTATTTCCGCACCTAACCTAGAACATTTTATTGCAAACATAGAGTATCCTATAGTGTATATATCTGACATACAGTTAAATGTTTATAAAATACTAATTAAAAAAGAATGAAATGTTTTTCCGACCTACCTACCCTATTACTTATCAGCATGTTAGATCATTTTGTTTTGGCCTGATTAATTGATAAAAATCGGGCCCATGGACAAAAAAACAAATAAACACAAATAGCTCCGCTTTTCGGCGCGGAGCAGCAAGACTATAATTTTCCATTGCTGAATGGACGAATGCATATCTACTAGCCGTCAAATAAAGACCGAAGACAGAGCGTTCCACTTTTCTTAGTGCAGCAACACGGAAAAGAGGGATAGTTCTGCAAACTTGTTTGGCAGACTTTCCTGCCCTTGATAGTCAATAAAATAAATAGGATACATGTATTATAGTTTGCCCTGTAGAAGTTTAGTGTACACATATTCTAAGATAAAGTGGATATCTGAAAGTTTTTTAAGAAATATACCTTTTCAGAAAGGTGAACGGAAACTTAGCAAACATAAATTGTAAGATAACCTGTCAGAAGGGAATAACTTTGACTCTCTTACTATAAATGACCATTGCAAATAAAGAGTTTAAAAAAAAGCTTAATCAACTTTGCAACAACAAAAATTAATTTCATGATTATTTGCCCATCTGAAACGGTGTCATAGTTTGATGTGAATAACTTGCATAGTTTCTGGGAAACCGTAACAAAATGATTAACAAGGACAAAGAGTCATAACTTTGCAAAAATGATTTTAGGATTTATCTGCCCTTTTGGAATGCCATTATTTTATGATAACAAATATGTATAACAATTAAACAGGTTTTGGATAAATGGCATGTTTATTTCCTGAGAAAATCGACCGGTTTTCCTCGAGATGTGAGTCTAAAAATGATTATTTGATAAACACGATTCTCCTTTTTATTGCGCTACTTTTTATATTTCAAAAGTAATGCTTCATATCGATTTGCACTTTTTTCCTTCCCCGTTCCCAAAATCTTGGAAGAGGTACATTCTTACTTCTGTCCAGTCATGACTTAGAAGTAACTCTTTAATATGGCAAAGTATTCAACTTGAATAAGCATCTCTTTAAATTAACCTTTTCGGGCGTTGCCGGTGTAACCCTTTATCAAGATTTGAAAAATTTCTAGCAAAATCGTATGTTTTGGCAAATGTGCCGTATAGTTTCATATTAGAAAAACAAACAGAAGACTGAAAGCCGATGATTCTAAAAGTTCAAATGAGAATACTAGTTATAAAAAGTTTATAAGATAAATACCCGACGAGCTTGCATGTATCTTCGCACGATGCTGCAAGTTTCGAGCAATTTCGTCTGACTGCATAAACATGACTTTCCATTGACAGAAGAGCCGTACATGTAGATACGGCAATTTGATCTGCAAAGTCATACGTCACGCCAAAGTTGTCGTCTGCTCCATAACTTTTTATACAGCCTAAAGAGTTATAAAAACAAATTATAAAAAAGAATGAAACCAATCAATACGGCGAACCCAAGATTTTAACGTTCATGTTTCAAAAAAGTTTCATCCTCATGTGCCCTGGTGCATAATTTTCAGCATTTCGCAATTTGGACATTTGTTGGAAATCATGGCATTTTCAGTGTTTACATATATAATATATAGATAAGTATTGATTCATATATTTCATGTTTCTATAGATTTGAATATCTAACTTTAACTAAATAGACGCATGCATATTATTACTAACAACAAACTTAGAAACAAAAAAATTTTATCCACAATAGATCTACTAATCTGTTCATAACATTATAGTAGTATATTATGGGTTCATTGGACTTTGTACAATGATGTTATAATTTTGATGTATAATAAAGATAGGTACAAAATTTCAATGTACAATGTAATATAAAAGCTTACGTAGTTTCTAAAATCAATGAAAACTTGCACATAGAAGTGTAATTATCTATATATAATATTGGTAAAAAACAAGGGCCATAATTCCGGCAAAAATGTTTGAATTTCAAAAACTCAGACAATATGTGCAAGAACAATCTGTGAAAGTTGAGTCAAATCGTTTGAGGAATAAAGTAGGGATTAAGAATAGAAGTGTACATGTACATAAGTTTTCATCAGTTTTTTCTATGAAACAAAGAGCAATTATTCAGCCAAAGTTTTTGAATGGCCAAACACCGACAATATGCACGCTTGGCACTCGATATTAAAGGCGTTCTATAAAAGCTTCTGTGAAAATTAAGTCAAACTCCTTTGATAAAATGAAGAGAGAGTGAGTTGCGCAAAAAAAGTGTATTTCTCTGGGGTCCTCGGTCATAATTCAGGTCACTTGATGACACATTTTCTCAAAATCTATGTAGCAAAGAATGAATGTATGTTAAATCTTATAATAGATATGGTAAAGTCTAATAAAAACTACAGGGTAAAAATATTTAATAGTTTACATAATCAAGCAGATAGGAAATCATTTTTATAAATATGTTATTAATTTTGAGCAGGAACAATCATTTTGCATGTGTGGATTGTTAGCCGAATGTTATATATTGTTTCTAAAATTTTAATGGGAAAGCATTTTTCATAAAGATGATATTGTAGATTATTTAAAGACACATCATCTCTGTGAAGGGCCATACTAACATGAAAGCTTACGTTATAACTCTACTTATTTTGCATTCAGGTGTCCTTTAAAGCATATATCTTACCTATATTGTCATTTTTTCAGTTCCTATTTGCCTGTTAAGGTGGTCATACCTTAATCAAGGAACGAAATCAATTATGTTCATGTACCAGCAAATCATTTTGACATGTTCTATCGCCATATGAATAGGTTTTTTCTTTGTTACTAATAACCTTCCCGTAACGGCTAAAATATTTCAAAATCTTTGAAACACTCTATAACTGTAGTAATATACCTGCCAACTGTACACCTGTTTATCTTATCTGTTACGTTACATATATTTTGTTAAGGTGGACTTTTTTAAAACTTACTAACATACTGTAATTGTGATTTAAGGGACCTACATGTAGCTGACGGTCTTCAGCGAACCCATTTTAATACTGTGAGAGGACGGGTGAGTCTATATTTTACCAAATGCAAAAGAAAATGTATATATAAAAATATAATTATAATGACGATGACTTCGATATGTATTTTTGCCCCCAACATCCTTGCATTATTTTAAGCCAAGGGATGTCCATAATCAAATATTAAAAAAACCAGATTGTTTTACATTAATTCTTCTTTTTTAATACAAACAAATTATACAACTCTTGTACAGCAATACCTTTCAGTTGTTTTCTCAGTCCTTCCACTATTTCATGTAGAGCTTTCTGTCTTTCTTCTAACTGTACAAGTTTCTGGATCAGCTGATAGATTAAATTTAGGTGCAAATGAAATAATTTTTGGGAAACATTCGAAAAAGTGTAATTACTTTTCAAAAGCTATGTACTTGGCTGCATGGCATTTAGATTTGAACTAAATTTCATTTAAATATAAAGAATGTAATAACAATACATTATGTTGTAGCTAAAAAAACTTCAGTGGACAGGTTTTATAGTACTGTTAGACCTCACAACGTCAAAATAAAAGCGACATATGAAGTTATTGAAGCCAGAACTAATTGTGACGCTGTAAAAATACGGATTTTAAAATTCTTCATATTACTTTCTAGTTACAAATTAGTATCAACTAAATGTTTTGGGAAGAAAAATATTATGCTCTGAAAATATAATCGACTGAATATGCACAGATATGAACATTTGGATTATTGAATTTCTGTTTAAACACAAGAAATGAGTCTATCTTTATTTCTCTTAAATCTTTTAATTTATGATGTCTTATTAAAAGTTTCAAAAAATACTCATTTACCAAGAACTTTTACCATTTTTTACTTTATTTATTTTTGTCAATTAGTACAGATATAGTGATTAATATTTTGTATTGAAGTCAAAAGACCACTTTGTTTACATTTTGCTACTTTGATGAGGAACATAACAAACAGTTTTACATTTAGCCTTTTTTCTCCAGGTCAGAAGCATATCACTTGCTCTTAAACAGTTATAGAACTCATATTTGCCATTTCTTAAGTCGTTAAAACATTACCTGTATCTGATGTATAATGCGTCATTAAAAACAAATACCAAAAAGATATCGAAAATGCATTTTGTGACTTTACCTTGTAATCAGTATCAAACCGTGAGCTACATTTTGGTTCCTGATTCTCTTGTACAATATCGCCTTCTCCATTCCGTCAGGTCAATTTTTTAGGTCGACCATCAATATTAACAGCACGAAAAGCGAAAACTTCGTCTTTATATCCATGAGCAGCGATCTCCTCAAAACCGTTTTAGTGAATGAATTGTATCAAAATTATTTGTTTAGCGTATCAGTTTCGTGTCTATACAAAATTTAATTGAGGTACTACACAATGTTTATATCGTCATATTGTGTCTTCTTTAGTCTAAATATAATAAGACATCACATGCAAAACCAAACTTCTATATAAAGATCGTCCAATGAGTACATATGTTTTCCAAATTCGATTCGTCCTCTTCGACAGAATGTTGTTACTGTAGTTTGAATATTTTCCTTATGAAACCAAAATTGCGTGTAAACTTATCAGAGTGACAACAAAATATAATTTATGAGTTTGTAACTGATTATGATAAGATTTGCAATACAAAAGCATCATATTATCTTTTTTAAAAATCTAGGAAGATGTTCGTGTGTACACTACATTTTCCTATTCAGTCGTGTTCAGGCTAGGATAAAACATTGCACCTTTTGTTACAAACATTCTTTTTACAGATAGAAATACCATTGTAAATAATACATACCAAGTTCTTCATGTTTATCTATTTTCTAAAATTTGAAAACAAGTATTATGAGACTTAAGCCTGAGAGTTAAAAACAGAATCGTTTTTGTTGTTATAATAAGGTCTTTCCCAAATATTTGTTTTCATGGTTAATTTGTTATTTAAGCTTATAGAATTTTTTATCTTCATAATTAATTTACTAGACATATAAGCATACAGACAGACAGAAAGAGACAGACAGATAGCTCTTTTTCTCTACAGCAAAAATATGACAAAGCTTCATTACAGTATGTTCATTTTAACATGATAGAATAATCTTTAAAAAATATAAAGGCAGTTTTAACATATATACATACTTAATTATTAGACAGACAGGCATACATACATACATACATACATACATACAGACAGACAGACAGACAGACAGACAGACAGACTATTTCTCTACAGCACAAACATGACATAGCTTCATTACAGAATGTTCATTTTTTACATGATAAAATAATCTTGAAAAAATATAT
The DNA here is from genome assembly GCF_026571515.1 of Ruditapes philippinarum. Lineage (NCBI taxonomy): Eukaryota > Metazoa > Mollusca > Bivalvia > Venerida > Veneridae > Ruditapes > Ruditapes philippinarum. The sequence continues at coordinate 325,562 of NW_026855813.1, forward strand.
ATGATGTTTTTCCCAAAATTCACATAGAGAAAGAACAAATCGCCGGTGAAAAAAATGACCAAGCCACGCGGAAATCTCATGGACATGTTCCATGGGTAAGGGCTTTAAGCGTTATCATGTGCAAAGAAGACCCTCTCAAGTTGTACAAAATTAAATTTGCATCGGAATTGATCAAATAGTTTTTTGAATGGTAGGCTCGTGAATATGATGTTTTTTTTTCTCGAAATTTACATAAAGAAAGAACAAATCGCCGGTCCCAAAAATGACCAAGCCACGCGGAAATCTCCTCGACATATTACTTGGGTTAGGACTTTAGGCCTTTTCATGTGCAAAGAAGACCCTCCCAAGTTATACAAAATCAAATTTGCATTGGAATTGGTCAAATGGCTTTTTGACTGTAGGCTTGTAAAATTGATGTTTTTTCCGAAATTTATATACAGTAAAAGCAAATCGCTGGAAAATGACCTATCCATGCGAAAAACTCAAGGACATGTTCCTTGGGATAGGGTTTAAGGCCTTTTCATGTGCAAAAAAGACCCTCTCAAGTTGTACAAAATCAAATTTGCAACGGAATTGATCAAATGGCTTTTGAATGGTAGGCTCGTGAATATGATGTTTTTCCCGAAATTTACATAGAGAACGAACAAATCGCCTGTGCAAAAAAGAACAATCCACGCGGAAATCTCCTGAACATATTTTTCCGATTAGGAGTTTAGGCCTTTTCATGTGCAAAGAAGACCCTCTCAAGTTCTACAAAAACGAATTTGCATTGGAATTGGTCAAATGGCTTTTGAACGGTAGGCTTGTAAAATTGATGGGTTTTTTTCCGAAATTTATATATAGAAAAAGCAAATCGCTGTAAAATGAACTAGATATGCGGAAATCTCATGGACATGTTCTTTGGGTTGGGGCTTTAAACCTTATCATGTGCAAAGAAAACCCTCTCAAGTTGTACAAAATCAAATTTGCAACGGAATTGATCAAATGGATTTTGAATGGTAGGCTAGTGAATATGATGTTTTTACCGAAATTTACAAAGAGAAAGAACAAATCGCCGGTGCAAAAAATGACCAAGCCACGCGGAAATCTCCTGGACATATTACTTGGGTTAGGGCGTTAAGCCTTTTTATGTGCATAGAAAACCTTCCCAAGTTGTACAAAATCGAAATTGCATTGGAATTGGTCAAACGGCTTTTGAACGGTAGGCTCGTAAAATTGATGTTTTTTCCGAAATTTATATACAGAAAAAGCAAATCGCTTGAAAATGACCTATCCATGCGGAAGTCTTATGGACATGTTCCTAGGGTTAGGGCTTTAAGCCTTATCATCTGCAAAGAAGACCCTCTTAAGTTGTACAAAATTAAATTTGCAACGGAATTTATCAAATGGTTTTTGAATTTCAGTCTCGTGATTATGATGTTTTTCCCAAAATTTACATAGAGAAAGAACAAATCTCCGGTGCAAAAAATGACCAAGCCATGCGAAAATCTCCTGGACATATAACTTGGGTTAGGGCGTTAGCCTTATCATGTGCAAAGAAGACCCTCTCAAGTTGTACAAAATCGAATTTTCAATGGAATTGATCAAATGGTTTTTGAATGGTAGGCTCGTGAATAAAAATTTTTCCCGAAATTTACATAGAGAAAGAACAAACCGCCGGTGCAAAAAATGGCCAAGGCAAGCGGAAATCTCCTGGACATTATACTTTGGTTAGGGCGTTAAGCCTTTTTATGTCGAAAGAAGACCCTCTCAATTGTACAAAATCGAATTTGCTTTGGAATTGGTCAAATGTCTTTTAAACGGTAGGCAGGTAAATTTTTTTTTCCGAAATTAATATACAGAATAAGCGAATCGCTGGAAAATGACCTAGACATGCGAAAATCTCATGGACATGTTCCTTGGATTAGGGCTTTAAGCCTTATCATGTGCAAAGAAGACCCTCTTAAGTTGTACAAAATCAAGTTTTCAACGGAATTTATTATATGGTATTTGAATGGTAGGCTCGTGAATATGATGTTTTTCCAGAAATTTATATAGAGAAAAAACAAAAAGTGACTAAGCCACGCGGAAATATCCTGGACATATTACTTTGGTTAGGGCGTTAGCCTTTTCATGTGCAAAGAAGACCCTCTCAAGTTGTACAAAATTGAATTTGTTATGGAATTGCTCAAATTGTTTTTGAATGGTAGGCTCGTGAATATGATGTTTTTCCAGAAATTTACATAGACAAAGAACAAATCGCCGGTGCAAAAAAATGATCAAGCCACGCGGAAATCTCCTGGACATATTACTTAGGTTAGGGCTTTAGGCCTTTTAATGTGCAAATAAGATCCTCTCCAGTTGTACAAAATTGAAGTTGCATTGGAATTGGTCAAATGGCTTTTGAACGCTATACTCCTAAAACTGATGTTTCTTTCATAAATTTATATACAGAACAAGCAAATCGCTGGAAAATAACCTAGCCATGCGAAAATCCATTGGACATGTTCCTTGCGTTATGGCTTTAAGCATTTTGATGTGCAAAGAAGACCCTCTCAAGTTGTACAAAATTGAATTTGCATTGGAATTTGTCAAATGGCTTTTGAACGGTAGGCTTGTAAAATTTATGTTTTTTTTTTCCGAAATTTATATATAGAAAAAGCAAATCGCTGGAAAATGACCTAGCATTGCGGAAATCAATTGGACATGTTCCTTCTGTTATGGCATTAAGCCTTATCATGTGCAAAGAAGACCCTTGGTCAAATAGCTTTTGAATGGTAGGCTCGTAAAATTGATGTTTTTTTCCGAAATTTATATGCATGTACAGAAAAAGAAAATCGCTGGAAAATAACCAAGCCATTAGGATATCTCATGGACATGGTCTTTGGGTTAGGGCTTTAAGCCTTATCTTGTGCAAAGAATACCCGCTCAAGTTGTACAAAATTAAATTTGCAATGGAATTGATCAAATGGTTTTTGAATGGTAGGCTCGTGAACATGATGTTTTTTCCGAAATTTTACATAGAGAAAGAACAAATCGTCGGTGCAAAAAAATGACCCAGCCACGCTGAAATCTGCTGAACATATTACTTGGATTTAGGCTTTAGGTCTTTTCATGTGCAAAGAAGACTCTCCCAAGTTGTACAAAATTGAATTTGCATTGGAATTGGTTGAATGACTTTTGAACGGTAGGTTCGTAAAATTGATGTTTTTTCCGAAATTTATGTACAGAAAAAGCAAATCGCTGGAAAATTACCTAGCCATGCGGAAATCTCATGGACATGTTCCTTGGCTTAGGGCTTTAAACCTTATCACGTGCAAAAAAGACCCTCTCACATTTTACAAAATTTAATTTGCAACGGAATTTATCAAATGGTTTTTGAATGGTAGGCTCGTGAATATAATGTTTTTCCCGAAATTTACATAGAGAAAGAACAATTCTCCGGGGCAAAAAATGACCAAGACACGCGGAAATATCCTGGACATATTACTTGGGTTAGGGCTTATGGCCTTTTCATGTGCAAAGAAGACCCTCTCAAGTTGTACAAAATCGAATTTGCATTTGAATTGGTCAAATGGCTTTTGCATGGTATCTCATGAATATGATGGTTTTTTTTCCGAAATTTACAAAGAGATAGAACAAATCGCCGGTGCAAAAAATGACCAATCCACGCGGAAATCTCCTGGACATATTACTTGGATTTGGGCTTTAGGCCTTTTCATGTGCAAAAAAGACCCTCTCAAATTGTACAATATCGAATTTGCATTTGATTTGGTTGAATTGCTTTTGAACACTAGGCTCGTAAATTTGATGTTTTTTCCGAAATTTATATACAGAAAAAGCAAATCAATGGAAAATGACCTAGCCATGCGGAAATCTCCTGGACATTGTCCTTGGGTTAGGGCTTAAGGCCTTTTCCTGTGTAAAGAAGACCCTCTCAAGTTGTACAAAATCAAATTAGCAACGGAATTGATCAAATTGTTTTTGAATGGTAGGCTCGTGAATATGATGTTTTTCCCGAAATTTTAATAGAGAAAGAACAAATCGCCGGTGCAAAAAATGACCAAGCCACGCGGAAATCTCCTGGACATATTCTTGATTTAGCGCTTTAGGCCTTTTTATGTGCAAAGAAGACCTTCTCAAGTTGTACAAAATCGAATTTGCATTGGAATTTGTGAAATGGCCTTTAAACGTTAGGCTCGTAAAACTGATGATTTTTTCTGAAATTTATATATAGATAAAGCAAATCGCTGGAAAATGACCTAGCCATGCGGAAATTTCATGAACATGTTCCTTGGGTTAGGGCTTTAAGTCTTATCCTGTGCAAAGAAGACATTCTCAAGTTGTACAAAATCGAAATTGCAATGTAATTGATCAAATGGTTTTTGAACAATAGGCTCGTAAAATTGAAGTTTCTTTTCCGAAATTTACATACAGAAAAAACAAATCGCTCGAAAAAGACCTAGCCATAGGGAAATCCCATTGACATGTTCCTTGGGATAGGGCTTTAAGCCTTATCATCTGTAAAGAAGACCCTCTAAAGTTGTACAAAATCGAATTTGCAATGGAATTGATCAAATTGTTTTTGAATGGTAGGCTCGTGAATATGATGTTTTTCCCGAAAATTACAAAGAGAAAGAACAAATCGCGGTTGCAAAAAATGACTAAGTCACGCGGAAATATCCTGGGCATATAACTGTGGTTATGGCTTTAGGCCTTTCATGTGCAAAGAAGACCCTCTCAAGTTGTAAAAAAATCGAATTTGCATTGGAATTGGTTGAATGGGTTTTGAACGGTAGGCTCGTAAAATTGATGTTTTTTTCCGAAACTTATATACAGAAAAAACAAATCAATGGTAAAAAACCCTAGCCATGCGGAAATCTCATGTACATGTTACTTGGGTTAGGGCTTTAAGCCTTATCATGTGTGCAAAGAAGACCCTTTCAAGTTGTACAAAATCAAATTTGCAACGGAATTAATCAAATGGTTTTTGAATGGTAGGCTCGTGAATATGATGTTTTTCCCGAAATTTACATACAGAAAGAACAAATCGCCGGTGCAAAAAATGACCAAGCCACGCGGAAATCTCCTGGACATATTACTTCGATTTGGGCTTTAGGCCTTTTAATGTGCAAAGAAGACCCTCTCAAGTTGTACAAAATCGAATTTTATGTACATGTTTCTTTCGAGATAAAAAGATGGGCTTTTTAGTAAATAATGTTGCTCAGAATTTTTTTCTATAGTTGAAGGGCTTGCACGTGTTATTTGTTGTGCCTTCACAAGTCCAGTGTGGCCGAGTGGTTAAGGTATTGGGATTTTAAAACCCATTTTCCCCCTCACAGCTGAAAGTTCAAACCCCGACAGGGATTTTTAGATTCTTTTCATATGGGGAAAAGGCTTCCAGCTAGCTTCGGAATGCCCGGGGGTTCTACTCAGGTGCCCCTCGTAACCTGAAAAAAGCACGGAAAAAGAAACCCGAGGTCTTCCTCCACCAAAAAAGGGCGGGAAAAACGTCGTCATATGACCAAATACTGTTTTGGTGTGACTAAAACCCCAAATAATAACAAACAAACAATTTCCAGTGTGGAAGGGGGTTTTATTACAATTTTTAAATTTGAATAGTTTTAAATTGAACCCTTTTTGAAGAAGAAAAAAAAATTTTTAAATATTCAAAGTACATGTATAAATTACTTTAAAGTTTTAAAGATTTTCCCAAATTTAAATATTATAAAAATTTTTTGTCTAATGTTGTTTAAACTTGGTTTTTTAAAAAATTTGCTTGAAAAACTTATTAATAAGGGAAAATTATTTGATTTAATCAGATATAGGTTTTTCCAATTTTGTACTAATATTTTCTTGTCCCTAGCTGTAGTTTGGGAATTTTTTGGGTTTTTCCCAAAATAATTGAAATCTGTCCTGAACTTTGGATTTTTTTTAAACTTTTAATTTATGCAAAATTTCCCAAGAAAATCCTAGTTTAACTGCATTTTGCTGTCCCAATAGTGGGGGGCTTTTTTTTATAAATTTAAATGTAAAAATTTTAAATTTTTTTTTCCCTTTTCCTTAATTTTTTTTTTTCATTTTTGAAATTTCTGAGAACTTAAGGGTAAAATTTTGAAGGGAAAAATTTGTAGATGTAATTTTGTTTTCACTTTTTAAAAGGTTCAGGGTATTAAAAGGCAAATAAATACCCCCTACGGGCAATTTAAAATTATTCCCCCTTTTCCCAAACTTGAAAAATATTGGGACTAAAATTTTGAAATAATGTTGAAACACTTCCCTTAAATGATCATTTACGGAATCTTGAAAATTTCTTTTTAAAGTAAAATTGTACATGTAAACCTTTTTTTTTGATTTGCAATTTTTCCCAGATGAAATATTGTTGCATTTGCTGCACGTACTATTAGGGAAAATTTAATACATTCATGCCCAAAAAATTAAATTTTTCCCCCACAACGTTAGAGTTTTTTAAAATTTCGGTATTTTTGGGTTTTTTTGGCTCTTGACTGGTAATGTTTTTAACTGTCTTGCTTGTTTTAAATATAGTTTAACGTTTTAGGGTTTTAGAAAGAATGAAAATAATGTGTGTTGTTTTTCTTGTCGACTTGTTTTTTTCGTTAAACATGTAGGGTTTGCATGTTGGGTTTTGTGTGGGAAATTTTTTGAACTTTTTTTCCAATGTTAGATCTTTTTCGGGGAGATCTGCCCTTAACTGCTTTGAGGTAAAAAGTGTTCAAAATAATTTTAGTATCATATTTTCCCTGCATATCGTCTGGAAAATTCTGATTAAACCCCCTTTTTTTTGGGTTTTCAAAATTTTATTAAATTCATTTTTCATCTTTTTCCCTTTCTGTTTAAAATCGATTTTCTTTCATTGATATATTTTTCTTTGGTTTAAAAGTGGGTGGGGTAAAATTTTCTGACGGGTTTTGGCTGTATGAGTTTTTTGACGTATTGTTTTTTGGGAAAATAGCTTGTTATTTACTCCCCCTAGATGTAATATTTTTTGTCTTTTGTTATTCTATTAAAATGTACATTTTAAAATAGTTTAAAATAGTTTCATGTTATTTTTTTTGGGGGCAGTGGAAAAATTTGGTTTTTTTAAAATGCCATAAATGACAAATGTTAAAAATAAAAAACATGGAAATGAAAATAAAACATGGCATGTACAATTTTGTATCGGAAAAACCAAACTGGGGGGTAAAAACCGGGCCAAAAGGGGGGAAACCCGCCCCACCAAAGAGACTTACTGGGGAAAAGAGTTTGGACCTGTGATGAAAATTGAAAGGATGGACTAATTACAACATTTTTTACTTGAACTATAAGAAAAACTATATCAAATTTTAATAAAAACTTTTTTTAAAGAAACCCATTTTAATTTTAATTTAAAGGGAAAAACAAATTATTTTATCTAATGCCCAACTTTATATTATGTCCAAAATTAATGCCCTAAAATTACTATAAAACCCTTTCCCTTTGTTCTTTAAATATGTGGACTGAACCCTAGAACGCTCAGGCACATTACAGGATTGCTTTGAAAATAAAGCAACTGAGTTTTTTAGCCCCAAAAATTTTGGCCCGTGAAAAAATTTAGGAAAAGGTAAATTTTGCTTTTACCCAAGGGGTTTTTTTGCCCCGTCTGCCTGTACCTCTTTAAATTTTTTATGCATTTTTAAAATAGAGGAAAAAAAAAATCGGCCGGTCGAAAAAGGGCCCATGCCCAATACGGAAATCTTACCCGGAAAAATGTTGTTTTTGGAGTAAGGGCCGGGGCCTTTGGGTTTTTAAAATTTTTTGGGGGCAAAAAGAAAAAAAATCCCCCCAAAGTTGGGTGAAAACCCCGCCCTTTTTTTCCTTTTTTTTGGGAAAAAACCCGGAAAAAAATAAAAACAAAAATTGGTTTTTTAAACGGTTGGCTATTGAATATGTTGTTTTTTTTATTAAATTTTTAATATCAGAAAAAACCCAATTTCGCCGGTTAAAAAATTCCCGGGGGAAATTTTCAGACATATTTTTTGAGAAAACCCTTTTTTTTTTTCTTTTTTTTTTAAAGAAGACCCTTTTAAAACGAATCTAAAAAGGGAAATTTCAGAAAAAGGGTTTTCGAAGGGTTTGGGGCTCTAAATATGGTTTTTTTAAATGCATTTTCCTTCAAAAAAAAAACAAATACCCGGGGTCCTACATATGCCATGCCACGGGGAAATATCCCGGGAATATTTTTTTGGGTTGGGGTTTGGTTTTTTTTTTGGTGCAAAGGACCCCTCTAAATTTGTACAAAAAATCGGGCAAGGGAATTTCAGATAAATTTTTTTTTTTTAAAAAGGGTTTGGGTTTCTATAATATGTTGTTTTTATTGACTTTATATACAAAAAAAAAAAATCGCCTTCAAAAAAGGGCCATCCCGCGAAAAATCTCCCGAACCTTTTTTTGGGGGGGGAAGGAAATATGCCCTCTTTTTGGGACAAGAAAACCCCCATTTAAATTGTTTAAAAAAATCGAATTTTTCCACGGGGAAACAACAAATGGGTTTTTCTTAAAAAGGTTTTGGGTTATGCAATTTGGTGTTTTTTATTGGGCCCTTTTTTACCAGAAAGAAAAATCGCCTCCTACCCTAAAAGGGCCAAAGGGCCCCGCGGAAAAAAATCCCCCGGGCATATTGTTTGGGTTTGGGTTTTGGGTTTAATTTTTTTGCAAAAGGGGACAAATTTTTAAAAGGCCCGTACAAAAACCCAAATTTTCCAAAAAAAATAGAAAAAAAAGCGTTTAAAACGGGGAGACTGTAGAATATGATGTTTTTTTTAAAAAAAAATTTCTTTGACTTCATGTTTCTTACGGAACAAATCTTCCCTGTCCCAAAAAAAACGAACATTTTTTGCGGGGCCCCCTTGCTTTTCAAGAGCTTTATAATGCGGGGGGGAAAAAATTCCCCTTAAAGCCATTTCCTTTAAACTACTTTAAACGGCCAAATTTTTTCAGTGGTTAAACGTTTACTTTTAACCCAAAGGGGAGCTGTGCATGACGTCAAATTTCCCGTAAAGGAAAAGGCTCTTAAGCGCGGTTCTGTGTAAAAACACTATAAAATTTTAAAATTTTTTTCAAAATTTTTGATCAAAAATAATGTAAAACAATTTCAGGATGTTTTTTTCTCCCTTGATTTGACTTTGGGAAATTATAATTGATCTACGATTTTAAACGAAAAAAGCAAAATTTACCCGGGCCAAAACGACCCAAACTTTTTGCGGGAAAAGGCCCAAAAATAGGGTTTGGTCCCCCAATTTTTTGGGAAAGGGGACGCTCCATTAAATTGTAAAAAACGAAAATTTTAAACGCAATCAAAACAAATGGTGTTAAAAAGGGGGGGGTCTTGAATGGTGTTTTTTTCGAAACATTTGAAAGTAAATTTTTGTGAAAAAAGTTTAAAAAGGGTTGAGTTTAAAAAGTGTCTGCGAAGGCCCAAAAATTACCCAAAGACGAAATTTTAAAGTACATTTTTTTTTTTTTTTGGGTTTTCCACGTTTTAGTATTTCGAAAAAAAATATTTTCAAAAAGAGATAAAAAATAGGAACTTTGTAAAAGAAAACCCTTCCTTGGCGTGTTAAAAGTTTTCCCCTTATAAAAAAACCCTAAGTCCCTAAAGGGATTCGACCCAAAAGCGCTGATCCCTGTAAATTTTTTCATTCGGTTTCAAATTTTTTGGGGTTTTTTTTTCCGAAATTATTATTTCTGTGCAATGCTCTAAAAAATTTTTATTTTAATAAAAGCATCCAAAACTGTCCGGTTGTTTGATTTATTTTAAAATAAGTTAAAAGAGACCCTTTCATTTTAAACAAGGGTGTGAAAGGGGAAATTTTTTTTTTCGTATATTTACATTTTTTGCAGTTAGCAAAATTTATAATGGGTGGAAAATAAAATTTGGGGTTTTTCCCCCATAAGCTTTCTGCAAATCATGGCGGGGAGCATTGTTTTAGTTTTTGAAAACACTGTAAAAACTTTATTCAAGTTAAAAAAAACATCATGTCCAACTCACTGAACAAAAAACAATTTTAAACAAATCTACAATCGTGAAAAATTTAAAAAAAAAATACATTATTGTTGTTTCATTATTAAAGTTGTTTTATTATTTTTTGTTGTTGGGGGGTTGGGATATTCTAAATTGTTTTTTATTATATTTATAACATCATCATCATCCTAAACATCCCAATCATCATTATTTTTTATTTTTTATTTTATTTTATTATTTTTTTAAATTTTAACACACCTCAGAGCTCTTAAAAAAAATTTACTTTTTTTACATTTCAATGAAAAAAAATTTTCCCATCCTTAAAAACGGAAAAAACCCAACAAAATATCAATAAATTTTAAAATGGGATGTTTAATTTTTTGAAAATTTTTTTTGACCAAAAAAATTTAAAAATTTAAAGGGCCAAATTTAAACCCCAAAAATGTACCCTTTTTTTTCTTGTATCTTGTTAAAGAAACCGATTGGCAAATGGTATAATGCTGTGATTTGTATTTTGTATGGAAGTCAAAATTTAACCCTTTTCAAAACATTTTCTATTTTAAAGATAAAAAATTGCAATTAGCTCTACTTTTTTAGTTACTTTTGGGACATGTTTTTTAACATTTAACTTGCTCCAAAAACCCTGGTGCTCACCGGGGGATATAAATTCCAAAATTTCTTTCCTTTGAGGAAGAATTAGAAGGAAATTATTTTCCCCCTTCAGGTAACGTAGTAAAACCCTCAAAAATAAATTAAAGACAAGCGTGACATAGTGCAAAGATATTTTTCGTGCAGTATTTGGGCTGTTTTTAAAAATCATTCGCCGGTAAAAATCGTTTAAAATTTTTTTTTCTTTTCAAAAAAAGAAAGGAAAAATTATGAAATAAAATGTTTTTATTATAGGTAAAAAGTGTGAACAGATATGGGATTTAAAAATTTTTAAAATGGGGTAAAGGGGTTTTAAAAATTTTTTGTGTGAAAATAAAATTTTTTAAAGAAAAATTGTATTTCCCTTGTTATCCATTATCCGTTATCCATTGTTAATTTGGTTACCCCAAATACTTCAGTTACAAATTACTTTTGAAATTAAAAGTTAGAAATGAGTTGGGGTTTTTTTGTTTAAAGGACTTAGTAATTGGGGGGAATTGGCTTGTTCAGCTTAAAAAATTTAAGTTTGCAAAGGGGTTAAATTAAAACGGGTTTAAAATAAAAATCTGTCATCTCCTTGAAAGGTGGACAGGGGTTCAGTTTTAAAAGTGGGCATCCTTTGGGAAAAGGGGGCAAGGGGGTACACTAAAACATTATATTTCTGCGTGTTTATCTCTTAGAAAGGTTGGGACAGGGGTAAATAAAAAAATTAAAAAGTCGCCATTTTCTTAGACAAGTGATGGACAAATTTTTAAAATTTTTTTCAAATGAAAAAAAACGATATGTGTTTAAACGGGGAAATGGCCAAAAACAGGAGTTTAAAGTTGGCATTTAGATGGTTGCCCAAAAAATCTTTTTTTGCCCAAAACTGCGCCAAAGTCTTTTTTTTATATAAAGCAAAATTTTATGCGGGCCTTTAAATTTTTGATGCGATTTTGGGTAAAAATCGATAATTTTTTTAAGGTTCCCTTGGGGAAACAAATTTATTTTTTAACTACAAAGCACCCGCAAATCAACCCAGTTCAACATAAATTTTTATCAAAAAAAAATGAGTTAAACTTGACACAGCAAAAAATTTGGTCCAAAATAAATCCCCCTCGAACAAAAACCCTGGGATAGGTTGTTTTTTGTACATTTTTAACCCCAAACGCCCCCATTCGGGGCCCCTTTGGGAAAATGCAAAGGGGTTTCCTGGTATTGAATGCCTGAAACCCTTTTTTTATAAAAAAAGAAAAAACGAGGGATTAAGGCACTGGTAAAAAGAAAATCGAAGCCCTTTTTTTTATTAAAAAAAAACTGACAGCGACCTTCATTTTTCCCCGGTCTTGGGTAATTTACAAAAAACAAAAAAAATTCTGTAAAAAGTGCTTGACCCCGGGTACTTGATCTTAATAGTCAACAAAAAACCCTTTAAAAAATCAAATAAGAAAGGACCGATTAATGGAAATGATTAATCTGGCATGCAAAAATAGGCAAGTATTTCAAATTACTTGACCAAAAACTGCAATGAATTTTATCTGAAATTCAAAAACTGAAAAATTTCAAATATTTCAATGTGGCAAAAAAAGGTTCAAAAAAATGAATTTTAGAATATTTCAAATATTTCAATGTGTTTCTTTATACAAAATCATCTTTATACAAAAATTATTTCATCACGTATTTTTTCATAATTAGTTATTATAACGTTCATTTATATACTGATGATTTGTTTATTCGTTATTTTTAAAACAAAAACAAAACAAAAAAAAATGACAATTACTCACGCGAGACTCATTCACGCCAGATTAGGCCAAAACAAAATGATCTTGTGGTTCCCCCTGTATTTCCGCACCTAACCTGAAAAAATTGAGTATCCTATAGTGTATATATCTGACAAAACAGTTAAATGTTTTAAAAAAAAACTAATTAAAAAAGAATGAAAATTTTTTTTGACCTACCCTTTCCCCATTCTTATACATGTTTTGATCATTTTTTTTTGGCCCGATTAATTTAAAAAAAATCGGGCCCATGGACAAAAAAACAAACAACACAAATAGCTCCGCTTTTCGGCGCGGAGCAACAAGACTATAATTTTCCATTGCTGAATGGACGAATGCATATCTACTAGCCGTCAAATAAAGACCGAAGACAGAGCGTTCCACTTTTCTTAGTGCAGCAACACGGAAAAGAGGGATAGTTCTGCAAAACTTGTTTTTTTGCAGACTTTCCTGCCCTTCATAGTCAATAAAATAAATAGGATACATGTATTATAGTTTGCCCTGTAGAAATTTAGTGTACACATATTCTAAGATAAAGTGGATATCTAAAAGTTTTTTAAGAAATATACCTTTTCAAAAAGGTGAACGGAAACTTAAATTGTAAGATAACCTGTCAGAAGGGAATAATTTTGACAGTCTTACTATAAATGACCATTGCAAATAAAGGGTTTAAAAAAGGCTTAATCAACTTTGCAACAACAAAAACTAATTTCAGGATTATTTGCCCATCTGAAACGGTGTCATAGTTTGATGTGAATTAACTTGCATAGTTTCTGGGAAACCGTAACAAAATGATTAACAAGGACAAAGAGTCATAACTTTGCTAAAATGATTTTAGGATTTATCTGCCCTTTTGGAATGCCATTATTTTATGATAACAAATATGTATAACAATTAAACAGGTTTTGGATAAATGGCATGTTTATTTCCTGAGAAAATCGACCGGTTTTCCTCGAGATGTGAGTCTAAAAATGATTATTTGATAAACGCGATTCTCCTTTTTATTGCGCTACTTTTTTATATTTCAAAAGTAATGCTTCATATCGATTTGCACTTTTTTCCTTCCCCGTTCCCAAAATCTTGGAAGAGGTACATTCTTACTTCTGTCCAGTCATGACTTAGAAGTAACTCTTTAATATGGCATAGTATTCAACTTAAATAAGCATCTCTTTAAATTACCTATTCGGGCGTTGCCGGTGTAACCCTTTATCAAGATTTGAAAAATTTCTAGCAAAATCGTATGTTTTGGCAAATGTGCCGTATAGTTTCATATTAGAAAAACAAACAGAAGACTGAAAGCCGATGATTCTAAAAGTTCAAATGAGAATACTAGTTATAAAAAGTTTATAAGATAAATACCCAACGTGCTTGCACGTATCTTCGCACGATGCTGCAAGTTTCGAGCAATGTCGTCTCACAGCATAAACATAATTATTAGCCCCTGGCAAGATAGCCGTACATGTAGATTGGGCCATTTGATCTGCAAAGTCATACGTCACGCCAAAGTTGTCGTCTGCTCCATAGCTTTTTATACAGCCTAAAGAGTTATAAAAACAAATTATAAAAAAGAATGAAACCAATCAATTCGGCGAAACCAAGATTTTAACGTTCATGTTTCAAAAAAGTTTCATCCTCATGTGCCCTGGTGCATATTTTCAGCATTTCGCAATTTGGACATTTGTTGGAAATCATGGCCTTTTCAGTGTTTACATATATAATATATAGATAAGTATTGATTCATATATTTCATGTTTCTATAGATTTGAATATCTAACTTTAACTAAATAGACGCATGCATATTATTACTAACAACAAACTTAGAAACAAATAAATCTTATCCACAATAGATCTACTAATCTGTTCATCACATTATAGTAGTATATTATGGGTTCATTGGACTTTGTACAATGATATTATAATTTTGATGTATAATAAAGATAGGTACAAAATTTCAATGTAATATAAAAGCTTACGTAGTTTCTAAAATCAATGAAAACTTGCACATAGAAGTGTAATTATCTATATATAATATTGGTAAAAAACAAGGGCCATAATTCCGGCAAAAATGTTTGAATTTCAAAAACTCAGACAATATGTGCAAGAACAATCTGTGAAAGTTGAGTCAAATCGTTTGAGGAATAAAGTAGGGATTAAGAATAGAAGTGTACATGTACATAAGTTTTCATCAGTTTTTTTTATGAAACAAAGAGCAATTATTCAGCCAAAGTTTTTGAATGGCCAAATACCGACAATATGCACGCTTGGCACTCGATATTAAAGGTGTTCTATAAAAGCTTCTGTGAAAATTAAGTCAAAATCCTTTGATAAAATGAAGAGAGAGTGAGTTGCGCAAAAAAAGTGTATTTCTCTGGGGTCCTTGGCCATAATTCAGGTCACTTGATGACACATTTTCTCAAAATCTATGTAGCAAAGAATGAATGTATGTTAAATCTTATAATAGATATGGTAAAGTCTAATAAAAACTACAGGGTAAAAATATTTAATAGTTTACATAATCAAGCAGATAGGAAATCATTTTTATAAATATTTTATTAATGTTGAGCAGAAACAATCATTTTGCATGTGTGGATTGTTAGCCGAATGTTATATATTGTTTCTAAAATTTTAATGGGAAAGCATTTTTCATAAAGATGATATTGTAGATTATTTAAAGACACATCATCTCTGTGAAGGGCCATACTAACATAAAAGCTTACGTTATAACTCTACTTATTTTGCATTCAGGTGTCCTTTAAAGCATATATCTTACCTATATTGTCATTTTTTTCAGTTCACATTTGTTTAGGTGGTCATACCTTAATCAAGGAACGAAATCAATTATGTTCATGTACCAGCAAGTCTTTTTGACATGTTCTATGGCCATATATGAATAGGTTTTTTCTTTATTATTAATAACCTTCCCATAACGGCAAAAATATTTCAAAATCTTTGAAACTCTCTATAACTGTAGTAATATACCTGCAAACTGTACACCTGTTTATCTTATCTGTTACGTTACATATATTTTGTCAAGGTAGACCTTTTTAAAACTTACTAACATACTGTAATTGTGATTTAAGGGACCTACATGTAGCTGACGGTCTTCAGCGAACCCATTTTAATACTGTGAGAGAACGGGTGAGCCTATATTTTACCAAATGCAAAAGAAAATGTATATATAAAAATATAATTATAATGACGATGACTTCGATATGTATTTTTGCCCCCAACATCCTTGCATTATTTTAAGCCAAGGGATGTCCATATTCAAATATTAAAAAAACCAGATTGTTTTACATTAATTCTTCTTTTTTAATACAAACAAATTTTACAACTCTTGTACAGCAATACCTTTCAGTTGTTTTCTCAGTCCTTCCATTGTTTCATGTAGAGCTTTCTGTCTTTCTTCTAACTGTACAAGTTTCTGGATCAGCTGATAGATTAGATTTAGGTGCAAATGAAATAATTTTGGGAACATTCGAAAAAGTGTAATTACTTTTCAAAGGCTATGTACTTGGCTGCATGGCATTTAGATTTGAACTAAATTTCATTTAAATATAAAGAATGTAATAACAATACATTATGTTGTAGCTAAAAAAAACTTCAGTGAACAGGTTTTATAGTAGTGCTAGACCTCACAACGTCAAAATAAAAGCGACATATGAAGTTATTGAAGCCAGGAACTAATTGTGTCGCTGAAAAAAATGACGGATTTTAATATTCTTCATATTGCTTTCTAGTTATAAATTAGTATCAGCTAAATGTTTTGGGAAGAAAAAAAAATATTATGCTCTGAAAAAATGATCGACTGAATATGCACAGATATGAACATTTGGATGATTGAATTTCTGTTTAAACACAAGAAATATGTCTCTCTTTATTTCTCTTAAACCTTTTACTTTATGGTGTCTTATTAAAAGTTTCAAAAAAAAATACTCATTTACCAAGAACCTTAACCATTTTTTACTTTATTTATTTTGGGCAATTAGTACAGATATAGTGATTAAGTATTTTGTATTGAAGTCAAAAGACCACTTTGTTTACATTTTCCTACTTTGATGAGGAACATAACAAACAGGTTTACATTCAGACTATTTTCTCCAGGTCAGAAGCATATCACTTGCTCTTAAACAGTTATGGAACTCATATTTGCCCTTTACCTGTATCTGAGGTATAATGCATCATTAAAAACAAATACCAAAAAGATATCGAAAATGCATTTTGCGACTTTACCTTGTAATCAGTATCAAACCGTGAGCTACATTTTGGATCCTGATTCTCTTGTACAATACCGCCTTCTCCTTCCGTCAGGTCACATTCCACCATCAATATTAACAATACCAAAAACGAAAACTTCATCTTTATATCCATGAGCAGCGATCTCCTCAAACCTGTTTAATGAATGCCTGATATCAAAATTATATGTTTAGCGTATCAGTTTTGTGGCTATACAAAATTTTATAGAGGTAATACACAATGTTTGTATCGTCTACTTTAGTCAAAATATCACATGCAAAACCAAACTTCTATATAAAGATCGTCCAATGAGTACATATATATATTTCAAAATACGATTCGTCCTTTTATTATGCCAGAATGTTGTTACTCCTTTTTCAATATTTTCCTTGTGAAACCAAAATTGCGTGTAAACTTATGAAATTGTGAACAAAATATATTTTTTGAGTTTGTAACTGATTATGATAAGATTCGCAATAGAAAAGGATCAAATTATCTTTTTTTAAAATCTAAGAAGATGTTCATGTGTACACTACATTTTCCTATTCTGTCGTGTTAAGGTTAGGATAAAACATTGCACCTTTTGTTACAAACATTCTTTTTAAAGATATAACATACCATTGAAAATAATAGATACCAAGTACTTCATGTTTATCTATTTTCTAAAATTTGAAAAAAGTATTATAATGGGAGTTACAGCTGAGAGTTAAAAAATCGTTTTATTGTTATAATATGAGGTCTTTTCATAATATATATT
Organism: Ruditapes philippinarum; assembly: GCF_026571515.1. NCBI lineage: Eukaryota > Metazoa > Mollusca > Bivalvia > Venerida > Veneridae > Ruditapes > Ruditapes philippinarum. The sequence goes on from NW_026855813.1 coordinate 342,939, forward strand.
TTCATGGTAAATTTGTTATTTAAGCTTTAAGAATTTTAATATACATACTTACTAGACAGACTGGCAGACAGACAGACAGACAGACAGACACACACACACACACACACACACACACACATGCAGACAGAGAGACAGATAACTTTATTTCACAACAGCACAAACATGACAGAGCTTCATTAGAGTTTGTTCATTTTTACATGATAGTAATTTTTTTAAAATATAATATATTGTTTTTCTGTACATATTTCTTTCAAGATTAAAAGATGGGCATTTTATTGAATAAAGTTGCTCAGATTTTTTTTCTATAGTATCAGAGCTTGCACATTTGTTGCGTTTTCATATGACCAGTGCGTTGTTTCTGTTAAAAGGCGGTTATTTCAAGTTCTTAATTTGAAAAGTGTAAATATTAATCCCTTCTTTGAAGAATATTAAAATTTATCTCATATTCTAGTGTATGTTTAAATTAGTTATAGATTCTCCCTTATTTGAAAATTGTAACTAGCTTGTCTAATGTTCCTTTTAGTATTTAAATTTGCTTGACACTTAATGTGAAATTTTTTTATTAATAATGATATGTTCATTTAACCAGATATCAGGTCTTCCAACTTGTATTAATATTTTGATTTTATAAGTCCATTTAAAATTAGTATTTGTTTGGTAAAGCTTAAAGTAATAGAATAGATAAACGTGTTTGGTAAACACATATGCCCCCGGCCTACATTCCTGTAACAAATTTTCATATTGATTTGTGTGTTGGCTTGACAATGTTAAGATTCTCTTTAAATCTTACTTTAACGCCTTTCAACATCATTTATGTCTAAAATGTCTATCACTTTGTTTTGAAGCAAACTAGCAAAAAGTCCATATGGTGTTTTAGAAGGCCACGTCATTTGCACTTTTTATCAGTGATTTTACTTGTTCGAATACAGTTTGTTTGTACTTTTTAATAGACGAACAAAACAGTTTTCTGATAGGTTCCGAAATTATTAAAAAGTTTGGAAGAAATTTAGAGCAGAACTGTTACAATCCTGAAAAAGATTAAACTACTTTCACATTTTTTAGGGGGAGGGGGTATATTTAGCACTGCCTTTATTTTTTATTATGTGGCATGAGTCCATCAGCGGTGAGGGTATGACCCATTAATTAGATGGCCTTCTTGCAGAATTCACGTTTACTTTTATTCAGCGTTAGATTTTTGTCTCTAAGACGTTGTAGAACTTTACGCAGTGTGGCATCATGTTGATATTTTGTTGTGCCATATAACAGTTTATCATCCGAAATATTTTTGCAGTTCAGTATGTCTTGAAGTGTATGTTGTATTATACATGAGTATACTTCTGAAGTACAGGAAATAGCAATATATTAATATATCTTGATTGTGGGTCGAATACCCCATGTTTAGATCTAGTTTAGTGAAGAATTTGGCTTCACTAAGTTCTATGTTTGGCATGGAAAAACGTTCACGTGCAACTGCTGAATTTGCTTGACTCATGTCTACACAAGTGCCCATGTCGCCATTGCCTTTAGGAATAATTACCAGCTGGGGCCGTATTCAAAAAGCTTCTAAGGGAAAAATTTCCATTAGATTCTAAGATTTCCCTTAAAAAACGGAAGATTTCCCTTAGTTTTTAAACATTCCTTAACTTTGGCCTAATTTTTCCCTTGAATGTTGTAACACCTTTAACTTTTTCTATGACGTCAGAATACAGTACACTTGTTTTTTTCTCGTACTTGCTGTCGCATTTTGAAAGGTATTCTGCGCAATTTCCTGTGAAATGGACCTAACATCCTTGCTGATATGTAGCTGGAAATCTTTGAGTTTTTCCAATCATTGAAATATGTCACTTAATTGTAATAATATATTTTCCATGTTATTTTGATTGGTTTTAACATTATTTATGCAGAATTTAAGTAATCCTAGATCAACTGCAGTTTGCAGTCACAGTAGTGGTTTGCTTTCTTTATCAATGATGTGAAGAAAATTTTATTTTTGTTTCCTATTGACTTAATTTCTTTTTCATCTTTGCAATTCAGAGAATTTTCAGAGGTAGCTCTTGAGCATAAGGGTAGATCTTTGAATGACATTTGTATATGTAGATTTTGTTTTCACTTTTTCAAAGGTTGCATGGTATTATAAGGCAGTTAACATAGCCCCAAAATCTACGGGCAATTTATATTCTATTCCTTCTATTACAACTTGCAAATATAGGAACTGATATTTTGAATATATATTGAATACACATTCCTCTTGTTGATCATTTACATTTATGGAATCTTGATAGTCATTTACAGAACACGTGACTCTCCTTGATTTGCACATGCACATATTTCCATAATGATATAGCTTGGTGCATTTGCTGCACGTAATATTACGAGATTTTATACATTCATGACCAGAATTACCTTTCTTCCCCAACGTTAGCAGCTATTGAATTTCGGTTCTGGTCTGGCTCTTGACTGGTAATGCTTCTGCTGTCTAGTTTGTTTTTAATATAGCTTACATCATCATGGTTAGCAGAATATATTAATGTGTGCTGATTTCTTGTCGACTTGTATTTCGTTGACATGTATGTTTGCATGTTCGGTTGTGTGGGCAATATGTTGAACTTTTATTCCAATGTTAGATCTTGTTCGCGGAGAGATCTGACCTATAATTGCTTTGAGGTACAGTGTTCGATAACTTAGTATCATATCTTCTGCAGTATTGTCTGGAAAATTACATGATATTGAGCCCTCTTTTTTGTTTCACAGTGTTATTGACTACAGTTTCATTAGTTTCTTTCTGCCTTAATCGATGTCTTTCATATGATAATATATTTTTCTTTGGATTGAAGTAGTGTGTAAAATCTCTGACTGTTTGGCTGTATGAGTTGTCTTGACGTATTGTTGTTTGGAAAATAGCTTGTAATTCTTCTCCTCCTAGGAGTAAAAGTTTTTGTCTTTTGTTATTCCAGCTACATGTACATGTATATAGTATTCAAATCGTTTCAAGTAATTGTTCTATTCACTGGACAAGTTGGTATTTTGAATGCCATAAATGACAAATGTTATATAATAACAAACATGGCATGTAAATAACAAACATGGCATGTACATATTTGTATCGAAATAACCAAACTGGGGATAAAAACCGCCAAAAAGGGAACATGCCGCCACCCACAGAGACTTGACTAGGATATGAGCTTGCCCTGTGATAATGATTGAAACAGATGGACTAATTGCAACAGTTTACTTTAACTTTCATGAAAAACTATACCAAAATTAATGAAAACATTTTATCAAAGCAACCGTTAATTTGATTAAGTCATTTTAGGACAAAAATGATAAGACAAATTATACATCTCATGACAACATTTTAATATGTCCAGAATTAAAGTCTAACATTACTATGGAACCTTCCTGATTCTTTCAATATATGGACTGCAGTCTGGAACTCTCAGGCACATTACAGGATATGCTATTGTAAATCAGCAGCAGAATTATTAGTCCAAATAATCTGCCATGAGAAAAATTATGGAAATATCATTTATATTTATTATTGTGACATTTGACATTTTGCATTATAAAGGCTTTTTTCAACGTCTACCTAGTATCTCTATTAAATTTTATAAACTTTATAGAAAGGAAAAACAAATCGCCGGTCGAAAAATGGCCATGCAACGAGAAAATCTACCGGAAATGTTGTTTGAGTTAACGCTTTGGTATAGTAGCTGATTCGTGCAAAGAAGACCCTATAAAGTTGTATATAAAAGAATCTTCAACAGAATCAGGAAAATGGTTTTTAAACGTTTGGCTCTAAAATATGGTGTTTTCATGCACTTTATATACAGAAAGAACAAATCACCAATTCAAAATATGACCATGCCTCGCAGAATTCTCCCAGACGTATTGTTTGGGTTAGGACTTTGATCCTTATTTTGTGCAAAGAAAGCCCTTTAAAGTTGTACAAAAACGAATCTGCAACGGAATCAGGCAAATACTTTTTAACTGATGGCTATAGAATATGTTGTTTTTATTGACTTTATATACAGAAAGAACAAATCCCGTGTCAAAAATGACCATCTACGCAGTAGTCTTTCAAATATATTGTTTGGGTAAGCGCTTTGGTCCTCATTTTGTGCAAAGAAGATCCTCCAAAGTTGTGCAAAACGAACCTCTAACGGAATCACTCAAATGGTTTTCAAACGGTTGGCTATATAATATGTTTTTATGCACTTAATATACAGAAAGAACAAATCGCCGGTCCAAAATATGACCATGCCACGCTCGCGGAATTCTCCCAGACATATTGTTTGGGTTTTATTAAGTGCAGAGAAGGCCCTCTAAAACTGTACAAAAACAAATCTGCAACGGAATCAGACAAATTGGTTTTAAACGGCTGGCTCTAAAATATGTTATTTTTTATTGACTTTATATACAGAAAGAACAAATCCCGGGTCAAAAATGACCATCCACGCAGAAATCTTTAAGACATATTGTTTAGGTAAGAGCTTTGGTCCTCATTTTGTGCAAAAAAGACCCTGTTAAGTTGTACAAAATCGAATTTGCCACGGAATCAGACAAATGGTGTCTTAACTGTTGACCTATATGGTGTTTTGTATGCCCTTTATATAAAGAAGGAACAAATCGCCAGTCCAAAACATGACCATGCCACGCGAAATGTCCCGGACATATTGTTTTGGTTAGGGCTTTGGTCCTCTTTTTGTGAAAAAAGATCCTCCAATGTTGAATAAAAACGGATCTGCAACGGAATCAGACAAATGGTGTATTAACGGTTGGCTCTACAAAATAGTGTTTTTATGCAATTTATATACAGAAAGAACAAATTGCCGGTCCAACATATGACCATGCCACGAGGAAATTTCCCGGACATATTGTTTGGGTTAGGGCTTTGGTCCTCATTTTGTGCAAAGAAGACCATTTAAAGTTGTACAAAAACGAATCTGCAACGGAATCATACAAATGGTGTTTAAACGGTAGACTGTAGATTATGGTGTTTTTTTTACGAAATTTCTTTATCATATCCTTTGATATACAGAACTAATCTTCGGTGTCCAAAAAAAGGAACATTTTATGCGGGCCTCTTGCTATCAAGAGCCTTATATTGCTGGAAAGAATATTCTCTAACCCATCCCAATCTACTTGATCGTGCCACTTTTTTCAGAACGTTGCGTTTTAGAATGGCTAGCTGTGCATGACGTCAATTCCCGTAAGAATGAACTCTGAAGTGCGTTCTGTCTAACACCACTAAATAATATTTTTATCAAGTTGTGATCGTTCAAAATAATGTAAAAAAATTCATGAGTGTTTTGTCTCCTTTATGTGACTTTGCAAATTATCAGTTGATCTACGATTATATCGAAAACAGCAAATTGACGGTCCCAAAACGGCCAAGACATGCGAGAATCACCCGGACATAAATTGCTTAGGTTACGGCTTTGGTCCTCATTTTGTGCAAAGAGACGCCCTATAGTTGTACAAAAATGAATTTGAAACGGAACAAACAAACAAATTGTGTTTAAAAGGTTTGGTTTGAATATGGTGGTTTTTTTACGAAAATTTGAAAGTATGTTTATGTGAAAATCAGTTTGAAGCGTGTCTGCCAGTGTGAAGATCAATAAATTAACAAAGGACGAATTTAAAGTACATCCTTCCTTTTTTTGTTTTCATGTTTAGTATTTCTTAAATAAATATTTTGCAAGAAATCTAGTCCAGTTATAAAATGGTTAGAAAAATGGCACGAATTAAGTTTCTTTTCCAAGTCACCCCGACACTATAAAAGTCATGTTAACTAATTTACCGAATTTACTGAAAGACTTCGGGTGCCCCTAAGTACACTTTTTCAGACTCGAACTAGCTAAAAACCAATTTTCCTTCAGTTGCGTGTAAAGTTTTCTCTTATAAAAGAACCAGTAGTTCCTAGCGGGATTCGAGCCAACAGCGCTGATCAAAGGGCATGTAAATTTTGCATTCTGCAACAATTTACAGCTTGTTTTGGCTTGAATTATACTGTGTGTGCTTTGCTCTACGGCGTAAAATGTAGTAAAAAATCAATTTATAATTTGTTAATTTGATAAAATAAGATATTTATTTTTACCTTATAATCTGTATCAAATCTAGAATTACACCTCGGTTCATGGCTGTTCTGTGTGGTGCTGTTTTCACAGTCCGCAGAGTCAAATCTGACCATTAATGTTAGCAACACAGAAATTAGAAACTTCATTTTGATACTCAGTTGCAAAAGAAAGTGTGCACTTAGTTACTTGGACATTTTGTATACTTACCAGAGCAAAATACTAGTACTGGCAAATTTGGAATCAAAATTTGCAGAAATGTATTGACTTCAAAATGGTTTACTTTGTACTGATATTTGATAATTGTCAGAATTGCTGCTTCGTGTATGTAGGCAGCGGCGAGAGGGGGTAGCGCCTTTTTTGTCCAAAATGCGTGACAGTAAATCACTATCTGCTGCATCCATCTTGTCAATGGATCAACGAAAGTGATCGAGGCTGCATGGAACTGACGTCATATGGAATTGAGTTTGAATGATGTTCAAATCAAATATTCAAAAATATCCAAGGCAAAAACGAATTAACAAGGAATTATACCTTTGATTGCACAAACTGGATGTAAGTGAATTGCCTCATACTGTCTAAAATGCAGGTTTAACAGTCTTCCATTATATTGATAAATAATGTTTCACCATACGTGTATAACGTGTATGTTTTAAAGAAAAAACATTTAATATTCTAACCTCTAGCAAGCCTACCAAAGTTTATGATGAACAATATCTTTCGCCCGCCCATTTATAATGTACAAGTATGTTTAAATCCAATTAACCGTTGAACAATTTATAAGAATATCTGGTCATCAGATGTCTACTAGTTCATCGTCATTTGCTGCATTTCTTGTTTGGAGTCTCTTTGATGCTTTGCATAAATGCTTTTCTTGTTATATCATGATATACCATTTGCCTCGAAACACGTAAAAGACATTTTGGAAAATAAAGTCGATGAAAGTTTTTGTTTTGACTTATTTACGTATGGATTTTTATATTTCTTACCGTGATTAGTTATTGCTATTTGTAGGCAATGAGAAGCAATATATGTGAAAAAGAAAATGTACATGCTTTGATAATTTTTATCATCTGATATTACTGACTACAGTAGTGACACAAACAGAACAATATTGCACTACTGTCATGTCACATTACATTTGCAAGTCTTGTAAGTCTTGTTTGTATTTTTATCAGGTAGGCATCAGAAAAAGCATTTTTTTTTTAATTTAATTGTCCCCTCTCTCATGGAAAGTGCATACGATAAGTATAATTATGCAAAAAAAGTTTTACAAAACATCCGAAATAATGTACAATATTATTTAATCTGAATAGAACATGACCTGTGCGTAGGAATGATTTGGTAAGGTATCTGTAATGAGTCGATTTTTTTCGCGGAGCTTCTCATTTGCTGCATTGCATTTGCTGCATTGCAGCAACATTTGTACTTGTGTGTACAAGAGGATTACACTCTTTCTTTATGTTTACATCTGAAACCACGTGGTACAACTACTTTCATTGTATTGTTTCCGAGGTTATTATAGATAATAGCCGAGGACGTTCCGATTGTCAAAATCGGACCCGTAAAAATTTGATAATGGTAATAATAAAAATAAATAAAAACAGAAAAACAGAAAAAAGTACAAAATTGCGCACAAGCAGATGAACACTTATGTTAATTAACCAAACGAGAAGGAATGTGATATAGAGTAAATAAAACGTCATCGTAAATATACTAAAATAGATAAATACAGAATCCCTAAAGAAAGCCTAACACGACAAAATTGAAAATGTTGCAGGCTCGGTTTGATTGAGCATGTTCATGGACGGTATAATTTTACATAATCATATCTTAATTGCGCTTAAAGCAATTCTTGCTGCTTTTTAAAAATGACATTAACATTGGAGTTTTTTAGCCGCTATGTAAGATTAAATTTGATTGGCCAAATATATTTTTGAGTCCAGCTCAGAAAAAAGCTGGAAGCCAAGCATCGCTTCAAAGTCGGATAGGTTTAGAGATGAAGGTTGTTTTTATTGCTTCCTCAGTAAAATCCTAGAGCCGACAATAAATTATTTATTGTCCAAGTTCAATGGCGTAATGTAAGCCAATGTGTCGTCGGAGCGTATGGGTGTTTATTATCCCCCGGCGTAGATATTGTTTTGGCGTTGTCTGTCCGTCCTACCGTCCGTCCGAATTTCGTTTCCGCGCTAGTTATCTGCAACCAATGGGTGGAATTTAACAAAACTTTATTGGAATATCAAGAGAAGACGCGCATATCATCGCCTTGTTCCTGTCAGTTATGGTCATTGAATATGCATTTAGAGCAATAATCGTTTCCGCAATACTTCTCTGCAACTTCTGGCAGGACTTCAATGAAACTTTAAAGGAACCATAAATACTTAGACGAAAATGCGCATATCGTCGCCTTGTTTTGATCAGATCCTTCAACACAGATTTATGGCCCTTGATTAGTTATGCAGTATGCATAAAGAGCAATAATCGTTTCCGTGCTATTTCTCTGCAACTACTTGCTGGAATATGGGAACCATCAATACCAAGAGAAGACGCGCATTTCGTTGCCTACACCGATCAGACCCTTCAATACAGAGTTATGGCCCTTGATTAGTTATGCAGTATGCATATAGAGAAATAATCGTTTCCGTGCTATTTCTCTGCGTTTACTGGCTGGAGTTCAATGAAACTTTATTGGAACAATCAATACCCAGGCGAGATGCGCATATCGTTGCCTTGTTCTGGTCAGACCCTTCAAGACGGAGTTATGGCCCTTTATTAGTTGTGCAGTATGCATACAGAGCAATATTGCTATTCCTATGCAACTACAGGGTTGATTTCAACAAGAATTTATGGGAACCATAAATACAAAAGGGGAAAATTTTCCCATGCCAGAAAATATAAAATAAACCCCCAGTACCTGTTGTTTTTTTTAAGAAACCATTTGTTGGGTGGGGGATAAAAATTCCCCAAATTTCACTTGTTCAACTTAAGATTGAAAGGTGGCACAGGGGTCCAATTAAACGTGCCATCTCTTTGAAAGCTGGCACAGGGCTTCAATTAAACGTGTTATCTCTTTGAAAGGTGGCACAGGGGTTCAACATCAGAGTATTACGTATCATCTCTTAGACAAGTGATTGACAATTTACAATTTTTATCGAATGAAAACATTGATATGTGTCTAATAATAGCAAACTGTCATCTTGGGGTTTTGACGTTGACACTTTAGATGGCTTGCACAATTCTTAATTTAGCGTCTTATCTTTTATCACAGGCAAAATTTGATGCGCTTAATTATTTGATGCAATTTGAATAAGAACCGATAATTATTTGAAGCTTCCTGGAAACAAATTTATTTTGAACTACATGTAAATGCACCCACAATACAAGCTAGTTCAACAAATTGTTATCATACAAAATCATGAGTTAATTTTGACAGCAGCAAAAATTTGGTCCACAGTAATTCCCCGAACAGCTGTTGTATTTATACATTTGCAATCCTACCGCCCCATTCGTGTTCCTTGACAAAATAGGACGGCTTCGATATACATGCAATGCATTGAAACACTTTTTCCTGTAAAAGAAGAAAACAAGAGATTACACACACTGATTTTACACTGGTAAGCATAAATAGAGAATAACTGTCATAACAAAAACTTGGTATTATAAAACAAATAAAGACCGAAGACAGCGCACGCCATTTTTCTCACTGCTTGATATTTTAAGCAACATGGAAAGCGAGATTATTCAGCAAACTTGCTTGGTAGACTTACCTGCCATTGATATTCAATATAATAAAAAGGATAATTTGCCCCTTAGAAATTTAGTGTACAAATATTCTAAGATAATATTTTTTTAAAGTTTTTTTGGACTGTACATTTACAAAAAGGTGAAAGGTAACTTCAAAGTACGAGGGTATAACTGAACAAAAATCAATAAATGGCCATAGCAAATGAAGGGTTTGAAAAAGCTTAATTAACTTGCAACAAAAAATCATTTTTAGGATTATTTGCCCCTTTGAAACGGTCATGTTTTGATAGTACATGAAGTTTGAAGTGAATAACTTTCATAGTTTTTGAGAAAAATGGACCGTAACAAAATGGTTAACCAAGGCAAGGAAGTTTTTATTGATACTGACTTTAGAATTCTGATTTTTTAGGGGTACCTGCCCTTTTTGAATGCCATTTTTATGATAACAAAATGGTATAACAAGTAAATAAGTTTTGAATAAATGACATATATATTTCCTGAGAAAATGGACCGTTATCAAAAGGTTAACTGACGCCGACGAGAGGGTCGACTCATGGCAATAGCTACTTTTTCTTTTTTCGAGAAGTGAGGCTAAAATAGATTAGTTGATGAATACATGGAAACGAAATAGTTTTTTGATAACTCGATTCTTTTTTGCGCTTCTCTTTTATTTTTCAAAAGTACTGCTTCATATAGATTTGCACTTATCAGGATTTAAAAAAAACAACACAAATTTGCCGTATAGATTCAGAAATATTGTTTTTAAAACATTTGCGGAAAACAAACAGAAGACTGAGAGCCGAAGATTCTTAAAGTTCAAATGAGAATACTAGTTATAAAAAGTTTATAAGGTAAATACCCGACGTGCTTGCATGTATCTTCACACGATGCTGAAAGACTCGAGCAATGTCGTCTCACAGCAGATACATAATTAACCCCTGGCAGGATAGCCGTACATGTAGATTGGGCCATTTGATCTGCAAAGTCATACGTCACTCCAAAGTTGTCGTCTGCCCCATAGCTTTTTATACAGCCTAAAGAATTATAAAAACAAATAATAAAAAAGAAACGCATATCGGCGAAACCAGGATTTCAACATTCATGTTTCACAGACGCTTCGTCATCAACTGCCCTGGTGCATGCATATTGTCAGCATTTTGCAAGGTCTTTTAATTTTTTACATATATAATTATTAATATACTGTATGTGGCGCCGTTATATGTCGCAACGCCGCTAAATGTCGCACTTGCCGCTAAATGTCGCACCATTGACGCTAAATGTCGCAACCGCCGCTTAATGTCGCAAAATCATTTGCCGTTAAATGTCGCAATGCTAACGTTAAATGTCGCACGAATTTCCCTTACCGTTAAATGTCGCAACACTACCGTTAAATGTCGCAAGATGTAAATTCATGTTAAAATCATGTTTAAAGTAGAATTATATTACTTTTTAACATTCTCATAGTTATTTTGATTGTAATTGCCATTACACAAAAATTATCTTTGTCTTACTTGGTTTCTTTAATGAACCTAAATATCGAGGTTTTGAGCTACTATAAAATGTAATCTTTAGGCTAGAAAGGATAATTGATACTAAATTCTCAATAGATAAGTATTTTTCTCTTGTTTAACATTTTCATTTGTAACCCTGATTGACAACAGATTAAAGGTATTATGGTATTGTAACTCTCAGAATTTGGTTTAAGTAATTTCATTTATTTTCTCAGAAACTACCCAATTTACTTTAAACGTGGTTTAGTTGTTCACTATGATCATATGATGCAAATATCAAAAGGCAGATAATCCTAGTTATATTTTGCAAAGTTATTCCCCTTATTTCTCTAAGATGTTTTCGCTCTGATTAACCTTTTGGTTAAGGCTAATTTCAAACATATTCACTTTAAACTTAAAATACTTATTTCATATGAAAGTACTAATGCATTTCTAAAGGACAGATGACCCTGAAAGGTATTTTTTTCTAAAATATCTCCCTTATTATATTTTCAAAAAAAAAACATCACAAATATTCACTTCAAACGTGAAATATTGATTGAATATCAAGGCAAATTTTTTTATTTTAACAGAAACGGCAAATACGTGAAAAACATAGTTTGAAATGCAATACGAAAATCGAAAAAAAAATATCATGTAGTACTCCTTGATCATGTAATATTCGATCCGCAGTCGGGTGCTAGATATGAGCGAATTTTTACGATTATATGCACCGGAATTTTTGTAAGCAGCCAGCCCGCATAGAGCGCGAGACTTGTAACCTCGACCTTGTTGGTTCTATTCCCGGGCTGGCCAACTTAAATTACTGATTAGTCTTTCGGACGATACTTTAAATCGAGGTCCCGTGTATGGGTGCTAAAACAACTTGGCACGTTGAATAGGGGCATCATTCTATATCTGTAATTGCACTATCCTCCAAAATATAAAATGACTTGTACTCTTCTGGAGGACTCGCCCATATGGGCAACCGGTGGCGAGTATAAATAAACGCAAATTCACACACAGTAAGCAGATGTCAAAGTACACAAGATTTAGTACATTTTACGATTTGTCAAAAACTATTTACGCTTTGACATTGTGGCAAGTGATATTTTACTCGCCAAGTCGCTTTATACTATGAAAGATTCTGCAGTAACTATCATATAATAAGAATACAAATAATTGATTAAGCTCATATTGGCCTTGCTGTTTGGCTAAAGGCAGCTAGCCGTTTTGGCCAGAGAATTTAGGCTTTTTATATCGTTGCTTTGCTGTAATGAAAATCTTAATCTGTAACGCTTCATGATAAATATTTCAATGAAATTAAATCTGACATTTTTCGAAAAACACAAGACGTGAATTATACTCGTACACATGTAACGACGATATTGGTTAGATATCTGTAAACACTTTTATTTTCGTCCTAAAATGCGCGTGTCGAGTACGTCATAGTGAAGTTCAAATGACCATAAATACATACATACGCACAATAGTGTATTTATTTTAAGATAATTTTAAGAACTTTATTTTTCTAAAAAAAAAAATGGAACAGATGTGTAAAGAAAACATCTTTTTTAATTTATTGCAACAATACTATGAATGACCACTGCCTTTCTGGCGTTAAAATGGAAATAAAAACACGCATACGACTAGCAAATTTGATAAAAGCAAAACTGTTTGTGTGAACTTCATCCTGCAAATTAAAATCTATTTTAGCTTTTGTGACCATGGCCCATTGGTCCCTTCCTCAATATAAAGGAAAAATGCCATGCAAGTTATCTACCTTCCAAATATGAAATACATTTGTCAATAAATAAAGGCTGTAAAAGTGTAGAAATCTATTTTAGAACTGGTGACCTTGACCCAACTGAACCATAAACTCCATCCAAAGGAGAAGACCTCAATGACATGTTCCTACCAAATATAAAAGACATCTTTCAAAAGAATAATGTTAAAACACCTGTAAAAATGTTAAAATCTATTTTGGCATTGGTGACTTTGGCCTCTACCCACAGGACCCCCAACTAAACCCAAAGGAAGAGGACCTCTCTTGGCATGTTTGTATTAAACATGAAATACATAATCTTAACAATAAAGGCTTTATGAGCAAAAATGTTATAAAAAATTCACACCAGTGACCTTGACACTAGAGACCCCTTACTCCATAAAAAACACGGCCATTAATGGTATCCACCTACCAGATATGGAAGATATCATTAAATAAATTTTTAAGATAAATCCAACTTACCGGAATAGGTTAACCATACAAGGTCTTATTTTCAAAGTGAAAAAAAGGAATATAACTTGGGAAAATGGGTGGCAATATCATGAACTTTTTCTAAATAAGTAAGTTTGGAAATTATGAAGCCATAAGTATAGACAGTACTTAAATAAATCCAACTTGCCGGTTTAGGTTAACGATATTCATTCTCAAACTGCTGAAAATGGCAATAACTTGATTAAAATTTATGCAATAATTATGTTACTTGCCATGATCAAGATTATTGTATTGATTAATAAATGTGTAAATTATGAAGCCCTTTGTACAAGTAGATTTTAGGAAAAATCCAACTTGCAGTTTTATTATTTTGATCGTTCCATTTTTTATAACATGACACCAATTTTAGGCTGTCAGGCTCCTAGACTGCCAGCTTTAGGCTATTAGACTACAAAGTTAAGTGCACTAAAGGTAAAGGCGTTTTTTTTCCATAATCATGCATGTGTATGTGCTTTTGCATGACCTTTCATAGTGATTTTACTGTATTTTAAATTGTTTCCATATTTATAATATAAGTCACTAACTTTAAGCTACTAGGCTGCCGACTCTAAGCTGTTAGATTGCCAACTTCAGGTTGCAAAGCTGACATCGATAGGCTGTTAGGATGTTAGGCGGCCTCCTCAGGATACTAGGCTACCAACGTTAGGCTTAAAGGGCGTTAGGTAAACTGTGGCGCCGTTATATGTCGCAACGCCGCTAAATGTCGCACTTGCCGCTAAATGTCTTACCATTGACGCGAAATGTCGCAACCGCCGCTAAATGTCGCAAAACCATTTGACGTTAAATGTCGCAATGTTAACGTTAAATGTCGCACGAATTTCCCTTCCCGTTAAATGTCGCAACACTACCGTTAAATGTCGCAAGATGTAAATTTATGTTGAACTCAAGTTTTATTGTTGTGTCATATTAATTAAATCTGCCTACTCAATTTGAAAGCGAGTGAATTTATTATAAATGGAACTGCGCTGCAATTTATCCGGCGATAATACTCATCTTGTAAATAAATGTATATTGTTTTGCGTTTGATTTTTAGCTGATCTTATGCAAGTACATATTGATAATTATACAATTGTCTACTATTTGTATGAAACTGCAAAATTGGCATTGTTCTGTAAATAGTTTAGTACAATTGTGTCTGTAAAATGGCAGAAAAGACAGGCTGCCTGAGGTGGCAGTCTGATGGCCTAGTTGACTGAGGAGGCAAATTGTCTCGCTGTCGGAAGAGGAAGCCTAAATTGCTGACGACCTGGACCTTAAGAGTTTGCCTAACGCCCTGTAAGCCTAACGTTGGTAGCCTAGTATCCTGAGGTGGCCGCCTAACATCCTAACAGCCTATCGATGTCAGCTTTGCAACCTGAAGTTGGCAATCTAACAGCTTAGAGTCGGCAGCCTAGTAGCTAAGCTTAAAGTTTAGTGACTTATATTATAAAATATGGAAACAATTTAAAATACAGTTAAATCACTATGAAAGGTCATGCAAAAGCACATACACATGTATGATTATGGGAAACAAAACGCCTTTACCTTTAGGGCACTTAACTATGTAGTCTAATAGCCTAAAGCTGGCAGTCTAGGAGCCTGGCAGCCTAAAGTTGGTGTCATGTTATTAAAAATGGAAGGATCAAAATAATAAAACGGCAAGTTGGGGTTTTTCCTAAAATCTACTAGTGCAAAGGGCTTCATAATTTACACATTTATTTATCAATACAATAAACTTGATCATGGCAAGTAACATAATTATTGCATAAATTTTAATCAAGTTTTATT